>NC_135712.1:162753083-163072939 GCF_964656455.1 Halichoerus grypus | reverse complement strand
GAGTGCCTATCCATTTCCCATGGAGCCAACATTTTGGGAAATGGTGCCCCAGGTATGAGTTTAAACCCTTATTTCCTCCTTCAGGGCTGCTTTTGTTCTGAACCTCCACAGGAATGTGGTTTCAGGCACAACCAGGGGCCAGCGAGAAGCCACCCGGAAGAACAGTGGTGCCCAGGTTACCTCTCATCAGGCCTGGGACATCCCCGCCCCTCTTCTTCAGCTCCCCATAGCAGCCGTCACAGACCTTGGCCATCCGGTCCTTGAGGTACTTCAGAGGGTACTTGTTTCTGGAACAGTTCCGGCACACAATCTGCAAGCCGGGTTGGGGACGTACGTTGGAACGGTTCTCACCCTCTGCACGTGCATGTGCATGTGCACGTGCAGAGGACCAGCATCTTCTCCCCTCTGCTGACTCACCCCCCACCTCTCCAGGTACTGTTCTGAGCACAGGACTGTGCCAGGTCCCCCTGCTTTTCCATCGTGGAGACACAGAGTTTCTGTGCAAGTGTCTATCAGTTTTTCTGATGAGCCCTTAACCAGGACATGATACTTTTTCTCCAAAGACAATAACCACGTGCGCTATGATTTTCTTTTGGGAATGCAGTGGTGGAACGGAATGGGATTTGGAGCCCTGGTTTGAGGCTATCAGTAAAATGGGGCCTCATAAGGTTAATGTGAAAACACCCTGCCCTGAGCCCAACAGTAACTGCTGGATGCCCGAGTGCCCACCCCACACGACCCTAAGTTCACACTCACCCAGATGAGGTGACTCACCTTGCCACAGGCGTGGCAGTGGTGACGCCTCAGGGTGAGGGAGAAGTCGCAGCCACAGTTCATGCACATCATAACATGTGTGACGGGCACCAGAGTGGGGGGCCTCTCCCCCAGGCTGACCCCCAGCCTCTCCCGTATCTGGAGCAATGGAATGGGGTGAGCGGTGTGGTCAGGAGATGGCTAGATGGGTGCCCTCTTTCCTGTACAGGGTGTGGGATGGATTCTAATTCTACAACCCCCTCCACCCCATGGCATCCTCTAGGATGCTAACCTCGGGTCAGAAACAGAGCCAACTGGAGGTGCTGTACTTGGGCCTGGCCATGGGGGAGCTGGTGGGAGGGCTGGGAGGAGGAGCCCGATGGAAGGAGCTGAGAGTCCTTCTGGATGTGTGGGTGCCCAGGGAAACCCGGGGCTGTGAGGCCACTGTCGGGTGGGTGTCAGGGCCCCACTCACCTCCACACTGTGGTGAAAGGCAGCCAGGGCCTGGGCCTTGTAATCCTCAGGGAGGGCTCTGCTCAGACAGCTGTGCCACTCGTCCCGCTCTGCGCAGGAGCTGCGGGCGCAACGTGGCGTGAGCAAGGCATGCAGCATGCACAGCGGCTCGGCCTGTGCTTCTCAGTGTAGATCAAGTCCCCCCACCTTTCCCCTGGCCGGGCCTCTCGGTGTCTGAGATCCCACCAAGCACCGGCCGGCCGCCAGACCGGCCTAGCATTGTACCTCGGCGCCTCCATCTACTAGCAGGGCAGCCAGGGCAAGAAAGCCGTCCTCTGGGCCTGCTTCTTTCCCTGCAACACGGGACTCTCAACGCTATCCCTCTAGCTACCAGAGCTGCTGTGGGGAGGAAATGACGTGTGGGTTTGTTAATGGCAAAGCACTGTGCAGAAGCAAAGGGCATTAGGGAGGTGCAGAGGGCCCCACCCTTAGGAGGGACGGGGCGGGGGGGGGGCAGGGTGCAGAGGGCTGTGTACACGGGGAGGGGAGGGGCAGGCGAAGATGGGAAAGTTCA
The DNA here is from genome assembly GCF_964656455.1 of Halichoerus grypus. Taxonomy (NCBI): domain Eukaryota; kingdom Metazoa; phylum Chordata; class Mammalia; order Carnivora; family Phocidae; genus Halichoerus; species Halichoerus grypus. The sequence goes on along the minus strand of NC_135712.1, from coordinate 163,071,159 downwards.
ACGTCCCTGTTGCCGCCCCATCTTCCTCCTCATTTTCCCACATAGTTTCCCAGACACTCCCTCACCCAACAAGTTGGCTTCCCAAATCCCCATTCTGCACCGTGCCCTGCAGGGTTTTCTAAGTGGTGAGTGCGGTTCCAAGAGATAGCGGGGTGAAAATTCTCCCAGGGCCCACTAGGTGTCGCTCCCACCCTGAGTAAGAGTGTGGCCTGCCCCAGGAAAGCCCGGAGAAGGGACCAGGTTGGCCTGGGAGGGAGGTGGGGGTAGGGGGGAATGGACAACCAGATGCCATGTCCCTGAAGGGAGATGTATGGGTCCGCCTGTCTCCTGGAAGCTTCAGCATGAGTATCTCGGTGTGCAGGAAGGTGACCGGCCTGTCAGTGACAGTGGCTCCTCGAGGCCACTGGCCAAAGGGCAGTGCTCCTGCCTAGCAGAGATGGGCAGCCTCATCTGAAGGGCTGAGTGTGGCCTGTCACCATCCCCACCTCACAGCTGGACATATAGAAACCATACCCCGGGCCGTCTCAGGCCCCTGACTTTACCTAGAGATGAGGAGAAAAGATGCCATGGAACCCCATCTAGGCATCACCTCCTCCACGAAGCCTTCCCTCACTTCCCCAGATGGGTGGTCACTCCTTGGAATTTTCAAGGTTTCTTCTACCCACTCGGCAGTAGACAGTAGTGGATAAGAGCTCTGGGTCACACAGTCCTGCATTTGAGCCCCAGTTCCTCCTCACATGGCCATGTGACTCCTCTCTAGGCCTCAACTCCCCATGCATGGGAGAAGTCTCAAGCCCCCCAGCCAAGGGTGGGGATGGGGTCAGAGGAGGCGCCTATTGTATGTTACTCTTGTCATCAACACTTTCAACTCCTACAGCAGTTATGCTCTGTATCATGACCGATAGGGAACTCTCCCGCCCTTAATGTAGGCTTCCCCCGAGCTCAGCAAGGTTTCACTCTTGTGTCCTCAGCACAGGACCTGGCACTGAGCAGTGGCTAATAAATGCTGAAGGAGTAAATGCAACTGCGTGAGAATGTGTCAGTGTGTGCGCATCCTGTGCCGGCCCAGGAACCACCACCCCACCCAAAGGGCACTGCTGCCACCCCCAGGTCATGTACCAGCTGAGAGGGGAGGCAGACACCCATGTCTTGGGGACCCTGTCCCAGCCCCCACAGGGGCCACATCTCCCTGGTTTCTGAGCCCAGGGAGCTCGAGCTGGCCTTGCCCTGAAAGAGGGAGAGGGGGAAGCTCTTTTGCTGCCTAGAGTAAGCGAGGCGGGATCCCTGGGTAGCCGAAGGCCTGGGGAAAACACACACTTCTGATAGAGAGGCCACACCCCTGAACCAGGGAAAGGCAAATGACGAATGCTCACTCATTCACTCTCCGGATATGAAAGCTTAAAAGCAGACCACTTTATGAACTAAAGTGCACGATGCATTTTTTACTCGCCTTAACCTCTTGCATTGCTGTAAAGACCCAATAATTCGTAGACTTTTACAAGCACGAGATATTGTTGTTATATTTAAATGACAGGCTCTAGAAAATAAGTCCCTTAACCCAAAATAATACCAAAATAGAAGTGACACATCCAGGTTATTCCAACCTTTAACACCTGCAAAATCCTGCCCCTTTATCCCTCAGACCCTCCCTCTACCCACCTCCCCATACCTCGCAGATAGAGTCAGGCAGGACTGGGAAGTCTCGATCTTTAGAGCATAGGGCACTTTCTCCATCACAGGACGACTGACCTAGAAAACCAAGAGCAGACTGTCAGGGTGGGGGCAGGGAGGGGCAAGCACAGACCCGCCTCTTCTGGTCCTGACACAGTGGCTCCAACTCTGGTCTGTGGGCACCTGTCCACCCCTAGGAAGGTGGGTATGTACCCTAAAGGCCTAGAAGCAGGCTCTGTACAGGTATCCGCATACTTTGTTCATAGCAGCATTATTCATTGTAGCCAAGAGGTGAAAGGAACTCGTGTCCATCCATGAACAAATGGAAAAAAAAATGTGGTCTATATGTACAATGGAATATCATTAAGCCATAAAACGGAAGGACATTCTGACACAAGTTGCACATGGATGCACCTTGAGGACATCCTGCTAACTGAAATAGGCCAGTCACAAAAAGACAAATACTGTATGATTCTATTTACATGAATTATCTAGAGCAAATTCCTAGAGACAAAAAGTAGGATAGTGGATGCCAGGGGTTGGGGGCTGGAGGAATGGGGAGTTAGGAATGGGGCTAGAGTTTCATCTGGGGATGATACAAAAGTTCTAGAAATGAATGGTGGTGATGGTAGCACAGTAGTGTGAATATACTTAATGTCGCTGAACTGTATACTTAAAAATGGTTAAAATGGTAAATTTATGTTATGTATATTTTACCACAATTTAAAAACCTTTACTGAACACCCACTTATTTCCTCCCTCCAAATGTGTCCTTATGTGTTTTTCTCTTTTTAGGATGCCCTTCCCTTTCCCCTTTCCCATCTGTCCAAATATTATGTACCCTAAAGAATTCCGCTGCCTTCCTTTGGGAAGTCCTCCTTCTCTCTCTCCACACTCCCTGGACTACCTCCAGCACAATCCTGCTATAACCCACAGTGTAACGCTGTTTCCTCAGGGCTGCCTCTTCCTGCTGGTCTATGTGCTCCTAGAAGTGGGGATGCCGTCTTTCCTCCCCTGAGGTCTCCCTCGGCCCACCCACCCCAGGGTGCCTGGCACCAGGCATTTACCTTCATGCTGGCCACTGACAATGTGTTCTTCAGCCGGTATTTCCCGTCCTTCTGGGGATACGTATACAAGAGCACATCGCTCATCTGGGGAGAAGGAAACCCCATCAGACGTGAAGGCTGTAGGGTGTCTGTCCCGGAGGATCACTGAGCTCTGGAGAGCACGGGCATCTTGCATTCCCCAGTGACCCTCACAGGAGAGCAAAACCACTCTGAGCAAACACATGAGTCCCTTCCTTTAAATTCCACTCCGAGGTCGATAGTTAAGAGGAATAAATGCAGATGTCCACAAAAGGTCAAGTACAGGAATGTTCATAGAGGCTTTATTCATAACAGCCAAACAGTGGAACCACCCCAAATGTCTAATCAACAGGTGAATGGATAAATGAACTACAGTACATCCATACTGTGGAGAACTACATAGCAACCAAAAGGAACTGATGGTCCACATAATAGCATGGACAAATCTCAAAAACATGCTAAGTGAAAGAAGTCAGGCACAGAGGGGTACACACTGCTTCATAACATTTATATGGGCAAAACTAATCTGTAGTGACGGAAATTAGGCCCGTGGCTGCTTGGGGCAGGGGAGAGGGAAAGTGAGTGCTAAGGGGCCCAGGGGAACTTTCGGGGGGGATGGTCTAGAAATATTCTATATCTTGACCCAGGTGGTGGTTACACAATGACACATATTAGTCAATATGCAGGTACGCACACTTAAGATTGATATATTTTACTCTACAAATGAAACTGTCCTAAAGTATAGTTAAGGAAGGGAGAGAGGAGGGGGGAGAGGAAGCTCCTTGATAGCGAGCTGATGGGTCCTGGTCACTGGTGTATCTCCAGTGACCACAGCAGGTCCTCCATATTTGTTGAATGAACAACTGAAGGTCCTTGCCCCCATCTGGGGCAAATGGGAAGAAAGTGAAAGTCACCTCACCTCTGTAGGGGAGCGTGTTTCTGTTTGGCTAAAAGGTTTATAGTCTGAAAAGACGATGTCAATCCTCACCCTGCTCTGTAGCGTGCAACTGTGGGTGGACAAGTTGGCTCCCTCTCTGAGCCTCAGCTTCCTCCCTGCAAAGCAGGGGGGCATTGCCACCCCTACCTCATTATGGACACTGAGAAAGAATGGCCCCCAGTGAGCCCACCCAACGTGGGAGCCAGCGTAAGCTAGGGGTGTTGTGAAGACTGAACAGGACTAGGCATCTAAGGGGCTAAAACAGAGCAAGAACTCAGGATTAGCATTTCCTGCCCCCATAGAGAGTCTGCTGAGGGAACAGAATAGACGAGGCTTCTTGCCACCAGCTCTTAGGATCCCAGCATCACAGCCAGAGCAGTGTGGGAGACCTTGCCTGGACCCAGAGCTGCTGGTGAGCTCAGGCAAACCCTTCCTCTCTCTGGACCTCACTGTCTCTAATCAGAGTTGGAGGAGACCAGGGGCCAGCAAACTTTTTAATAAAGGGCTAGATAGTAAATATTCAAGTCTTTGCGGGTCATAGAGTCTCTGTCACAACGATTCAACTCAGCCACTGTAGTCTAAAAGCATTCACAGACCATCCATGAACTGTGTTCCAATAGACCTTTATTAACAAAAACAGGTGGCAGACTGACCCACAGGTCAGAGGAACCTTCAAAGCCCCTTCCAGCTCTGCCCTTCTAATAATGACAAGACTCACTCTGTGCCAGGGGCTGAGCTCAGCACCCTGATTTCAGTTCAGCCCCCAACAATCCCATCAGGCAGGCTCTACCATTATCATCCTCATTTCACGGAGGGAGAAACTGAGGCACAGAGAGCCCTGACAACCTGCCCAAGGTTACAAAGCTTGTAAGTGGCAGAGGCAGGGTCATATGTAAATGAATGCGCCTCCAGTGTGTTCAGGTGTGGTGTGTTGGAGGTGGTCACACGGTGAGTCCTGGCCCCATCTGGGGACAGTGACCAAACCTGGGCACAGAGCCTGGCTCATAAGCCTGCCCACCCTGGGGAACTGGCTCATGTCACTCATCAGAGCAGCCCCAGCCTTTGTGTGGCTGCCCCTCAAGCACCTGCTGCCATGGCAACTGCCATTAGCACCCTGGGGTTTTATGAGTGGTCAGGACCAGGCTGCCTCCCACTGCCCAGAGTTCTCCTTTCCTCTTCAAAGCGGGTGTTTTACAGCCTGATTTGGAGGAAGATAGAGGAATTCTTCGTGGAGGAGTGAAGGGGAATCTCTCACAATAATAAGCCCCCAGTGCGGAGCCCCACCTACCACCTGGAGCCATGGTGGGAACCTCTCTGTAGCATTACCAAAACCCCTGTGCAGGTGGGCAGATGCCCTGACTTTGTTCTACAGTTACAATTATTTTATGAAACTGGCACCTTATGGGGAAGAAAAAGTCTTAAGTGTGTTCATCATGGGTCTTCCTGGCTCAAGAACCTATCTTCCTCCCACCTCTTTCTCCAGGGGAAATTTATGAAGGTCCTGTGCTAAGACAGAGCAAAGAACGGGACCCAGGTTCAGCCTGCGGGGAGCTATGGCCTAATAATAACAAGGGAATAAGAGAGACCCAGGCCTAGCATCGAGATGCCTGAGGGAGAAGCTATGATGAAGGGCCAGTTAGATGCTGGAGGGCATGTGAGGGAGGGGAGGAGGGAAAGAAGGACAGACGCTGTGTGTTCCCTGGCTGTCTGGGTCCCTGTGAGAGGCACAGGCACGAGCAGGGCCTGGCCAGAGGTGGCCAGATGGGGAATGGCTAGGGGACCAGCACGGAGCTCCCTCTGTTCCAGCTGGGGCTTCACTCCCTTCCCCCACTGGCAGGAGGGACTATTACCCCACTGTAAAGAGAAGGGCAATGACAGATGTGCCATGGGCCTCAGAGCCAGTAAGTGTCAGAACTGGGATGTGAATCCAGTTTGATTCCAAAGCTCATGCTCCTTTTTCACCATCCCGGACCTTCATTTTTCATTCTCAGAGGACACGGTCATGGGCTCCAACTCTCCCCAGGGCTGTGCGGGCGCAGAGGGAGGACCTGTGTCCCCTACGGCAATTGTCAGAGGGAAGGGAGGACACTTACCAAATAAGCGGCTTCTATGTGCCTCATTTAATTCCCCAAACCGCCCAGTATTCCTACTTTCCTCCTGGGAAACCGGAGGCTCAGACATGTCTGTGACTTGTCTAAGGGTTACATAGGGGCTAAGTGTTGGGTTAGGATCTAACCTGCTCACTCCGGCTCATGACCACATAGATATCCCTAAATTCAAGGGTATGATTTCTTCTCAATAGAAGGAGTTTTCGAATTTTTAGACTAACATGGAACAAAGGACAGCTTCCCCCAGACTCTCTTTGCTCTTCTTTTTTGCTCCCGTGGCCCTGAGATTACACACCATTCTCATAACTCGATATTTACATTTGACACTGAAGGTTGAGGGTACAGCATGAGGCTGTTATCTCTTTGTTTCCAGTGCCCAGCACACCAGAGGTGCTCACTAAATGTCTGAAACAGGTTCTTAGACACTTGGAGCCTGTTTACTGTTACTTTGCACACAGCTCTTAACAAAGTGTAAGGAGGCTGTTGGGGCAGCCATGACTGAGAGTAATAAAAAAAAAGAAAGCTAAAATAGTGAAGAACAGAGAGAAAATTATACACAGCAGGTAGGAGAACTTAAAAGGCAAAACAACTTGGAGTTGTAGGACTGGGGCAAATTGCCGCTTGTAGCTCAACAGCCACAGAGGTTGATGTTATCAAGTGACAGGCCTGGCCATTCCCTGGTGCTCCAGAATGTGGCTGTAAAGCATCAGAAATGTTACATTGTACTCTGTCTTGTGCACAGTGGAGAAAATGCTACACTGGGGTCACAACCCTGGTTCCCTCCTGAGCCTCTGCCTCCAGCCTGCTGGGAGATGGAGCCAAGGAAACTCCCCTTCTGGATCTCAGTCTTCTCATGCGTTAGATAAGGCAGTCAAACAGTTATTTCCAGGATAAGAAATTCCCAGGGTTAGGATGTTTCAGATGGGGACACAGGTAATTCAATTTCGGCAAAATTCCATTCAAAATCCCTCAAATAATGCAGGAAGGGTTGTGGTTGGTAAGGGTTAAGCTCTCAGCTCTCTGGAAAGCTCAGCTCTGTAGAATGATCCTCATCCTAAATATTCGGCTCTGTTCTAGCACCCACCCCTCCCTTCCAGTTGTCTTTGAATAATGACCCTAGAAAACTTCACAGAATTTGACAGTCCTGGGGCTGGGCTGGGGGCCAGGTACTTACCAGAAACAGGTGCCGGGGGCGTCTGCTTTTCCCTGTTACTTTCATCAGTGTCCCCTCCTTCAGAAACTCCTGTGGGGAGAGAAGCAGACCTGGGGGGTTAGGCTGATGCCTGCTGCCATCCTAAGGAAGGGTGGGGAAAAGGCCCTGAGTGGGAAACCTAAGTTACGATGCCTCCCAAAGTGAATTCATGGGTGAATTCCCAGCTTTAGGGAGATGCCCATGTTTGCCACAACAGCTCTGGAGACAGACGGGAGGCTCTGCTTCGTAGGAGCACCCCACCTTGACTTATTCCAAGCCCCAGACACTGTTCTGGTCTCCAAGTGGTCCAGACAGGGACTCTTCCCCTGGTTTGCTGCCATGAGGAGACCTTCAGAACGGAGCCTCTGAAGGTCTGCTAAAACAGCTGAAGACCTGTGAACAGTTGCTACAAGCTCCATAATTCTGGAGAATGTTTAAAATAGATGTTTAAAGTTACTTAAGAATAAATAAAATAGATGTTTAATAAATATTTACTAACCTGACGACCCAGGACCAAAACACTGTGTGATTTTACAGAATCTCAGACCAGTGAGATCCCTGCTAATTTTGAGTAAATTATCCTGAGCACAACCTCTCATTTCTTCGTCTCTTGTCCTTCATGGACCATAGCAGGTAACAAACACATTTTTGACTATTTTTGAGCTGAATTTTATGTTTTCCATTTGGAAGCTTAAAAGTGGGTAAATTTGTCTCTTGAAAAATGTTATTTTTAAGATGCTTTGTTGGGGCTCTTGAGAGATGGTTTTCCTGATTTCCCAGCAACGCTGGGCTAAACTAAAAATAACTAAAAATAATCGGCGTCTCTTCTTCTCAGAGGTGAAAAGAACCACAGGGGACACTGAACCCAAATGGCACTGTTTCTTTAAAGGTCCTGAAAGTGGAAAACCCCAGGGGAGGCAGCCCATGGGCCTTGTGAGCCCAGCAGAGCCCGCGCCCTGCCCTCCCTCCCTCTGCGGGTAAACAGCACCTGCAGCCAGGCCTGTCTGGGACCAGCCCAGCTGAACAATGGGTCTTATCAGAGCCTCACCCGCCTGCCTACCAGGCCGCCCTCTGTCCCTGCCCATGGCGGCAGTGGCACTCACCCTTCCTGGCTGGAGGAGATCCCCTTGGCCCCGAACGCTGTGCTCAATGTGGACCAACTTCTGCAGGTTTTCCTATGGGTGGGAGCAGAGCGAGAGGGAAATGGTCAGGACCCCTTCAAGGGCATTGCTTCTACTTCAGAGGAGGAAAACGGAACCCAGAAGGGCCTTGCCCAAAATCTGACCTCCTGTCAGTGGCAAGACTGGAACCTGAGCTTGGGTCTGCTGGATGCCAGACATGTGGGCTGCCTATACTCAGGCTAGTTCCCCTGGGCCTGGGATCTGACATCGCCATCTTCTGCGTGCCATGGGGAAAGTCACTTGCTCTTGCTGTGCTATCCGATACCCATATACATCTCCAGGCCATGGCTCCTACTCTAAATCTGTGTGCCCCATAAGGTCTGGTGCATCTAGACTTCACTAGCCCAGAGGAGAGAGATGCCCAAGACCAGATTGTCTCTCTGGGCTTACAGCCCAGGGTCGGGCCTCTGAGGGAGAGTAATCGAGAAAATGTTCCACCTGGGGAAGAAACAGATCTGTGCTCCTTGAAGAAAAAGAAGTGTGCCTGGAAACTCCTGTTGGCTCTCACTGGGTTACATATAATATGCAGTGACACGCCTCCCTTCCCTCCGTACAGCACCCCATTATGCTAGAAATAACAAGTGCCTCACCCATGGGGTGGGCGCCCCCTGAACCTTATGCAGGGTCAGGTTCTAAAGTCAATTAGCAAGGTGAAAATTGTGTGTAGGGAAATTGTCTTGAAAAGGCTTTTACCGCGTCCATAGTTTTGGACACAAAATCCTGCACATCAGAAATGTGTAATAGTTGTTCCATTTCCACTCGTGACAGAGAACAGTGCCCCTAGCCTAATAATGAGGACAAGGTAATCCACAGAGCCCTGACTCCTCTTCCATCTACTAGAGAGCTGAAGTCCCAAGGCAACCCCACCGGACCCGAATCCGGGAGACTGACAGGCGCCTTCACAGCGACATGAGACACGTGCACTGTTGTAACACCCAGGAGGCAGGGGCGGCCACAGAAAGGAGGATGAGAAGAAAGCAACTGAAATGTTAATGGATTCTGGAAGGTCGGGTGTGGGCTGGTGGGACAGTTTAGAATAACAGAGAGCCCCAGACTCGAGGCACATCTGCAGTCACTTGCAAGCTCTTCTTTTCTAGCAGCTCCCATCAGGTGCTCACAAGGAAGACTAGAGGCAGGGCAGGGGGCCAGAAAGAACCCCCCTTGGTGGTGAAGGCATGCAGGCTACCACTGGGGGGGGCCGGCAAAAAATCCTGCCAACTTCCCCAACCCCCTCTCTTGTACAAACCCCTCACCCCTGGGAGAGGCCAAGAAATCCCCTCCCAGAGGACAGGCGAAGTGCCACTCACTACTCCTGGGGAAAGGGCAGAAGCAAAAGCTCTCTTCCCCGAGGAGAGGGGAGGCAGCCCATTGGGCCCAGGATTGTGCACTCGTACAAAGCAGAAACCTGTCCAAGACCTGCCACAGCTACAAGGCAGTGTTTGGCTACCATGCAGAGGAGGGGCAGGAAAGAGAGAAAGCCTGGCTTGCAGGCCCTGCTGAAGACTGAGGCTTGTCCCGGAGAGCAGAGACTTGGGAGCGTAGTAGTGCGTAACAGGAAAGAGCAGTCTACCTCTGAGAAGGGGCAAGGGCATGGAGACAGGCCCCTTCTGGGGTGCAGGGATTGCTAAAAGCTGCGGCAGAAGGGGGAGAAGGAAAATGAGAAAAACTCTCTGGCATCTCAGGCCCCACAAACAGTACCAGGTAATAGCAGCCCCCTTCTGGACGAGTGTGAAGTCTGGGGGGCTCTGAGGGTGACATAACAATAACAAAACCCAAACCCAACTCAACTACTGACTGGATGACCCAACCCCCACCCCTTACACCCCTTACATGAACGGCATGATCAAAACCAGGCGCTCCCACTTCTGGGGTAGATACTGTTTCCCTCAGTCTCCATAATTCCTCCAACACATAATGCCAGCTTCAATCAAACATTGTGAGAAACACAAAAAGCAAGAAAGAACCCCAACTCATTTTCAGGAAATAAAGCTTTCAACAAAACCAGACGGAGAGGTGACACAAATGTTATTAGAACCATCAGACAGGGACTTTAGAGCAACTCTGACTGTTCTAAAAAATAAAATCTGTTCAGAAAGGATGGTGGTGGCCAGGGGCGGGGAGGGGAGGGGCTTAGCATTTAATGGGGACAGTTTCAGTTGGGGACAGTGAAAAAGTTCTAAAGGTGGATGGTGGTGACGGTCACACAACAATGTCAACGTACATAATGCTGATGAACTGTGCACTTAAAAATGATTAAGATGGTCAATTTTATGTTACATATATTGTACCTCAATAAAATTTTTTTTAAAAGTCTATTAAAAAAAAGACAGTGAAAATCGGAGAGCCCAGACTTACACCTGTCCCCTCACTCTGTTCTGGAGGGAGACAGCTTACTTTCATGCTATGGGGAAGAGGACAGTCAATGGCTAATTTGATCAAAAGCCTCGAAAGCCTGACCTTGCAACCAGATGTGGGATTTTTCTCCTAGGGAATCTGAGGTTTGGTCTGAGTAACTGCAGTTAGAAGCAAGGTGCATCCACTCTCTGATCCAACCTGTGACCAGTCCCTGATGGAGTTCCCAGTGCTCACAAACCTGGGAGCAACTCTAAACCTCCATGCCTACATTTCATGACATTCCTCATGGCTGGGTAAAGAAAGAAAAAGACAGACCCAAATGTGGGAAAGAGAAAAATGGTCCCTATGGTCATTCATGTGTGTCACGCAAGAGAGGAGCAGGTGCGGCGTGCATGGGCATGTGCACGTGTTTTCATGCAAGAATGTGTGTGAGGTTGCAGGTCTGAACCTGTGAGTGATGTGTGCAGGCATGTCCAGCCTGGTGGCTAAGAAAGGCTCACGTTCAAACCCAGCTCCCACGCTGAGAGCTGAGTGATCCTGGGTGAAGCAACTCGTCTCTCCAGGCCTCAGTTTCCTTGCTTGTGACACTGGGCTGATAACAGTTCCCCTGAGGATTAGAGGAGAACGTCGGGCACGATCCCCTGCTCAGCAGAGGCAGCTGTGGTCACCGTGAGTAGGATGCCACACGGGCATCTGCCATAGCTTTTCCTGCAAAGCTAATGAGGATGACTTCTCTCACTTCTAAGACTTTCCCATCCCATCTTCCACACTGCTCCCATTTATTCCTTGTCCTCCATCAAAATGTGAGGATCACGGCAGAGGAGGGGCTACCTGGGCCTCAGCTCTTAGAGTCAGACTTCCCAAAGCTTCTCCTATCACCTAACAGTTTTCCGTTAACAGGCTGTTCAATGGATTTATAGTTTGGCTTGGCTGTCAGTACTTTATTCTAGTGAGTTTATTAGTGGCATTTCAGACCAGGTGTCAGGTAGGTATGTGGGTCCCATTTCAGGGTGGTGGGATCTGGCTCTTCCTAGAAATCATATCTCCAGCTTAGCTACCTTTGTGGGGAGTTATGGCAATGGTTTGATATGAGCATAAAACCTACGTGAATGCTGCCACCTCCAGGAAGTTTTCCCTGGTTCTCACAACCAATAAGTACTGCCCAGATTCTACTGAACACAACGTGGAGACATAGAAGGCTTTGTAAAATGGGGGCATGGCACCATCAGACACATTTTAACAGGATCACTCTGAATGGAATGGTAGGGTTGGGAGGTGATGAGGCCTGAGGTGTGTAGTGGCCATGGGGAAGGAGAGGCAGAGCCCCAGCCTTGCCCTTTAGCCACTCAAGCCACTGAGATCTGCCCTGGCATTGGGTTTATCTGGACCTGCCTGTCCATGGCCCAGGCAGAGTCCAGTCCCGATCCCAGCAGGCATGCAGTAGGGGCTGATAATCCAGAACCGGCCTGTGCCAGGCACAGCATCCAGCCCCACGCTTCGAGAAAGCTGGGGGAGGGGGTTGGGGTTCTGTGTGACTGTCCCTGCATATGACCTACCAGGGCATATGACCTCAGGGGGTGTGTAGGGGTTGGGGTGCCAGCATTGCTAGAATGAATGAGTGACATGGAGAGGTAGCTGGAGAGAGAGCTAGAGCTTGTGGGTATAAATGTGTTAAAGGTGTAATACATCACACTCCGCTGTGATGATGGTCACCTCATCAGACAAGTCCCTGTCTGATGGTTCTAATAACATCTAATAACAACACAGCCAGGGGCTCCTGTAAGGTGGTACCACACATGAGCTCACCCACAGGAGGGAAGACATGGCCCTTCCTGACCTAGTTTTCCTTTTTGGAAACAGAGGCATCCCTGGTTAAAGTGAGGTGCAGAGAAGCCAGCCCATCTGATGCTATGTCATGACGGGGTATGGGACGCCAAAGCACCTCTGTCTTTGGCTACGCTGAAGGAAATCTTACTGCATGTACACGATGCTAAAACAACAAAGAGCAAGGAGCTCATGGACCCCAGAGCAGGAGGACAGACAACCTGATGATAACATGTCTGATGTACTGATTTTCATACCCAGCTGGCTTTAGCCTCCACACTCAGCACACCATCTCTTCAGACTCTTGCCCTACCTCACCTACCCTGATGCCATCTTCCGGCCATGCTGGGTGGCTCTCTGAACTCGGATGTGACCTACGCTTCTCCACCTCCATGCCTCTGCCCAGGTCAGCTACTCTTCCTGGCACATCTTTCCTCTCTCTGCTTTTGAGGCATGTGTCCTCCCTGTGGGGGCACCTCCATCATCTCTCCTCACAGCCCCAGCTGGGAGGGATGGCTCCCTTCTCTGAACCATGTGGCATTTTCTCTCTCCCTCATGATGCTTATCATGTCCACATGTTTACTCCTCCCTGAGCTGTGATCTCCTCATGCTGGGATTCATGTTTTAACTCTGTATCTCCAGTCCCCAACACAAGACTGACATGGAGTAGGTGTCTAATAGATGTGACTCCCCTCTCCTTCTTCTACCTGTGGATGACTTGCTAAAAGGGTGCTCTATGTATCTGCCACAGCAGAGCTGAGCAAGTACTCAGCATGCATACCACCATCACCCCCACCTCTGCTGGTGGAACACATCACTAACTGATCACCAAACTCTTTCCCCCTGGGCTAGGACTCAGCCTCAGAATCCTTCTCAACACAAAGCTCTAGCCACATCTTAGTGGAGCAGAAAATACGGGACACAAGTAATCAAGGTAGCCACTTGAACAGAGCTGGGATGTGGGATAAAGTTGGTCGTCTTTGGCAGAAAACTGGTAAATACTGGATCAGCGTCCAACCGAATCACACTCTGGCAGAACCCGGCATGTAGTTAGAGCTCACATATTCTTGTGGATAAGTGGTTTTCAAACTTTTGTGAGCAAAACATTTACCTGGGGTGCTTGTTAAAAATGCATATCCCTGGGGCGCCTGGGTGGCTCAGTCGTTAAGCGTCTGCCTTCAGCTCAGATCATGATCCCAGGGTCCTGGGATCGAGCCCCACATCGGGCTCCCTGCTCGGTGGGAAGCCTGCTTTTCCCTCTCCCACTCCCCCCGCTTGTGTTCCTGCTCTCGCTATCTCTCTGTCAAATAAATAAAATCTTTAAAAAAAAAATGCATATCCCTGGACCTGACCCCCAGATATTCTGGCTGAGAAGATGTAAGGTGTGCCTAGGAATTTGTAGCTTACAAGGCACTCCAGGTGCTGATGCAGATGGTCTCAGACCACAGTCGGGACATTACTTACCAGATCTGTACAAGTCTATAGCCCCCCTCACTATTCTAATGGTGAACCAGAGACCCGGACAGGAACACACAGTGCCTGAGTTCACACAGCAAGTGTCAGGGACAGAACCCAAGGGCCAACAACTCTTTGCCAGGTCCCATAGATGGATGCCTGCAGCACCCCCAGAAGTGGAGTATCACAAGGCAGACGTGGGCAGGCTGGAGGGGGGCCTAGACCCGAACCCCGGAGAAGGAGCCCAGGAAATGGACTTACCCCTTGCTCCATGCTGTCATTGGCATGGTCTGTGACTTTGGAGATGAGGGTGAGGGCACCTGTGGGGGGAAAGAGAGAAGATAGCAGGCCTTCTGAGGAGGAGGGCCAGTCCAGGAGCCACCATTCTCGCCTCTTTCCTGTCCTCCCCTCTCTCCCACCCACTCCCCAAGATCACCGCAGTTGTAGGGGCTTGCGTGCGGGAGGCACCAGGTCTTCCCACAGCTGGGTCAGGTCACGGGCCCAACCCTTGCTTTGCTACTACAGCCTAAGTGTCCTTGCCAGTGGTTTGACCACTCTGTGCCTTAGTGCCCTTGTCTATAAACTGAATATGTTAAAATAGGGACTGCCCTGGTAGGTCATATGCAGGGACAGTCACACAGAATTGGGAGGAAACAGGGACACTGAGGTGACTTTTTGAGACCTGGCACCACCTCCTAGCACCAAATTCTGATTACTGCCCTCTCCTTTGACTGGATGACAGCCCATCCTGGGGAGTCTGTGCTTGAGGGGAGGGGGTAATCATCTCAGACGCCCCAGAGGTTTCCTGCCCACTGCACATCCAGCTGCCAGGGAGGGGGCTATGTCCTGCACCAGGGACAGGGACCAAAAGAGGAACACGTCCCCGTCCTCCGGATTCATGCTGCACTTACCCTGCGTGTTATCGTACTCAGCTGAGTCCGGACAAAGGTTGTTTAAATAGTCTGCAGGGAGAACAAGAGCCAGGGTCAGTTTGCCCCTGGGAGGCCAGTCCCTCCTGTCCACAGCAGGAGCCCCCCTCTCCAGACTTGGAGGAAAAGTGCCAGAAGAATGGGGTACCTACCCTCTCACCCCCATTAGCCCGCCACCCCACCACACTAGAACAAAACAGGCCCCCGAACCATCACCAGCATCATTGCCACAACTGCTAGTCATTCACTCGTTCAACAAGTATCTATTCAGCGCTTGCTGTGTGCCTGGCACTGTGCTATGCCTTCAGGATTCACAGACAAGGTGAATCCCTGCCTCTGAGAAGCACACTGTCTACTGGGGGAACAGATGTGACCATCATCACAGCGGAGTGTGATGTATTACACTTTTAACACATTTATACCCACAAGCTCTAGCTCTCTCTCCAGCTACCTCTCCATGTCACTCATTCATTCTAGCAATGCTGGCACTCTTACTATTGCTTGAACATGCCAAGCCTGTTAATACCCCCGGGCCTTTGCACTCACTACTCCCTCTACCTGGTACTCTCTTCTTCCAGATCTTCATAGGGTTCACGTCCTCACTTGGCTGAGATCTCTATGCAGTGCTACCTCCTCAGAGAGATCCTTCCCCGTGCTGTATCTAATTCAGAGCCCTATTACCTCCATCCCCTTAACCTGCTTTATTTTCTTCAGAGCTCTTATCACTGACATATTTTTATTTCCTTGTTAGTTTGTTAAAGTATAAACTCCACAGTGTTACAGAGTTTTGGCTGTTTAATTCACTGCTATATCTCTAGCATCTAGCACAGGGCCTTGTACACAGGAGATACTCAATAAACATTTGTTGAATTAGTGAACAAATTCTCTGTCCCTTGGCCCTAATATACTTTCCTTGTGGCCCTGGTCACTATCTGGAATTACATGCCTATCTCTACGTGTGGGTGTCTGTCTCCCTTACTGGAACAGCAGTTCCCCACGCCTGGTGTCTTTGTCCATTTGGGAGGCAGCTGGGTAAATGAGTCTGGAGCTCAGGACAGAGGTGTGGTATTTCTGGCAGGTGGAGGTAGGGGAGGGGATGACTTTCCCAGGGGAGAGTCTGTAAAATGGGAAGGAAGGAAAGAGGACCTAGGACTGAGCCCCAAGAAACACTGACATTTATGGAAGAGTGGATGAAGGGAGGTTGTCAACACAGATGGAGAAGGGTAGCAGAGAAGTCTGAGGGAGACAGGGAGAGAGTGTATCACAGAAACCTCAGAATGAGAGGGTTGAGAAGCAGAAAGTGGTCAGTGGCTAAGCCACAGAGATGGCCAAAGCAGGTTCAAGGTGAAAAATGTCCAATGATTTGGCCACAAGGAGGACTTGGTGATAAGAACAGCATTAGGGAAATGAGATACCCACTGAGGAAATGCAGAACAAGGGAAGGTGGGAGTCTCTGTGTTTTAGGATGGGAGAGGCTGAAGGAAGACACAGAAGGTGGCCGCTGAAGTGAGGTTTCCAAAGTGGCAGCAGGGGGTTGCAAGCTCAGCTGGAGGGAAGGTGGTGGCAGAGTCTAGCATGTCTGGAGGAGCAGGTGCCAGGAACTGAGAGCCATCCTCCCCCTACCCACTCCCGCCACGGTGGGAGGGGAGGTTGTCATAACACAGCTTGCCACCAGCACCGGCACCCCTCCGCAGGGGCCTTTCCTCCCCGCATCACCTCAGTGCACGTTGACCTCCTGTGGGGCCCACCTGTGAGGAGCACTTGGTACTGGAAGAGGCGCTGAACCACCCGCAGCAGCCGGTGCTTCACGTTCTGGCCACCTCCTTGCTGACTCTGCTGCTCCCAAGAGACAGGGAGGACAAAACTCCATCAGAGACCCCTGTCTCAAGGCACCAGGCTCATGGCATCCCTCATACACTGTCCCATCCACACCTCCTCCTCGCCACGCCAAGCTTCTCCCCGTCTCTAAAATCAGGATCCCCGGGCACCTGGGTGGCTCAGTTGGTTAAGCAACTGCCTTCGGCTCAGGTCATGATCCTGGAGTCCCGGGATCGAGTCCCGCATCGGGCTCCCTGCTCGGCAGGGAGTCTGCTTCTCCCTCTGACCCTCCTCCCTCTCATGCTCTCTGTCTCTCATTCTCTCTGTCTCAAATAAATAAATAAAATCTTTAAAAAAATAAAATAAAATAAAATAAAATAAAATCAGGATCCCCTCCTTCAGGAAGGCCTCCCAGATTAGCATCACCCTGCTGTGACAGTTCCTTCCTTCAGGCTCACAGTCAGTGCATCTACCAGTCCCTGCTTTTCATTAATGTTAGTAAAAGAAAAAAAAAAAAAAACCCATTTTTCTGTCTAGTAACTGGATACCCAGTTTGTTGATCCATTTGTTGGTCACTCCATTGGCTGGGGTCCCAGCTTGCTTTGTGCTTTTCTCCTGCGACAGGAGAATGGTCACTAAAACCCTCACCATGGTGGGGGCTCATAGAGTTGTCATCAATCACCCATCAGGGAATGTTCTCGGTTCTAGGTCTTCCCTCCTGCTGGGTCACCCTCTCCTTCCCCAGCCAGGTCTTCCCCTCTGACCCCCAGCCTCAGACCTACCAAGAAGCCCCACTGATTCGCAGTAAGCCCTTCCATGCGCACCCCGCCCCTGTATCCTTAGAGCAGGTTCCAGAGGACCAAGGGACCCACCTCAAACTCGCGGACAGCAGCGGCCAGCCGGGGAGAATGCAGGCAGTTCTCACTGAGCAGACTCAGATACCTGTCGAACTGCAGGATGTGAGCGGCATGGTGGTCAAACTCTTGTTCCCGGGCCAGGAAGACGTCAGCCACCTTCTGCTGGCCCTCCCTGCAGCCGGGGAGGGGGATGGGACAGCGAGAACTCAGCCTTGTGACCAGCACAGTGTTCATTGGTGAGCGCTGGAGTCACATTACTGGGTGGCAACCCCAGCTTGACCCTCCCGCGCTCGTTTTACTTTGGGCAATTGACCTAATACCTGTGTCTCGGCTTCTGCATTGGTCAAATGGAGACACCGTTTCACATGCTGGGACTTTAAGCACCCCCACCCCCCAGTGCAATGGAAGTAGGGGCAGGAGTCCATAGACGGCTCACCAGTGCAACAGCCTCTCCCCCAGCTCCTCCAGGATCCCCTGGTGAAGGTCTCGGATGGCTGGGAGTTCACTCAGGCCACGCCTCAGCTCCTCCCTGGCCAACGTGTCCTTGCCCTCCTGGTCTATTTCATCCAAGGCCCTCATGACAGCTCCGTGGAAATCCTGAAACCCCAAAGGCCTGTTACCCACAGCTGATAGGACTGAGCACAAGTACACCCTTTGCAGCTCCCCCATGGCTTTGAAGCCCTGACCTACACACAGATAGCACAGGACCTTAGGTCAGCATTTCAGACCCCAGTATTCTCACCTGTAAAACAGGGGTGATAACACATACCTGATGATCACAGATAACTGGTGCCCAAAAAGCACCCAACACAACTCCTGTTACAACAGAGGGCAGTAAAGCATGTTCATTCCTGAACTTGGGTCATGCTCTTCTTCCGAATATTTGGGTAATTCCCTCTCTGAAGAAATATAGGGTGCTCTACCATTATCCGTCTTTGAAAAGGTT
Organism: Halichoerus grypus; assembly: GCF_964656455.1. NCBI lineage: Eukaryota > Metazoa > Chordata > Mammalia > Carnivora > Phocidae > Halichoerus > Halichoerus grypus. The sequence goes on along the minus strand of NC_135712.1, from coordinate 163,052,801 downwards.
CATGCACTGTGTTGTTTCAAAATGAAGTCTAAAGAAATCATAGGCAACCCCTCCATGCTGTATTAAGCAGTCACTGAAAATGATGCAGATGGTGACTATGTATAAATATTCATGTCCTAGAACTAGGAATCAAGAAGGTATACAAAGTTGTCTTTCTATCCTAACACAATCCCATAACACAGGAAAAAAGGAAAAAGCTAAAAGGAAATAGATTGAAATGTAAACAGTGGTTGTGTCAGGGGTCTAAGATTGGAATGATTTTTTTCTTCTTTGTTTTCTAAAATATCTGTATTGTGATTAATTACTTTGAAAATTCCACTAAATTTAATGAACACTAAAATTAAAACAAATGCAAAACCTTTTTTTAACAAAAAAAATTTTATCTTCAAATACACCTGCTCTTGCATGAGCCACAGGTCTGTAGTTTAAATATATGGGATACACTGAAACCACCTCAAATTGTGGAGTGGTGCACATCAGGAAAAACATCAGCATCAGAGGTCATGTGGTCCAGCCCAAATCAAGAAAGTCAAATCACCTTTATAACATTTAGGAAAGATGATCTCACACTGCCTTGTTTGATTGCCTCCCTGATGGAGAATTCATTACTGACCAAGACAGTTAATTCCACTGCTGAACAGTTTTCATTGCTAGAATGGTCTCTTTACATTGAGACCTGAAAGGGGAAAATGCCTGAGAGGCATTTAGTGACTTCCTCCAGGAAGTCTTTCTGATGTTCTCCCCACAGTAAAGGAATCAGGAGAAGGGGAAGGCTAGGAAAAAAAGGCAGGGAGGTAGGACAGGGTCAGAGAGAGGGACAAGGGGAGAGAAGAAGAAAAATGAGAAAGCAGAGAGAAAGATAGAGGGACAAAGAGGAGAGAGCGGGAGGGTAGAAGGGAAGGAGGGACTGAGAAGAGAGCAGGACACAGAAGGTGAGAAGCAGCACACTCTCCTGGGCCCTATCTTTAAAGAGGCTGCCTGCGCCATCAGACAGAGGACAGCAGATGTGGGGGTTATAAAGGTCTCTGCTTCCTGAACACCTCATCCTGTCCGGAGCTGACCTGCTCCTGCAACCTGCTCTGCCGGGAATTGGGAGGAAGGACAAGGAGAGGGCGGCCCACCCTGGCCTGTGGTCCCAAGGAGGGAGACTGAGCTGGTTCTTCCTGAGGCCAGCCCTCATCAGCCCCAGTCTGGTGCAGTTTGAAGGTCAGGACACCTCTAGCCCCATCACTGAGGTCAGAAACTTGGGGCTGAGTCTTGAACTAATGAATAGACTCTCTGGCTGAAGGCATGTGTGTCCTTAAGCGGAGGCCACATGCTAGAGCTATAATTAGAAACCAAATCCCATTGTACCTAAGCTATCAGAGCCTTTCCTGAAAGCATGTTTCAGAGGGTGGAGAAAGTGTGAACTACAAGTGAGAGGCAACCAGGGGGAGGTGGTGTTTGATTCTTATTTCTGCCCGCAGCTGCCTCTGGGACACCGGGGTTGTTCTGAACCTGGAGTGGGGGTTTCTCTGCTGACCCAGGGCAGGAGGACCCTCCCACTCTTCTTTATGAGTCCCCATGGTTAGGGCCCAGCCTCCAGCCCTGCAGGGTCTTCTCAGCCCTGGCATCTCAGAGAAAGAAAGAAAACATCCTGATGAGGACAGTAATCCCTCTCGTTTGGGCAGCTGGTAGACAGAGGACTTTCAATACATTGTCATCGGCTCTGTGCCAGGTTCAAGCTCAGATACACCAGAAGAGTAGCTGATGACTGTGGACAAGCTGTCACCTATCTGAGCCTCCATTTCCTCATCTGTAAAATGGGGATAGCAGTACCACTAAGTACAGCATGAGGCTGCTGAGAGGCTCATCCTGATGTTTAAAACTGCTTTGTAAACTGTAAAGTGCTATCCCCATGGCAGTTGTGATCATATTTTAGTTATGACCTCTTCAGAGCAGGGTCACATGTTTTGTTTCCTGCTATGTTTCTAAAGTCCAACAGAGCATGTGACACAGAGAAGTTTTATAGTACTTGCTGACTACTGACTGATTGAAAGACCTTTATTTAATGGAAAAGGAAAGTGAGCCATAGGGGAGCCAAGATCATAATTCGGTCACCCTGCCGCCCAGACCACCACAAAAAGGGGAAGAGGGCTAAGGAGAGGGAGAGAAGGAAGGACAAGCAAAGACAAGACTGATGGCTGCATGTGCATCGCACCCCAGGGAACTGAAATATTAACTGCTCTGCAAGCTAGTTTCTCATCTGTAATTAATTCTCACTAAATTGACTCAGTCCCAATGGGCAGGATGGCCATCACCAACATGACTCATTTCAAAAACTGGAGCATAATTGGACTCACCACAAACATCCGTTCTTAAAACTCATGCATTGGCTGGAAGCGCCAAGTGCCAGCCGCACCATCCATCACTCCCTGAAAGGTTTCTGCTATCTCAATAGTCCTGGCCATCACTGCACCCAGGGTCTCTCAGACGGAGGAAGGAGGTAGGAGATAGGAGATACCGGCCCTTATCCCCTTATTCATTCACCAAATATTCTGAGTGTCTGCTCTGCACCAAGCCCTGAGGAGAGAGTGAGAGCAGGAAATGCTATTCTGCCCTCAAAGAGTTTGCAATCTAGAGAAAATGAGGAGTATAACCACAGTTTCAACACAGAGGTATAAGTGCTGTGATGGGGAAAAACACAGGAGCCACAGCTGGCCATAAGGTGGAGAGCTGGCTCACCTCTGGGAAACCATGCCAGGAAGGCAACACCTCCACTGAGATAAGAGGGGAGTGTGTCATGCAGAGGGCACAGCATGTGCAAAGGCCCTGAGGTGAAGGAGGAACTAAGTTGAGTGTGTCTTGGGTGCAGTATGTGTGTACACCTTGCAGGAAATGTACAGGATTAGAATACAATGGCACTGGAGAATCAGACAGAGAACCCATTCCATAGAGCCCTGCAGGCTTTTAAAGGCACTTGGGTTTCATCGTAGGGTGACAGGGAACCACTGGATCAAATATCTATCTTAGAAAATTTACTTTGTTGGGAGAACAAAGTGGCGGTGGCCAGAAGGAGAGCAAGAGCAGTGCGAAGGCCGTTCTAGTCATCCAGGAGCAGGGCCCAGACCCAGTGGTGACCATGGGGATGGGATGGAGAGGGGGGATGGACTAGAGATAATAAGGAAGAAGAACTGAATGGCCCCCATGCCTGCAGGGTCCAGTCAAAACCCCTCTGGGCACCAGAGGCCTTCCTCACCTAGTCCACCTTCTCACCATGCTCACTTCCCAGCTCTCTGTGGAGCTCCTGTTCCAGCCTTAGAGCCTCTAGGCCCCAAGCCAAGGCCTAGAGAACACACACGAGTCCTTGTCTACCTGGAGAGTTGCCTATGTGTGACCTTGGGCAAGTTACTTCATCTCTATGGACCTCAATTTCCCCCTCTGCTAAATGGGGATACAGATACCTTCTTCCCAGAGTCTGGGCACACTGCCTTCTGTTATGTTTTAGGATGACTGGTTTTTGTGCCTTCCTTCTCCCCTAGATTGAGTTTTCCTTATCTCTGTATCCCCAGCACCCAGCCCCGGGAAGGTGAGTAACACATGACAACAGCCAACATGTACCGAACACTCCCGCAATCTGAGCTCAACACTACACCTTCCCATCTAGTCCTCAGAACAACCCTCTCACTTCGGCATTATTATTACTTCCATTTTGCCCATAAAATAATCAGGCCCAGAGGGATGGAGTAAATTGCCCGAAGCCGTCAAGATGGCAAGATTCGAGCCAAAGTCAGCCTGACTCCAAAGTCCCAGCTCTTTCCATTGCTCCATGCCAATTCCACATTTACAGATGGGCTCAGACAGGGAAGTGACTTCCTCAGGTGAAGGAGGAGGACTAGACCCCGGTTCTCCAGAGTGCTGCCCAGGGCTCCTACCCAACCTCAGAGACCCTGGGGCAGCCTGGTGGAGAGGCCTGAGTGTGAGGACTGCCTCTCTGCCTCTGGAGTGCGAACAAGTTTCCTAGAGTTCACAGGGTTCTCAGAACCCTGTCCTGGGCTTGTGGGTGGTGGAAGTGGGGAGCTCACATGCAGGGCCTAGTCCCTTGGCCCCTTTTTCCTTTTCCAAACCCACTACTGAGTTTTCTGGGCAGCATAGCATCTCCATTCTCTGGGCTAAACAATTGGTGGGTAGCCAGAATGTCAAACCACTAGGGTTGCTGCCAAAAGTCAAGTGGACTCACTGGGATCCCATCTGGCCAAACACACACCAACCTCAACCATGACCCACCTGTGTCACCAACATGCACTGGCAGGCCGTGAGCTGTCCAGTAGACATGGGTTCACCTGGCCTGATCAGTCACTGGAGTGTACTTTGGAACCCTGAAAACAATTCTGTGTGGGGACATCCAAAGACTTCTTCTTTTTTTAAGAGAGGGAAAGAGAAGAAGCGGGGAGGGGCAGAGGGGGAGGAAGAGAGAGAATCTTAAGCAGGTTCCACGCCCAGCTCAGAGCCCAATGCGGGGCTCGATCTCATGACCATGAGATCATGACCTAAGCTGAAATCAAGAGTTGGATGCTTAAACGACTGATCCACTAGGCATCCCTAGGCTTCTTAAGCTGTATACAAAAAGTATGAGCCATACAGAAAAAGAAATACATTGCCTTCATGTTAACAGATGAATATGGAAAAAGGGAATTTGGTTGTTCTATGTACTACTGCTATTCCTATCACTTTTCTGTAAAATTGAATTTATTTTTAAATAGAAGTTTAGGGGCACCTGGGGGCACAGTCAGTTGAGGGACCGACTCTCAAGTCATGATCTCAGGGTGGTGAGATTGAGCCCCCGCACTGGGCTCCATACTCCACACTCAGCATGGGGTCTGCTTAAGATTCTCTCTCCTTCTCCCTTTGCCCCTCCCACTTGTGCTCATTCTCTCTCTCTAAAATAAATAAATAAATCTTTAAAACAGATAGATAGAAGTTTAAAATCACTGAAAAAGTAAGATGAAAAATAAAAGGCTTAGGAATATATTCAACAAAAGCATACAACCTGTACTCTGAAAACAACAAAACATCACTGAAAGAAATTAAAGAAGGGGCACCTGGGTGGCTCAGACAGTTAAGCATCTGACTCTTGATATTGGCTCAGGTCATGATCTCAGGGTTGTGAGATCGAGCCCTGCATAGGGCTCCACACTGGGTGTGGAGTCCATTTAAGATTCTCTCTCCCTCTGCCCCTACCCCCTCTCTAAAAAAAAAAAAGAAATTAAAGAAGACCTATGTAAATGGAAAGATCTCTCATATTCACAACTTAATATTGTTAAGAGGGCAATATTCCCCAAGGTGATACACAGATTCATCTCAACCCCCATCAAAATCCCAGTTGCCTTTTTATTAGAGAAACTGACAAGCTGATTCTAAAATTCACATGGAGATGCAAGGGACCCAGAATAGTCAAAACTATCTTGAAAAAGAGAAACAAAGTTGGAAGACTCACACTTCCTCTGATTTCAAAACTTACTAGAGGGCTACAGGAATCAAGACTGTATGGTATTAGGGTGCCTGGGTAGCTCAGTCAGTTAAGTGTCTGGCTCTTGGTTTCAGCTCAGGTCAGGATCTCATGGATTGTGAGACTGAGCCCCATGTTGGGCTCCCTGCTCAGTGGGGAGTCTGCTTGAAGATTCTCTCCCTCTGCCCCTCCCCCTGCTCTCTCTCTCTCTCAGTAAATAAATCTTAAAAAAAAAAAGACTGTGTGGTATTGGCATAAGACAGAGAGAAAGATCTATGGAATAGAACTAAGAACCCAGAAATAAATGTTCATGGTCAAGTGATTTTTAACAAGGGTGCCAAGAAAATTCAGTGGGAAAAAAAGCCTTTTCAACAAATGGTGCTGAGATATTTGGATATCCATATCCAAAAAGATGAATTTGGACTCCTTCTTTATACCATATACAAAAATTAACCCAAAATCAAATACTTACATGTAACAGCTAAAACTATAAAGCTCTTTAAAGAAAATATGGGAGTAAACCTTTGTGATTTGGGACTAGAAAAGCCTTCTCAGATATGACACCAAAAGCACAAGCAACAAAAGAAAACAAATTAGATTACATCAAAATTAAAAACTTTTATGCTTCAAAGGATAATCTCAAGAGAGTGAAAAGACAACCCACAGAATGAGAGGAAATATTTGCAAATCACAGATCTGATAAGGGACTTGTACACAGAATTACAATGAAAAGATAACCCATTAAAAAATGGGCAATGGATTTGAAGACATTTCTCCAAAGAAAACATACAAATGACCAAGAAGCACATGAAAAGATGCCTGACATCATTAGTCATTAGGGAAATGCAAAATCAAAACCACAATGAGATCCCACTTTGTACCCACCAGGATGGCTATAATAAAAAAGATAATAACAAGTCCTGCAAGGAGGTGGGAGAAATTGGAACACTCACACATTACTGGTGGGTATCTAAAATGGTGCAAACAGCTGGTGTTTTAACCTCAAAAGGTTAAAAAGTTACCATATGATCCAGCAATTGCACTCCTAGGTATATTCCCAAGAGAATGGAAAACATATGTTCATACAAGAATTTGTCCATGAATGCTCATAGAAGCATTTTCCGAACAGTCAAAAAGTGGAAAGCACTCAAATGTCCATCAACTGATGAATGGATAAACAAAATGTGGTCTATCCACACAATGGAATGTTAGCCATGAAAAGGGATGAAGTACGGACACATACTATAATGTAGATGAACCTTAAATACATTATACTAGGTGAAAGACATCAATGACAAAAGAGTACAATTTATGTGAAATGTCAAGAACAGGAAAATCTAGAGAGACAGAACTAGACAGCTGGGTGCCTAGGGCTGAGATGGGGTGATGGGGAGGGACAGCTTAGGGGGTTGTGGTTTTTTTGGGGGGTGATGAGAATGTGCCAAAATTGACTGTCATGATGATAACACAACTCTGAACATACTAAAAACCATTACATTTTACACTTTAAATGGCTGAATTGTATGGTATGAGATTTATATCTCAACTAAGCTGTTAAAAAAATGGAATAGGGAAGACACAGATTGGGAGAATATTCACAATATGCATATCTGAAAATAGATTTGTGTCCAGAACATCTAAGGAATTCCTACAGATCGGTAAGAAAAAGACAGACAACCCAATTAAAAAATAAGCAAAAGACTTCAAATGAGGATTTCCAAATGGCTAATAAACAGAAAGATACTCAATTTCATCAATCATTAGGGAAATGCAAGCTAAACCCACAATGAGAAGCCACCATGCGATCACCAGAATGGCCACGAGTAAGAAGACTGACAATACCAATGCGCTGGCAGCATGAGGAACGGTATTCCCAGATGTTGGGGGTGGAAGTATATATTGCTTCAATTGCTTTGAAAACCTATTTGGCGGTTCCTAAGAAAGCTGAATCTGTGCTTACTCTATGACCAACAATTCCACTCAAGGTAGATACTTAGGAGAAATGAGTGCTCATGTTCCCTAAAGATATATATGAGAACATTCATAGCAGCTTTATAACAGCCTGAGCTAGAAACAAGCTAAATGATCATCCACAGGGGGATAGATACCCCAACGGTGGCATATCCACACAAAAGAATACTGATATGCATGAAAACTTGGATGACTCTCACGTATTGTGTTGCCCTAAAGAAGCCAGACACAAAAGAATACATAATTCATGATTCCATTCATATGAGGTCCAACGACAGGCTAAACCAATTGAATGTGATGGAAAGAAAAATAGTGGTAACCTCTGGAGGGTGACATGGACCGGGGAGGGGCACAGAGGCATCTTCTGGGATGATGAAAATGTTCTACCTGAGTGGCACTTTGTGTGCGCGCGCACATACACACATTAAAAATTTAAGACCTACCCTTAAGATTTGTGCACTTAACTGTATGTAAGTTAGAAAACATTTTTTTTTTTTTTGAAGATTTTATTTATTTGACAGAGAGAGACACAGCGAGAGAGGGAACACAAGCAGGGGGGAGTGGGAGAGGGAGAAGCAGGCCTCCCGCTGAGCAGAGAGCCCGATGCGGGGCTCAATCCCAGGACCCTGAGATCATGACCTGAGCCGAAGGCAGATGCCCAACGACTGAGCCACCCAGGCGCCCCTAGAAAACATTTTAAAAAAAAAAGAAAGCAGCTCTCTGAGTGAGGAAGACAAGGACTGCTTCCCCCCACTGCTTCGTGTCTCCTCCAAGCCCTTCATTTAAAGTTAAACTCCTGGGCCTGGAGTTCAGGGTCCAGCCTACCTCCACACCTGCTCACTCTCCAGGATGAGCATGCTTCACAATCATCTGTGGGACTTACTCAAACCCAGATCACTGGGCCCACCTCCAGAGCTTCCATTCGGGAGGCTGGGGATGGGGCTGGGTAATTTTTATTTCTCCCATGTTCCCAAGTAATGCTGCTGCTGCTGGTCCTGGGACCACATTTTGAGCACCACTGCTTTACAGGAATCCTCTTTTCCAGCCTCTGTGACTTTGTTCTTTGCTTCTGGCATCTAATCTATATCTTGTTCATCTTCCTTTTTTTTTTTTTTTTAAATGTTTTATTTATTCATGAGAGTCAGAGAGAGAGACAGAGAGAGGCAGCGGCAGAGGGAGAAGCAGGCTCCCCGCCTAGCAGGGAGCCCGATGCGGGACTCGATCCCAGGACTCTGGGATCGTGACCTGAGCCGAAGGCAGAGGCTTAACCATCTGAGCCACCCAGGCGCCCCCTTTTTTTTTTTTTAAAGATTTTATTTATTTATTTGACAGAGAGAGATAGCGAGAGAAGGAACACAAGCAGGGGGCAGTGGGAGAGGGAGAAACAGGCTTCCTGCCAAGCAGGGAGCCCGACGAGGGGCTCGATCCCAGGACCCTGGGATCATGACCTGAGCCTAAGGCAGACGCTTAATGACTGAGCCACCCAGGCGCCCCATCTTGTTCACCTTTTAAAGCTGCTTCAAATGCCACCTCCATCATGAAAACCATTCTGGGTCACTTCAGCAGTCAGTCTAGGGGTCTTTCAAGTATCCTACAGCCTCCAAAACTCTGGGATCACAGCCTGAAGGGATGTGTCTGAAATCTCATATTTTAGCTTAAGAATTAAGGCATATTTTAGGGGTGCCTGGGTGGCTCAGTCGTTAAGCATCTGCCTTCGGCTCGGGTTGTGATCCCAGGGTCCTGGGATCAAGCCCCTCGTCGGGCTCCCTGCTCGGTGGGAAGCCTGTTTCTCCTTCTCCCGCTCCCCCGCTCGTGTTCCTTCTCTCACTGTGTCTTTCTCGGTCAAATGGATAAATAAAATCTTAAAAAAAAAAAAGAATTAAGGCATATTTTATATTATTCTCCAAAATATATCCATGTATGATTTGCTTAAAAATATATATCTAAAGCAAAGCAGCTCTTAGAAAATGTGTCCTCTTGGACACTTACTATATACCTCAGGCAGGGTTATGTGTATCCCAGCCTGAAAAGCAATGGCTTTGCAAAATTTTGCATTGTCAGGCTATGTACTCACTCCGTATGTTTCCGTTATCTTCTCTCCAATTACGCAGAGAGCAGACTGTCTCATTCACTTAAGTTTCACCCTTAGATTGACCCAGCTTTGTTCATAACTGTGCTGAATGAATGTTTTTAAACCATATTTTTTAAAGCTTCTGGGTATCTGTGCACAGCCAGGGTTGGGGACCAGTGTTCTAGAGGATGCCTGTCACGAAGGGGCAGGGAATCACAAAGAACTCATGCAGAAGGGACCTTATGGGATCATCTGTGGGTCTCAAACATTACTGTCCATCAGCACCACCTGGAGGGTTCATTAAAACACAGATGGCCAGGCCCCACCCCCAGAGTCTCTGATTTCACAGTTGTGAGGTGGGGCCCAAGAATATGCATTTCTTACAAGTTCCCAGGTAATGCTGGTGCCACTGGTTCAGGGACCACATTGGGAGAACCACTCATTTAGTTGACCTTCTCACCCTGGGTTCCATGGAGACCCAGGGTTAAGGGAGGTAGAGGCAGAGCCCAAACTTTGGCCTCCACCTACCTTTGAACCACAGCATCTCTGCTCTCAGCCAGTCTTCATATTGGGGTTCCAGGTAAAATTCCATTTGAAGATAAGCCTCCATGGCTAAAAATGTCTGAGTCCCACTGGCCATCTCAGGGTGAGGGATTAAAAGGAGGAGAGGGGCGCCTGGGTGGCTCAGATGGTTCAGCGTCTGCCTTCGGCTCAGGTCATGATCCCAGGGTCCTGGGATCGAGTCCCGCATCGGGCTCCCTGCTAGGCGGGGAGCCTGCTTCTCCCTCTGCCTGTCTCTCTCTCTCTCTGAGTCTCATGAATAAATAAAACATTTAAAGAAAAAAAAAGGAGGAGAGACTTTCCAGGGTTATACAGTCTTTTTTCCTGAACTGAATGAAAACATACAGGGAAGAGCCACACACCTGGGGGGTAGGAACCCCTCTCCTGAGAACTCCTCAATAGCTGCTCCATTCATACTTCCCAATACGGACAGCCCACCCCCTCCCTGGCAGTTCAGGTGGAAAGAAAGCACATTTTCTCACACTGGACTGAAATCTGTCTCTCTCTGGGTCCACAAAGATCAGTGAGTTCACTCTGCCCTGGAAGAGCCCAGCAAAGACTCAGAAACAGGGCCCTCCCCACTCCATTAAAACTTACTTCTTAATGTTGTCTGGGGACAGGGGCTCAAAGATAAAAGTAAGAGACAGACACAAGATCCTCCTAGCTCCACACAACTTCCCCAGCATGAGGCCATCTAGGAGTTTGGTCGGGGTTAACCTCTTGGTCCCCCAGCATCAGCCCCTCCCACCCAACCCAAACACCAACCTTCCCCCAAACTCCTTCACTGCATCTGCCCTGCTCAAGTCCTCAGGGCTCCCAAATTCCTACACCTCCCTTTTGAAAGGCCTTGGGGTATGGTATTCAGGCTCTCCCTGAAGACCAGCTCTCCAGCCACTTCCTGTACACCCCACACCCCAAGCCTCCACTCTGTCCACCTGTTCCTACTTTCTGTCCATCAATGCCATCTCAATGTCCTCTCTTCCAGAAAGCCTTTCCGGACTTCATTCCTCCTGCTCACACTGATTCCCCCCTCCTAAGGCTCCTTACACCCAAACAGACTGTTCTACTTCTCTTTGTTTCCTCCCCTTCTCAGGGCTCTGGAGTCAGATGGCCCTGGTCATACTTCTTACTGGCTGTGTGACCTTGGGCAAGTCACTCATCTTCTCTGAGACTCAGTTTTGGACTCATTCAGCCATCTGAGAAATACCACTGAGCACAGAGTGTGTGTAATTAAATGACATAATGTATGTAAATTGTCAAGCACACAACAGAAGGTCAACAGATGTTCATGCCACCCCTCCTCTACAGCATCAGGTACACTGGACACTGGTTATACTCAGAAGCCAGAGCTGTCTGGGAGAGGAAAGAGGGGACTGGGATGGGGGGCAAACTGATAGCACCCAATTCAGATAAACTCAGAAATTCGACACTGAGTCCCTCTAGATCCTGCACTTGCGCCAGTCCTGCCAGTGCCAAGGCCACGGTTGAATTAAACATGCATGCAGTGATAAGGAGGGCTGTCCTGTTCCTCTGAGCAGTCTGAGAAATCTGGCTCTGTCCTGGGCACTCCTGATGCCCTTTCTGGTGCCTACCACCACTGAGCAAGGTGGGTACGGGAGGTGCTATCAGCGGGACAGATTCAGGGAGGATATGAGAAGCCTCTTACTTGCCTTTCTGCACTGTGTTCTCCTAATACTCCTCCCTTAGTCCCTCTGACCCTTTCACAAAAACCTGCCAGGTATTTGCCCTCAAGGAGCTCTGAGTTTAGTGAGGGAGACAAGACAGTAAATAAGTCCCTAAAGAGGAGGCACAGCTGTGGTTCCTTACCCACCTGGGTGGCTGGTTGGTTAAGTGTCTGACTTCAGCTCAGGTCATGATCGTAGGGTCCTGGGATCAAGCCCCAGGGCCTGGGATGGAGCCCTGTCTCGTAGTTGTCATCATCATGTTCCTCCTTATCCTTGGGCTCCCTGCTCAGTGGGGAGCCTGCTTGCCCCTCTCCCTCTGCCCCTTCTCCCATTCTTACATGTTCTCTTTCTCTCTCTCTCTCAAATAAATTTAAAAAACCCACAAAATCCTGCCAGGCCCCAGGCACCTGAGAGCCTTCTCCCCACCCCACACATTCCCTGGGGGAAATTCGGGCCACTCCTGGGGCTTCAGTTGATATCTCTACACTTAATCACTTCTGGTGCACATCCTGTGCCCAGTTGATCACTGGGATGTCCTTCCCCCACCCCTCATGCTTCACAAGACCCACACTAAACTCCTCATCACCCCCATGCCTTGCCTGACCCCCTCCAGCACTTGCCGCTCTGGTGAGGGAGCAAGCCAGAAATCTGAGGTCAGCCTGGACCCCTCCCTGCCTTTCCTGCACCCCACAGCAGCCAATCACCAAGCACATCGTCCTCCAATCTGCCTGCAGCACTCCAGTCCAGTGTCACCTCCTGCTGGAATCACCCAGTGGCCTCCCCACAGACCTTCAGCGGATCAAACCCACCCCCCAACATGACTCACGGGACTCTGCCCGCTCTGCCCCTTACCTCTCACCACTCTGCACTCACACACATGCTCCAGCCATGTGGCATTTCTTTCAGCTTCCAAACACGCCAATCTCTAACTGGACCCCAGACCTCTGCACATGCAGACCCCCTTGGCCAGGTACAAGCCTTCCTCACCTGGCCAACTGCTCCCCATCCTTCAGGTCTCAGCTTACACATGTTTCCTCTGGGAATCCTTCTCCAACCCCCAGAAGCCTGGGGGCCTCCTCGGAATCTCTCAGGCTCAGTATGCCCCTACCATTGTACTAATATTGTCCCTTTTGTGCCTCTTTCCTAGACTGTCATTCCTGAAGGGCAAGGACCCAGTACCCAGCACATAAGAAGTGCTCAGGAAATATTTCTGACTGAAGAAGTGGTAAGACTGCTGGAAGGACTGACCCCGCCATCACTCATTCATCAGATATTTACTGAGCCCTGATGGTGTACCAGGCCTCACAAGACACTGGGATTGGGACCAGTCAAGATATTTGCCCTCAAGGAGCTCTGAGTTTAGTGAGGGAGACAAGACAGTAAATAAGTCCCTAAGAACAGCCCCCAAATAAATGAAGCAAAGTGGACAGAATGGAAGGGAGAGATAGACAACTCAGTAATCAATACCCCACTCCCAGTAAGGGACAGAAAGACGAGACAGAAAACCAGCAAGGATGTAGAAGACTCAAACAGCACCGTCAATCAGCCTGACTTAAGTGACATCTATAGGACACCCACCAGCTAGAGCAGAAAACACATTGTTTTCAAGCACACACAGAACATTCTCCAGGATATACTATATGCCAGGCCATAAAACAAATCTCTATAAATTTAAAACCACACAAAGTACATTCTCCAACCACGATGGAATTAAAAATCAGCAGTAGGAGGAAATTTGGGAAATTCACAAATAGTTGGAGATGGAACAACATAATTTTAAATAACTCATGGGTCAAAGAAGAAATCACAAGGGGAATTAGAAAGTATTTGGAATTGAACAAAAATGAAAATACAACATAAGTAAACAAATACATAAATTAGATGATTTTAGATATGAAAGGTTCTGTGAAGAAAATAAAAAGAAGTATGAGATGGTGCAGAAGAGGAGGCACAGCTGTGGTTCCTTACCCTCCCCTAGCATCCACACCCTTGCCATGGCCTCTTCATGGGGAGAGCAGATCCCTGTCCCTTGTCTATGGGCCAGGCCATGCACTCGCTCTGGCCAGTGGGACGTGGGCAGAAGTGATGATGTGCCAGGCGTGAGACTGAATCTCAGAAGCCCTCCGGTGTTTCTGCTCACTCCCATCACCATGGGGAGAGCCTTCCCTGGTTGCCTGCTGTCCCTTCAGGCTGGGTCCCAGAATGAACACATAAGAAGCACAGCCACTGAGTTGAACCCAGCTTTGACAACTCAGTTGACCCAGATTGTATTTTCCCCAAATGGCTCATAACAGTGTCTCCTATCTCACATGGTCATTATGCAATGTAAGCTTGATATTTCTCCCACTGATGCTGGAAACTATATCCCCTCCCCTTGAACTTGGGTAGACCTATGTGACTGTCTCCACTAATAGAGTATAGTGGAAGTGGTGCTACGTGACTTAGGCTGGATCATAAAAATGCCACGCACTTCCTCCTGGCTCTCTCCTGGGACACTGAGTCTTGGAATGCTGCCACCATACTGTGAGGGAGCCCAAACTTGCCCATGCAGAGAGACCACATGGAGAGGCAACAAGTATGTGTTCTGGCCAACAGCCCAAATGAGGTCCCAGACAATAGCCAGCACGAACCACAAGCCATGAAAGATGACACTTAGGGTGATTCTAACCCCTGGCCATCAAGTTGCCCTTAGTCTTGAAGTCCTCCCCAGATACTGGGGAGCAGAGACACACTCTCCCCACCTTGCCCTGTCCAAATTCCTGGCCCAAAGAATTTGCAAGCATAATAACATGGTTGTTCTATGCCACTAAGTTTTGGACACCACTTTGAGCTGACACCAGAATGAGAAGGAGGAACTGGCTATGAGAAGATCTGGGGTAGGACATTCCAGCGGCAGGAAAAACACATGCAAAAGCCATGCAACGGAAATGCATTTGTAGTATGTGAAGAAGAGCGGGAAGGCCCAGAGTGGCTGGAGCGAACAACAAAAATGGGAGGAGGCAGTGCCAGAGAGGCAGACAGGACCTCTTGGGGGAGGGAGCTTCTCTTGGGGAATCAGATGGTGGTAACTTCCAGGGTTACCTCTCCCAGTCAGCAGACTGGCTTCTGAAAAGGCCTTCAATGCCTTAGCCCAAAGGAGGAACCCATGGTAGGAATTTTCAGCTTTTGCTAGGGAGGGATTTTTTTTTTTTTAGATGAGAAAACAGAGCATTGAAGATGTCCACGGGACATAACTGCTCAAGGTCTATAACGAATAACTAGCATAAACCCTGGGCCTGGCATTTTAGGTACTTGGTTTTTGGACCAATCATTTGACCCCCAATTCCACCTCCAACCTGCCTTTTCAAACTTATCCATGTTCTAACCATGTGTGATGATGCACCATTCTCCAGACATATCATGTACCTTCAGGCCTGTGAACATTTCCATGCTGACCACCTGCCTTATGTGCCCTCCTCCCTCAGGCTCCTTCAAAGTCCATCTTAGGGGCACCTCTTCTGCCAATCTTCTTAGCTACCCCAAAGGGGAATAAGTCTCTCCCTTCCCCATGCTCCTGCAGATTTTGCACAAAACTATAATTGTGCAAATTATACTTACCATGGAGTAGCATAACTGACTATTTACCTATCTATCTCTCTTCCCCACTCCACCCTTTCCCCCCACAAATAAGAGACACCTATTCAAGGGCAGATTTCTAGGCCATATATATCTTTGGGCCTTGAAGGCCCATCTCAGTGCCATAGGCACTGTAAAAATCCTGTGATGTCCCATCCAAAAGGAATAAGCCAGGTGGATGGATGGTTGGATGGATGGGGGGTGGGTGGATGGGTGGATGGATGGGAAGATGGGTGGATGGGAGGATGGGTGGATGGTTGGAAGGATGGGTAGACCTCTGAATAGTGGGTGAATTGAGGGGGAGATATGAATGGGAGCACAGATGTGCCATAGAGGGGCATAGATAGATTAAAGGACAGATGAGCGGTTGAAAAGCTGGCTACATGAGTGGGTGAGAATTTGATTATACAGATAGATGGGCAGGGGGATGAATGCATTTATGACTGGATTCCTGGAAGGATAGAAGGGAGTCTTTAAACCAGAAGTCAGCAAACCTTTTCTGTAAAGGGACACACAAATATTTAAGGCTTTGTGGACCACATACAATCTCAGTCATATATTCTTCACCTCTTTTTTTCAAATTATATATTTGACAAGGGTCTAGTATCCAGAATATATGGAAAACTCTTAGTACAGTTGATGCATCTTCTTTGCCTTTTTTCACAAACATTTAAAACATATAGGGGTGCCTGGGTCGCTCAATTGGTTAAGTGGCTAACCCCAGCTTAGGACATGATCTCAGGGTCCTGGGATGGAGCCCCATGAGTCAGGCTCCATGCTCAGAGGAGAGTCTGCTTCTCCCTCTCCCTCTGCCCCTCCCCCCACTCAATCCCCCCAAATAAAAAAATAAAAAATAAATAAATAAAATAAGTAAAACACATAAAATCCATTCTTAGTTAATAGGCTATGCAAAAACAGCATCTTGACCATTAGGATTCAATTTTGGATGACCAGAACTTTTAGTAATCCCTGAGTTAGCTCTGTCTACCAGTTCACAAGTACAGGGTTGAATCACAAACACAGAAGGCCAGAGGCCACCCCATCCCCCCTCAAAACAACATAATGGAGCCAGAGACCTTTCTAGCTAGGGAGGTTCAGAATGCATGGTCAGCCCTTCCCATCACTGGGAGTCTTGGGAGTCCAATAGCATCAAATCTATAAGGAGGAATTCTGAGAGATAACCTGCCAATCTTAGCATTCAGAGATGGATCCAGACTGGGAGTGGTGGAGAATGTCTTGAAGTTTATGGGTCTCCTTTAGACTCATGTCCCTGGCTAGGACTTGGGAGTCACACTGGGGCTTTTCTGTCACTTCTGTCCCTATACACACTGACGTCATAAATGTAGCTCTGGACCACAATTTCCCGAAACTAGCTTATGAGTTGTGACTTTTATGGGCTCTTTTTTTTTTCTCCTCAGGATATTATTATAGATTACCAGCGGTTTCAGCATCTTTCCAACTGGCAGGAAGCAGTGCAAACACAGATGGAAGTTTCCCAGTTAAAACCCTCTTAACAAAGTCATAAAACAAAAAGCCCAGCCTCTCTGTCATGCTGCCAGCTCAGAGGCAAGTGAGAGAGAAGAAAAAACAGGAGAGTGCCTCTTCCTGCCCTTCCTAAAGAAATCTTTTAGGTGTAAGAGTGTGGTACACTTCATACTTGAGGGTTTTTGGGTTTAATAATGAACACAAAGCTCTCATTCTAAAGGGCGAAAATGAGGGGCTGGGTGCACAGACCAGAGTAGTGCTCTGTCCTGCTTCCAGGGACCTGGGGGACCCTGCTCACATAGCAATGTGACAGTAGGGTGATGTCACTGACAGAGACCTCAGCTGGATTCCGCAGGAAACCTGGCTTGTTGCTGGGTGATCTGTTGCATCCAGAGAGGTCCTTGCAGGACCAAAGGCAGTTGGGAGACGCAGGATTAACACATGACAGTGCACTAGGAGTACAGGGTGTTCACCCTGGCTCAGTCACTCTCTCTGGGCCTCCATATCACCACAGACAAAATGTCCAGGGTGGACATTCCCAGCTCTGATGTTCTTGGATGGACGTGGTGAATTATGCAAAACAACGTGGAATCAGATGCTAAACTACTAGGGGACTGGAAATGGCTTAGAGACCTCAAAGAGCAGGTGCCCTTGATGTTCCTTCACTTCCCACATCTCAGCTGTACCCTCTTCCTTCATCCCTCCTTATGACTCATCCCAAAAGTCACCTCCTCAGGGAAGTCTGCCTAGATTCCCCCAGGTTGTCAGTCCTTCCCCCTGTGCTCCAGATGATTACTCATTTACTAATCTGTTTCCTTCACTGGCCAGAGAGCTCCTGGGAAAGGACCTGTCTGATCTGACTTTCTACTTCCCAACTCTTGTCACATAGCAAGTGTTCAAAAAATGTTTGTTGAACTGAACTGAACTGACTGCAAAGGGAGACCTTCCAGGCAGTTTTGTGGGTTGGAAAGGGTGGCAGCACCTGATGCCCAGGCGGTCTCCAAGTCTGGCCTCCTTCCCTCTGAAAGTCCAGAGGATGTCCTCTCCATGGGCTCAGGTGTTATTGCCCCAGTGCTGGGATGACTGAGAAAGCCTCCCGCGACCCCAGCTGCTCTGTCACACTGGTAGCACATCCTCTTCTCCATACAGACCTAAACATACATACACACGTATACGCCCCCCATACACGCATGCACCCACACACGTACACTCACATACACACCTAAACTCGCACACACAGCAATGACCCAGCGCTGCATCTGTCCTCCTTCTGCCTTCTTCAACAAGAGGGCTGAGGAAACTGCAAACATCTTTCCAGAAACCTTAGCACATCCCCCCATACACCTCTGGTCCAGGCAGAGAGACACACCCACGGAAAGCACAGTGCCATTCACCCCCTGAAGCACATGAATCAGGAGACAGACGTCCACGAAAAGCCTTGGTGGACATCTGTCTGCTGCCAAGCCTCCGTTCATCAAAATCACCTCTGCCTCCTTACTGCTTTTCTGCCTCTTATATCACAGCCTTGTAAAAGGGCAATGAGTTTTGGACAGTGGAAATGATTAACTCACCAGATGTAAGTGCTGGAGCATCTCCACGTATCTGCAGAGGGAAAGAGGGTTGAGTTTGCATTAATTCCATCCCATTTAAGCCAGGGAGGGGTGACGTTCTGTTAACAAGCTCAAGGCCACAGGCAGCTGCTTGGGGACTCACGCTTTCTCTGAAGACAGCAGTTCCTGTGCGATGACATGGGCTCTAGACAGTCCTTCCAGCTGCAAGAGGGAACAGAGTCATTAGGAGGCACAGCACCAATTCAGAGAGGGGAAGGGAGACCCCCACCTCCGCAAGCCTCGGGTTTACAGAAGAAACTGCCAACTGCTGGAGGCAAAACCCATGTACTTCTCAGCCCGTTCCCTGGCACTCACTACCCGTGAGATCCTCAACCTCACGGCACCTCGGTTTCCTTATCTGCAAGTGTGGATATTGAAAGCATCTAACTCAGAAGGTTGTTGAGCTAATGCTCAGCACACTGCCCAACACACAGTAAGTGCTCACTAGGTGGCCCCTATCACGACCGTATGATCTTGGCGTCCACCCACAGGCCTAGCAACCTTGAACCACCTGCGGTTCTCTGCACATAGAGAGGGCTCTTGCTTCTTGCTTTTGCATGTGCTGTCCTCTTGGTGTCCATTTCCCCTTTTCTGCCTGGCTAATTCCCAGCTATCCTTTAAGACTTAGCCATGGTATCCATCACCTCCTCCAAGGAGCCTTTTGATCCCCTGCCTGAACCAGCTGGATTAGGTATCCTTTCCGGGGCAGCCTCCTCTCAGGATACCAAGTATGTCTCTCCTGGAGGGCAGGAACCATAAATTTCACCCATGCACTACCAGCGCCTCACATATAGTAGGCTTGCTTTTGGTGGCTGAAAGAATGAATGAGTGAATGAAAGGATGAATGCATGTTCATTCCACTTGGGAAGCACTAACTGTCCTGGCTTACCTCAGGAGGTGAGCCATTTAACCCACTGAGGCCCAACTTCTGCACCTGTAAGATTCAGGAATAACTGAGATTATGTCTATAAACAGGAAGGATGGGTGGGGGCTGAGGGAGATGCCTGGGCCTTCTGCCATAAGCAGGCCCCTCCTCTGTGGCCCCAAACCTGACAAATACCAGACACAGCTGCTGGCTGGCACCCAGGAGAGCAAAGACACTATGGGGCAGCCTGACAGAACAGATGGCAGATTCCAGGAATGTGCAGGCGAGTCTGGGGGTGGGGTGGCCCACAGCGGAGCACAAGGCACTTGGGTGGGACACCTGGCTTCTGGCTACAGCTCTACCATCGCCTCCTGGTACAACCTGCACAAGTCACCTTCTGAGACTGGGCCTCAGTCTTCCCATGTCGGAATAAAGTGACCTCTAAATTCCCTTCTATGCTGAACTTACGTGTGACTAAACTCAAGGAGCCACTGGTCAAGTGAATGATCTACTCTAATGACTAGAAACTCACCACCTGTTGAGAGAGCAACTACACAGTGTTATGGTTAAGAGCACAGACCCTGGAACTAGGTAGTTTGGGCTCAAATCCTACTTCTGCCTTTTACTAGTTGAACATGTCATTTAGCCTCTCTCTATACCTCAATTTTCCTATCTATAAAATGGGCACAACAGAATAAGGGTACCTAAAACCTGCATATTGTGCAGACCAAATGAGTGCATATACAGAGAGAGATCTCTCTGTCTCTTATCTATGTATCTATATAGATATCTCTCACGTGGAATAGTGCCTGGTGCACAGTAAGCACTACGAAAGTAATGGCTATCATTATCTTTGTGGTTTTTGTTATTGAGGTAGAAACCGGGGCTGGAACCAAGTGCTCAGGGATGGAATAAGAAAAAAATAATTTACAGGGTCAAGTAGGGGAGAGGTCTCAACTGCAAAATGAAGGCTGAGCCATTCCTCTGAGAGTAGCAGTTGAGGTAGTGGAAAGCAAAGGGACTCTAGGACGAAGCATATCCAAGTTCAAATCCCGGCTCCCACATTGTGTAATTGTATGGCGGCTGGCAAACTGTTTCCTCTGAGCCTCAGTTTTTTTTATCCGAAATATGGTTGAGAATAATCAGCCTGATCTTGTGCACTGGTCTTTTTTTTTTTTTTTTAAAGATTTTATTTGTTTATTTGAGAGAGAGAGAGAGAGATAGTGAGAGAGAACATGAGTGGGGGCGGGGGGAGAGGGAAAGCAGGCTCCTTGCTGAGCAGGGAGCCTGACGCAGGGCTCAATCCCAGGACCCCGGGACCATGACCTGAGCCGAGGGCACATGCCCAACCGACTGAGTCACCCAGGCGCCCCTCGTGCACTGGTCTTTTTGATGATGCATTCCTGACTCAAGGCCTTTGTACTTGCTGTTCCCTCTGCATGTGATGCTCTTTCCCAGATCTCATTCTTACTGTCTGACGTTTTCAGATCAAAAGTCCCATCCTTAGTGTGGCCATCCATGACCACCTGACCTAAATAAAGATCACCCAAAGTCATTCTCTACCCCAGGGTTTCTCAGCTTTGGCACTACCGATATTTTAGGCCAGGCAGCTTTGGTTGCAAAGGCTGTCCAATGTACTGTAGGATCATTAACAGCATCTGTGGCTTCTACCCACTGGATGACAGGAGCAGCCCCCACCCCAATTTGGGACAACCAA
Organism: Halichoerus grypus; assembly: GCF_964656455.1. NCBI lineage: Eukaryota > Metazoa > Chordata > Mammalia > Carnivora > Phocidae > Halichoerus > Halichoerus grypus. The sequence continues at coordinate 163,031,733 of NC_135712.1, read as the reverse complement.
AAATGTCTCTAGACATTGCCAAATGTCCTCTGCAGGACGAAGGCAAAATCTCACCTCTGGGTGAGAGCCACTTGTTATAAGCTGTCATCTTGCTGTGCTCTTCTTTATAGCAACCACACTACCTGATGCGATCCTTGCACACATGAGATGTTCAATCAACAACTGAATAAATAAGTGAAATGAGATACAGTGCCTGGCACACAGTAGGCACTCAGTAAATGAATTCCCTTCTCTAGCCGCTCCACCCCTAATAGCTTCTTGGCTAAGAAGCATAGTGTTTTTTCTCTTCAAGGCCACCCAAATAGGGCAGAACTTGGGTCCTTTGTCAGTCTCCCTCTTGCATCTCACTGCTGCCTCTTGGCGGGCTATCACAGCATCCGTGGAGCAGGAGGGGAAAACAGCGAGGCCTGCAGAGGCCTCCAGCCTCACCTGGCCTCCCGCCCTCCCACAGGCGCCGAATCGTGACTCACTGTCTGCCTTCTGCATCTGCAAGGCTAGTGTGGGGCTCTGTGGACAAGAGTAGCTCACTCCTCCCAAGCAGGGGCTCCTGCAGAGTCCCACATGTGAAAGGCTTTGTAAACAAAACCCTTGCAATGGAAAATATATTCTGCCAGGACGAGCCTTAACAGCTAAGAAATCCTGTGGTCAAGTTTCCATCAAGAGAATGACTTTGTAGAGAAAGGACAGGGGTCAGGAGATCTCAAACTCTGGTTCTTCCCCTATAAAATGAAGCCAAGATGACCTCCTATCTCCCAGAGGCCTGTGACTCAATTCTCACTTGTCATCCAGCATGATGCTGAGAGTGCGTGCTCTGATGTCAGAAGACCTAGGTTCAAATCCTGGGCTCCACCCCTTCCTACACCTATGCCCTTGAACAGGTGATTTCTCTTCTCTGAGCCCCATCTGTAACACAGCGGTAATAAAATAATAATAATAATAATACCTACTTAATAACAGAACAGCTAGCATTCATTGAACACTTAGTATGTGCTAAGAATGGCTCTAGCTTTTTACATGTATTCTCACTGAATCCTCCCAACAACCTCTGAGCAAGGTACTATTCTTATTACCTCCACTTTGCAGATGAGGAAACTGAGGCGCAGGTAAGTTCTAACCTTTGCCCAAAGTCACTGCTAGTAAGTGGCAGAGCCAAAATTCAAAACCAGGTAGTCCGGCTTCAACAACCAAGCACTTAGCAGTGCATCTGGCACACGGTAAGCACGGGAAATGGCATCTCTGCTCATGACAGATGGCAGGGTTTCTCAAGCTGGAAACACCTCTTCTTCACCTGTGCTGGAAAGGTGGTAGCAGGAGTCTGGCACTCCAGGGGCGCCCAGGCCAGTCCTCTGACTCGGTCCTCTCTGAGCTCCGAGCCTTGGAGCACTGCCCACCTTGGAGCATGCTACAAAGGAAAGAGAGCTATGCTGGAAGTCAGGATGCCCGGACCCGCAGCCCAGCCAGGCCACGAGTGGCTATGCGGCTGAGGGCAAGCCCCCCCTCAGATGCTTCCGTGCCTCATCCGGAAGATGGGGCCAGCACTCCCACCGTGCAAGGACGAGACGATGAGATGATGGATGGGAGTGGTCAGGCCCACCCCAACTTTCAGAGTTGTCACCATTACTATTGTTTCGATCTCAAAGCTGTCAGGGGCAGACTGGGGCACGGGCCACTCTGCACGTCCTTCTCAACCTCTCCTGCCAGACGGGCAGACTCTGGGTGGGACGCACGGGGCTGTCCTGCCTGAGTGACTGCCGATGATGGATGTGTCTTCACCAGCCGGACAAGAAGGGGGCCTGGCAGGCCATGTGCCCGAGGCTCTCCTCAGAAGCTGCTACTGGGCGTTGCCCAACCGGGCCATTTAATATAGATGTTTGTTTAACCAGGAAATGAACTCCGAGGTTGACGGCAGTGTCCAGGGACAGACTTCTGGGAACAGGGTTCCTCCCAGGAGTGTGGGGGCTGGGGGCGCCAGGGCCTGCGCTATCGCGTTTCTCAGGCTGACGCTGTGAGTGTTATATCAGGCCACCGCTGGCCCCTCTGCCCAAGGCCGAAGCAGCTTATCTTCCCAGTTCCCCAGGGCCGCCCAGTCCTGCACTTCCTCCCCAGGCCCCAGGCAAACCAGCCAGTCAACCCCAGGATATTCTGGGACCAGGATGGGAGGGCTGGTCCTCCTTTAGGGACCCTCCTGGTAGCAGTCACAGAAAGAGCTAGGAGCCCTAGTCCTCTGTCTCCATGCCTCAGTTTCTCCAGCTATTACATGTGGGTGCTTAGCCTTCTTCTAGAAGAGCAGTTCCTCAAGCGTGGCCTGAGAACCTCTGGGGTTCTGTCTCCCTTTTCCAACTACTTATCTGTGAAGCTGGCCCAAACAACAATTCCAACAGACTGAGCACAGAGGCAGCCAGGAGAATCCAGCTGTCTTCTAGGAAGCTAGACATTATGAATATTTGCAAAAATGGGAAACCAGTGTTACGCTCTTCACTAAATTTTTTTGAAAAGGTATTCTTCATAAAAAATGCCATTTATGTTAACATGCAATGGACCTATTACTGTTACTCTTAAATGAATTAAGAGATGTTTAAAATTTTTCTCAGTGTTACCTTTTCATGTGGTAAATATTGACTGATAAAACTCATAGAAACAAAAAATTTGGGGTCCTCAATCATTTTTAAGAGGAGAGAGACGTGTGAGACCAAAAGATTTTGACAACTGCCGTTTTAGAGGCTGTTGCAAAGCTCATACAGGATTGTAGGTGGAAAAGCTCTTCTCAGTGAAGAGCCACAGAGGAGGGAGGCATCGTTATCACTGTGTAATAGTCATAGTAATAATTATTGTTTTGTGAAAAGCAGGCCAACGAACCCCCGGCTTCGTTGGCCTGCTTTTCACAAAACAATAATTATGGTCTGGCCCTCAGGCTATGGTCTGGCCCTCAGGATGGTCCCAAGTAGGCCCAGGGGCCACACGGTCCTTCTTCACAACGTCCTACTTTACAGAAGAGGAAGAAACCATCCCCAAAGCTCCTGGTTTCTCACCACCTTCCCCACTTACAGGCCTCCTGGGTTCACACCTGCCCTGCCCTTAAACAGCCACCTCTTTCTTTCCACACTTGTGTCTGCCAGCCCCTGGTCAAGCCCCATGTCCTGGTGTCTTGGCGCTTGGCTCAGTTCTCCCTATCTGTAGTTACCAGGACCCTCCGCCTCTCAGCCCCTTGATACCTTCTTCTCTGATGACTTTTGCCACATGTACATCCATTCCACCTAGCCTGGGCCTTCTCCACACTGGAACTGCCCTATCTCAGAAGTGATGAGCTTTCTGGTCCCCATCTTAGACCAGAGCTCCTAGCATCCTTCCACCCTCAACTGAGCTTGTCTCTTAGCTCTTTGGGAGCTCCAGTCTTTCACCTACTCCAATCCATCCTAGGTCGTGGTGGCCGCCTTCTGCTGTCACTCACAGCCCCCAATGGCTCCTGTGGTTCCCTAGCACTTGCAGAAGAACTTATCATTCAGAATGATCCTGAGAGCCCGTGCTCTGGTGTCAGAAGACCTGGGTTCAAATTCCGGGCTCCACCCCTTCCTACACCTATGCCTTATACAAGTGATTTCTCTTCCCTCAACCTCATCTGTAACACGGTGGTAGTAATATTAATAATACCTACTTAACAGAACAGCTAACATTCATTGAACACTTAGTATGTGCTAAGAATGGCTCTAGCTTTTTACATGTATTCCCACTGAATCCTCCCAACAACCTACAAGCAAGGTACTATTCTTATTACCTCCATTTTGCAGATGAGGAAACTGAGGCACTGATAAGTCCTACCCTTTGCCTGTGACTCAGCCTAGAGACCCTTTCCGGACACCTCTCCTACATTCTTCCACGCCCCACGGAACTCAGTTTTACACCTTGTTTTTCCCTACCTCTGGGCCTTTCGGTTCCTGCAGGTCCCTGTGCCAGCACTCCCCTATAATCTCCGAAGTGTCTCTAAGTCACACACTAAACCTGGGGGGAGGGGGTTGCAGAGCACCAAGGCGGGCAGCCTGATGCTCCGGATTTGCCAGCCTCCTCAGCCACATAGCCCATTGAAAGAAAAATCCACCCAGAAGGGGGGAGGGGCTGCCTTCCACAGCTGTTTCAAGCCCTGGGGAAATCCTGTGAGGGTCCCAGTGAGGGGGCTTGCTGGAGTGTTCTGAGGTCACATCTGGAGAAGGGAGAGTGCTCAGGACTCGAAGGTGGCACCAGACTCCTGGAGAGCGCTGTCTCTGAAGTTCCTCCAGGCACCACCATCACAGACATTGTTGAGCCCCTGGGGACTCAGGTCAGGGTTTCCAGCACAGCCTTCAGCGGCCACTGGGAAATTCAAAGACAGCTCAGGGAGACATGGCTCATCTTTATCCCAGCTGTCAGCTGTGCTCCCATAGGAGGCAGAGAAGGGATAAAGATGGTGAGAGAGAGACAACACCAGCCAGGAAGAGGCGGGGAGAAGGTGGGACCAGACAGAAGTCCCCTGGCTCCCCCAGGACCCAGTGTCTGCCTCCAGTTCATGCTGACACCTGTCTTATTCTAGCTCCTGAAGCCAGGCTGCTGTGAGTCTGGCTTTGGCCTAGATGCTTTAAAAAAACTTTTAGTTTTGGAAGGAACCTTTGGTTCTGGATGCAGTTTGTAATACATTCACAGAAGCAGCATGTTATCTGGGAAGGCCCCGAACAAGAGATCAGGAAACCTGATTTCTACTGCAGACTTTGCCTCGAACCTGCTGATAACCCTCAGCAGGCGACGGCTTCTCCATGAGCTTTAGTTTTCCTTCCTGTGAGACAAAGCAATCTCCTGCATAACTGGGACACTATACCCCCTGAAGAGCCACTCTCAATGTCCCTCTCCCCCAGCCCCTGGCAACCATCATTCTAGCGTCTGCTTCAACTGTTTTAGATTCCTCGTGTAAATGGAATGATGCAGTATTTGTCCCTCTGCGACTGGCTAACTTCACTGAGCACAATGTCCCCCAGGTTCATCCGTGCTATATCACGTGACGGGATTTCCTTCCTTTTTAAGGCTGAATAATATTCCGTTGTTTGAAGAGACCACACTTTGTTTACCCATTCATCCGTCAATGGACACTAAGAGGGTAGATTTCATGTGAAGTGTTCTTACCGCAATTAAAAACAAAACAAAACAGGGGCGCCTGGGTGGCTCAGATGGTTAAGCATCTGCCTTTGGCTCAGGTCATGATCCCAGGGTCCTGGGATTGAGCCCCGGATCGGGCTCCCTGCTCAGCGGGGAGTCTGCTTCTCCCTCTCCTTCTGCCTGCCGCTCTCTCTCTCTCTGACGAATAAATAAAATCTTTAAAAAACAAAACAAAACAAAGTGATATCAAAATGCCCCTGTCAGCTCTCTCAGCTTCTAGAATCCTAAGAGAGTGGTTGTAACTGTGATTGGCAAGTTCTCACTGTTTGACAAGGCCAGTACATGGCTCATACAATATTCGGTCTTCCTGTCCTCACCATCTCACTTCAGGTCAAGAAAGGACCAGCCATGACCTCAAGAAGCCAGTCAATGGCTGGATTCCATGCTGTCTGTTTGAGCCTCCTATGTACCCTCCTTCTCCTTTCCACTTAACTACATCCTACTCTCCTTTGTGGAGTATTAAGGCCTCACCTCCTGGAAGCCTCCCTGATTGCCCAGACTCTTAAGACTTGAGCCACTTACCCTGTTCGGAGCTTAGCTCACACAGCTGAGGACACTGGGGCTGCCCCACAACTGTTCTATCTCACAGGCAGCCATTGTTTCTAACTCCTGAGATAGAACATTCAGAAAAGAGCATAAAACATAAATGTAAGGTTTGGAGACTATCGTGTCAGCAGCGTTTTCACTCTCCACCTTGGCTGTGAGTGCCCCATGGTTGGGCACCCCACTGGCTTCTTTCCTGGCACTCGGAGGGCTGAGGGCCCTGTGGGGGCTCCATACAAACTGGCTGGCTGACGTACACAGGCCAGAGCTCAAACTTCAGTGAGCAGACACACGCTGCTGGGGATCCTGACGTGGTGAGTCTGGGGTGCTGCGGGTCTCCATGGCCAACTCTGGGCAACAGGGCTGCAGACTAGGTATAGAGAGTAGCTGCCAGGAAACCAGGAAGGAGAAAGGGAGGGTGAGTGTGATGGAGGCCCCAATCCCACACTGGGGCCACGGGCACATCTAGACAAAGTGGAGAGGAAAATCAAGCCACAGAACAAGTTCTGAGGGTCAGGGCATCCTACCTGTCTCCGTACCCAGCCTGTTGGCTCCGGACAGTCCCCAAGCCCTCCAGGACTCTGAACAAGGGGTGTGGGACATGCAGGTGCCCTGGCCGCCTCCAGACCTGAGCCCCTGGTCTCTGAGAGTCTGTATCCCTCATCCTCCTCCAGTCACACTACCTTGAAATGTCTCTTGTGTTAGTCTGCTGAACTGTCACACCCTCTGCATTATTACTGGGGAGCTGGTGAGAAGCTGGGCTGGCTCCCAGCTCTGCCCCTCACTGTGCAAAGTAAATTATACAGGACCAAACTGTCATGCATCTAAGTTTGTTTTCCTTACTTGACTGCAGGAACTGAGTCTAATGTATTCATTTATTTATTAGTTTTGTCAAGAATATTTACCGAGTACTATTTTATGTGCCAGGCGGTAAGGACACAAATGTGAACAGAAGTGTGGCACTGGAGGCGCCTGGGTGGCTCAGTCGGTGAAGCGTCTGCCTTCGGCTCAGGTCATGATCTCAGGGTCCTGGGATGGAGCCCCACCTCAGGCTCCCTGCTCAGCGGGGAGTCTGTTTCTCCCTCTGCCCCTCCTCCCACCACTCGTAAGCGCTCTCTCTCTCAAATAAATAAATAAAATCTTAAAAAGAAACGTGGCCCTGCCCTCTTGGAGCTATTCTTACGGGGAAAGGCAACTGGCATGCAAGTAAGCAGAAAAAGAAAGACATAATCACAGCTTGAGATAAGTATGAGGAAGGAAGTAGACAGGAATGCTGCAACCGAGCACTGCAGAGTGAGCGGGGGAGACCTCTTTGAGGAGGTGACATTTAATTTGAAACCCTTAGCCAGCTGTGCAAAGGGTGGGATGAGAGCTTTAGGTGGAGGCAACTGCAAGTGCAAAGACCCTGAAGTGGGTTTGAAGAACGGATAGAACTTGTTTTTGAATCCTTCGTGATGCCTGGCCAAAGGCCTTGGAGTTTGTTGATTTTCATTTGATCTGTGATTAACACATGACAATAGAAAATGAAATGCCAGGGATTTCAAATCTTTAGAATCTGGTGCCAACACCCAGAATGGCAGACACAAGAGGGGAAGCAGGCCAAAGGGATGGGAAGATGCTGAGTTCAGTTTGGGATGTGCTGAGTCAGAGGTACAGTAGACCCTCTTTATCTTTGGGGGATATGTCTAAAGACGCCCAGAGGATGCCTGAAACCACAGATAGTGCCAAACCCCACATGAGCATACCTTGGAGATATTGTGGGTCTTTCCAGACCATTATAATAAAGCAAACATCGCAGTAAAGCTAGTCAAATGAGTTTTTTGGTTTCCCGGTGTATAAAAATTATGTTTACACCATTCTATATTTCTATTAAGTGTGAAAAGCATTACTCTAAAAAACAATGTATTTACAAAATGCTGAGTCGTAATCACTGGCCACAGATCACCATAACAAATACAATAATGATGAAAAGTTTGAAACACTGTGAGAATTACCAAAATGTGACACGGAGACATGAAATGAGTAAATGCTGCTGGAAAAATGGTGCCAACAGACTTGCTCACTGCAGGATTGTCACAAACCTTCAATTTGTGAAGAATGCAGTATCTGCGAAGTACAACAAAGCAGAGTGCAATAAAACGTGCCTGTATATAGTATGTATTTTCCTAGGCACACACACCGGTAATAAAGTTTAATTTATAAAGTAGGCACAGGGCATGCCTGAGTGGCTCAGTGGGTTAAGCGGCTGCCTTTGGCTCAGGTCATGATCCTGGAGCCTTGGGATCCTGGAGTCCTGGGATTGAGTCCCGCAGGGCGTCAGCAGGGAGCCTGCTTCTCCCTCTGCCTCTCCCCCTGCTCATGCAGGCACGTGGGCGCTCTCTCAGATAAATAAATAAATAAATAACATCTTCTTAAAAAAATAAAGTAGGCACAGTAAGAGATCAACAGTAACTAGTAATAAAACAGGACAATTACAATAAAAGTTATGTGAATGTGGCCTCTCTAAAAATACCTTATATGGTACCTTATAGCACTGTACATACCCTGGTTCTTCTTGTGAGCATGTAAGATGATAAAATGCCTCCACGATGACATGAAATGACACAAATGATGTGGGTGCTGTGACCTGGTGTTAGGTGACTACTGGCCTTCTGAATCTATGTCAGAAAGAGGATCACCTGCTCCTAGATCAAACTCATCACAGGCAACTGAAACTACGGAAAGCAAAACTGTGAATAAGAGGGGACGACAGTATCTGTGGGCCTTCCAAGAAGGGACCAAAAGGTTAGCTGGAGGCTGGAGTGTGGGGCTGCAGAGAAGGGTCAGACCAGGAGGTCAGCTCTGGGAACAGCACCTGAGTAGGGCTGGCTGCTGGCCTGGAATGGGCTGCCTGAGCAGAGCACAGGATGACGGATGGGGATGGAAGAGCTCGGGCCTTGGGAAGTGAATGCCTGGTGTGGAGGCACAGAGTTGGATAGTCAGAGAAGTACGGAGAGAACCAGGACAGAAGGTAGCCAGTGAAAACCAAGGGAAGAGGGAATTCCCAAGGTGAGAGGCCACCAGAGCTGAGGCTCAGGGTGTGAGGCGGACAGCATGGAGACCCTGGCTTATGAGGTCAGGGAAGGTTGTGTAGGGCAGATGTGGGCAGGAAGGGAGGTGGGGGAGTGGGGAAGACTTGAGTATGTCTGTGGGCTGAGGGAGGTCCTAAAGAATCTCTGCAGCCCATCTCCCTCTCCTGTGCTCCGTCTACTGACCTGGTCTAGCTCTTGAGGCTCATTCCCGCCTTCCTGCCTCTGTGTTGCTGTCCTCTGCCCAGAATGCTCTGTCCCTAGACCCTGCCAGTTCTTGCTGGCTCATGCCATTCAGCTCCCTGCTGAAAGGTTTCCTCCCCGTCATAAAGGCCTTCTCTAAGAAACTAGAAGCCTTCCCCACTGCTGGTTGGAATGTAAAATGGGGCAGCCACTGTGGAAAATGGTATGGCAGTTCCTCAAAAAATTAAAAAGAGAATTACATGATTTAGCAACTCCGCTTCTGGGGACATACACAAAAGAACTGGAAGCAGTGTCTTGAAGAGACATCTGTGCACCATGTTCATGGCAGTATTACTCACAATAGCCCAACAGTGGAAGCAACCCAAGTCCCCATCGATGGATGAATGACACACAAAATGTGATGTGTACATACAAGTGGAATATTCTTCAGCCTTAAAAAGGAAGGAAACTCTGACACAGGCCACAACATGGATATGCCTTGAGGACATTATGCTCAGTGAAATAAACTAGTCACAGAGGGACAAATTCCACATGACCCCATCTCACTTCCATGACGTCCCCAGAGCAGTCAAAATCGTAGAAGCAGAGAGCAGCACGGTGGTTGCCAGGGGCTGGGGAAGGGGGTGCGCAGTTAGTGTTTAATGGGGACAAAGTTTCAGTTTGGGGAGATGAAGAGTTCTGTGGATGGATGGTAGAGATGGTTGTATAAAGGGTGAATGTACTTAATGCCACTGAACTGGACACTTAAAAATAGTCAAGATGGTGGGTTTTTTTTTTTTTTAAGATTTTTATTTATTTGACAGAGAGAGACACAGAGAGAGAGGGAACACAAGCAGGGGGAGTGGGAGAGGGAGAAGCAGGCTTCCCGCCGAGCAGGGAGCCCGATGCGGGGCTCGATCCCAGGACCCTGGGATCATGACCTGGGCCGAAGGCAGACGCTTAACGACTGAGCCACCCAGGTGCCCCAAGATGGTGGGTTTTTATGTTATGTGTATTTTAACACAAATTTTTTAATTGGAAAAAAAGCCTTCTCTAGCCTCTCTGCCTAAATTTCCCCCCTCATCCCACCCCTGGCGCCCTGCTCCCACCACCAAGGTTTGTTCTGTGTGTTTGATGCTATAGCACTTCCACTGCCTAAACCCACCTTCTAACTGAACATCTCCTTCACTTGAGGAGAAACTCCACCAGGGCAGGGAGGCACCTGGTCTGTCTTATGGCTATCGTATCTTAAGCACATAGTAGGTGCTCAGTGAGTACTTAGCAAATAAATTTCTGCTGAGAAGAGGGACGGGGAGAAACTGAGTGAGGATACAGAGAGAAGATGCAGACGGGAGGGAGTTCATGTTTGCCAGGGGACAAGGTTGTTTTCTGGGAAGGAACAGGCTGCAGCCTGAGGAAGCTTCTGCAGGTTTAGGAGGGCCTCCCAGGGACTAGGAGGAGTGAGCACATGCCATGGAGCCAATGTTCAGGGCTGCAAAACGGTTGAGAAGACTGGCATGGAGAAAGCATGTGTCGACATTTCAGCCAGGTGGGGGACTGGTCTAGTGGAAATAACCAGGGTTCAAGCAGATGGTTAGGGCAAGGTGGTGGGTGCAAGGCCTGGGGGCACGAGGCCAGCAAGAAGGCCCAGACCAGGCTGCCTGGACCATGCATGCAGCCAGGGAAAAGAGGACCTGTCTGGGCGGGGCCCGGGAGGGCATCACGGCAGGACAGGCCTGTTCCAGAGGACAGGGCAAACTTCGGCCTGTGCTCGAGGGTGGACCCGTCGGGGAAACGTGGTGACAACAGGACTCAGACAAAGGGAGGAGGAGGTGGAGGGACAAGGTGGCTCAGAGAGGCCACGAACTCCTGGGCTGGTCTCCAGGGAGCTGGTATTTAGCTTGAAAAGTCTCAGTTAGTCTGAAAACCGGGCTTGCTGTCAGGGAGGAGTGACATGCCAAGACAGCCTTTGTCTCCTTTCACAGCTGGATCTGTTTTTCTGTCCTTCTTGCTTTTCCTTTTTTGCCCCCTCTTTCCTTTAACCCACACCCCCTGAATATCTCTGAGTGGAAGAGAGGGAGAAGTCAGACAGGCGGGTGGACAGCTGGGCTCAGCTTCCCGTCCTGCTCCAAGTCTCTCTCTGATGCAGCCACCTCAAAACATCGGGAAGACTGGAGCTCACCACCTCACATCTGTTTTTACATCAAACTCTAGGAAGCGTGGGGCTCACCCCAAACACGCCTCCTGAGGCCCGGGGGAAGCAATTCCACTATCATTCACACTTTCCCTAGGTCTGCTCCTTGGAGGTGGCTGGAAATGGGAAATCTGGCTCCTTTTCCCCCCTCTATGTGGCGGAGGCACAGAGCGGGAGAGGTCTTTGCCTTCTGGGGAAGTAGACTTTTCAGAGACGGTGGAAGATGAAAGAATGAGGAGTGAATGCTCCTTCTCCCCACCCCCGAGACCACCCAAACTTCTACAGCAAGAAGGCGCCAGGAAAGATTGCTCCCTCCAGAAATCTCCCTTCACAGCTGCACATGGCCCGGCAGTTGGCGAACTCTCCCACACTGAGGGCTGCCAGGAGGAGGTGCACCGTCACGGCCTCTTGGGGGTCACTGTGGCAGCAGGTACGAAGACTGAAAATGCGCCTCTCTGAGCCACCAATCCCCTTGTGAGACCTACCCTAGAGAGAAGCATGTGCATAAGGAGGTGTGTGAACAAGTGCAATGTAATACTGTTGGTAGAGCCTAAAAATTAGAAACACTGTAAAGGTCCCTCAGCAGGGGGATAGCAAAACAAAGGACAGCATACCCATAAATGGGAATACCATACAGCAGTTAAAAAAAAATCAGAACGCTATGTAGCAATATGCAAAAATCTCTGTAAGATACCAGTGAGTGAATGCAACCAAGTTACGCCAGGTTTCTTACAGTTTGATATGATTCAACATATGTAAACAACGACTCCACAAAGAATACCTAATCCATTTTCCACTCATACTGTATCATTCAGTATCATTTCCACTCATACTGTATCATTCAGAATGGTACACATAGGTGAATACAGGGAAAAGGTTCTGGAAGATACACACCAAACTGCATACCACAGCTACCTCCTTGGGGACACAGGAACTAGGAATGAGTACCCCAGGGCATCTAACCCTCACCTGTAATGACTTCATACTTTATGAGGAGAATCCAGTAGAGCATGCCTCATGCAACGAAAACTTGATTTTTAAAGGTGATTGCCACTGTGGTTCATTATGAAAGCCTCGAGGGCAGAAGGGAAGGGATGCTCAGTACATTTGCTAGGTGAGAAGGCTGGGCTCCCGAGGGCGAACTGACCAGCCACGAGGAGTCTACATCCACGCTTCTCCGTCTGTGCTCTCAGATTGACAGAATGCTAGTGGGCCCTGCCTTTGGCTGGCCACTGATTGGTTCTCTGTAGCTCTGGTTCCAGGGCACATAAGGGGTCCCTGTCCCAGGCAGGAGCTGCCTCAGTTCTGCAACCCTGCCGTTATCACTGAGCTTGACTGGACCCTGTGCAGGTTGCTTCCCTGTCCTACCACGGTCCCACCCACTCTGACCTTTGTGTGTTTTACTGCATGCCAGGCATTCGTCTCCTCATATTTATTTATTCTCAGAACTACTGTGAAGTAGGCACCACTATTGTTTTCCCAGTCTCACAAAAGGGGAAACGGAGGAACAGAGTGGTTAAGAAATTGTCCATTTGCTAGTGACTCAGCTAGCAAGCGTCAAAGCTGAGTTTGAACCTCTCATTCCCTATGCTACCCCACCTCCTGCAAGCTCCTGGGGGTGTCCATGCAGCGGCCCGGAGATCACAAGGCTGGGAAACTGAACCAGATGACCACCAATGTCCAGGGCCCTAGGACTTCATGTCTTTGCAATGGTCCTGAGCAAACAGGACCCTCCCTTCTCCCTCTGCCTCCCAGACAGGAACAACAGATAGTTATTATGCCCCCACTATGTGCTGGCACTTTTACATCAGTGCCCTCATTCAACCCTCCCACAGCCCAGTTACTATTCATCTTCTCATTTTACAGATGGGGAAGTTGAGGTCCTATAATGGGAAGTGACTGGCCAGTGGTTACACAGCTGGAGGAGGAGATGCAGGTGGTCCCAGAGGAAGGTTTAACAGAGAACCTGGTGCTATGGTGGGGAACCAGCACCAGGTGGGGGACCCTGAGATACAGAAAGTATGCCCCACTGCTCTGTCAGCCCTTCAACTCTTCCTGGCCTGGTACCCAGACCCAATTCCCAACTTCAGAGTGGGGACCAAATCCCAACTTCAGAGTAGGGACCAAATCCCAAATCGCAACTATGTTTTTGCTCCCAGGCTCCGCAACTCCAGGGGATGCCCAGAAAAGCCACAGTCATCTCTAACTGGCACCACTAACTGAAAGCTCCTTTTCCTTGCCCTCAAGGAGGCAACAGTTCTTTTTGGGGAGAGGGGAAGAAGTGGAGAGGTAAGAGAAATCTTCCAGGGCTACAGGGGGAAGACAAACAAACAAACACAGGGCTTGGAGCCAGCCAGACCTGGTTTTGAGTCCAACCCCTTCAATCACTAGCAGAGTGGCCTTGGGCAATTTACTTAATTTCTGTGTCCACCACCACACCACAGGGGTGGTGGTATTGACCTTGAACTGGTTGCAAGGAGTGAAAGAGGCATGGATTGAGGAAGACAATACACTCTATCCAGAGACGGAGAGGAAGGGTCAGAAGCCACACGGGCGAAGGACTGAAGAGGAGCCGGGTGGGAAAACCCCTTTCAGCATTCCCACAGCCCTGGGGGGGGGGCAACTTTATGAAGACCCTGAGCAGAGAGATAAATGAACTGAAATCAAGGGTATGAAAACAAAATGAAAGACCTGATCATTTAGACAAAGCTTGGCAAATGCCAGGCACTCCTGCTGAGCGCTTCGCAGGAGCAGTCTTTAATCAACATGATACGCCTACCCCAGCCTTGGAAGGAGAGGATGACAAAGAGTGGGAGACAGACACCAGATGAGGTGCCCGAAGGAGGCTAGTCAGGTAGGAGGTGATGCTCCTTGGCCTCCCCAGCTACTCCCTCTGCAGACAGGTGGGGCCCAGAAGATGGGGTGGGGGAAATGTCAAGCTGGTCTCAACCTTCCTAGCCTGTCTCCCTGCAGCTGGGGTGTCCCTCGGGGTCTAAATTCCTGGCCCCCAGCACCTCATAGTGTTTGCTGGATGACATGGAGTAACAGCCGTGTGATCGTGGGCAAGTTCTTCACTTCTCTGTTTCGGGACAAACCCAAGCTCCAAGAAGCAGCGTGTGGAAGGACTACAATAAGCCAGCGAGTGGAAGTGAGGCAAGGCTCCCATGCACCCTAAGCGAGCATATATAATTATCACCATGCCCCAGTGCCCACTAAGAGGTCCTACACCAGGGACCCAACTCACCGTCTGCCTCCAGACAAACAACAGCTCTTCTCTCAGCCCCTAAGCACCACCGCAGGGTATGGGAAACCAACTTTCATTCCAAAACTGTCTTCAGTTAATGAAACTCACACACTTCCCTTAACTGTCCTCATGATTCCCACTTCACAGATGAGGAAACTGAGGCCCAGATGCCTGAGGTCATTAGAATCCAGGTCTGTCTTGATCCAAACCATGCAGTTCTATTTCACTTCATCCCCAAGGGCTCTGGGAAGCCCCAAACTTCCTGAGACCCAGAAGTCAGCAGGAGCATTCACCCCGCATCACCAGTGCAGGGCCCCGTGTCTCCTCATGCTTCTTACCGCTGCAGCCTCAGCTGTGCTGTGACTCGGCCTCTGTGTCCAACCTGGGGCCAGCCATTGGGAAACAGCTCCCTCCTCACCAACAGGGGGTACGCTGGTCATCACCGTCCTTTCTCGGCCTGTACATCTCTGACTCCCCACAACCCACTGGCCCCTTGCCCACGGTGGGGCACCCTACCTTGTGGGTGAGGCTGGGGTCTCTTGGAGCACTCTCCTCCTCCTCCGAGCTTCCCTGTTCTTCATCCGATGATAGGTCCTCTTTGGGGACTGCCGCCGAGATGGGGCAGACCTTATAAGGTTCTGTGTAGGCGCTGGGGTCAGAGCAGAGGAAAGAGAGGGTCAGAGCTCCTTGTCCAGCAAAGGCAAAGTGAATACACTAGGGGCCCTATCAATGCCACAAGCCATTAACGAGTGCTCCGTGGTGCAAAGCTCCATGCCTGCCCTCCATGGGGACCTAGAACTGAGTAAGACACAAGCCCAACCGTCCCTACATGCAGCCATCCTGGCCTCGCTCCCCACTCCAGCCATCCTGGCCTCCTCGCAGTTCCCTGAATGTACCATGCTCTTTGCTGCCTAAGTGCCCTTACACATGCTAAGACAGACCTGTCTCTCTGTTAGATACGAGGCAGGCTGTGATGCTGGAGGGTACAAATAATTACTGTGAGGGCAAGAGATGTTCAATCTGATTGGTCCGGCAGTCTGGACTGGCCTGGTCAGGCAGCAGAGTCCGTTCCCAAGGTGGCCATGTCCTCTGGGCCTGAATGAGGGCTGCAGTGATGCAGTACGCTCCAGGATGTGCATTCTAGACCCTGGTCCCTGCCTTGTCATCAGCTAGATCATAGACAAGACACAACTCAGGGTATCAGTTTCCACCTTGGGGGATAATGATATCTATTTCATTTTCTTGGCTGGTGCTGTGAGGATCAACGCTTGCACAGGTGAGATAACAAACTCATATGTATAGGACTATGACTATGACATAGGCATTGCCATTAATTAATTAACCACACTTATTCAATAAATGTTTATTGATTGCCTGCTTTATGCCAGGCATAGAGATAGGCAGAGGGTAACACAGTGGCAAATAAAGTTGACACGGTCCGTTTCAAAAAAGGAACCATGAATATATGAGCATAAATTATGATACGTGAAGGAGAAGAAGGAAGTGCTTTCATAGGGAATAATAAGGGGGAACTGTTTGGACAGGTCAGAGAGGACTGCTCTGAGGCTGTGAGCAGGAGGAGAAGGAGCTCTGTGACAGCACAGGGAAGTTTCCAGGAGAAGCAGCATGTGACAAACCAACCTGGAGTAGAAGAACCCTCCTTTCTCTGACTTCAAAACTATCCCCACAGAGGAGGCTCTAACCCCATGACAACCACCTCCTTGCTCTGCTCCCTGCTCCGGGTCTCCCTCTCCGCCCAGCAGAGTGGTTGCTTCACAACAGGGATCAGGCCACGTTCCTCTCCTACTTGGAAACCTTTAATAGCTCTCTCCTGCCATGGGCAATGTGGTCCCAGACAACTTCTCACAAAATTTCTTCTCATACTCAAAATCCAGGCATTTGGTCTTATTAAATTCTTTTTTAAAAAAAATTCTGTTTATTTATTTGAGAGAGAGAGAGCAAGCACGAGCAGGAGGAGCAGAGGGAGAGGGAGAGAGAATCTCAAGCAGACTCCATGCCTAGCGCGGAGCCTGATGCGGGGCTCAATCTCACGACCCCGAGATCATGACCTGAGCTGAACCAAGAGTCAGATAGTCAACCAACTGTGCCACCCAGGTACCCCTGGTCTTATTAAATTCTAATCAAATACTTATTTCTGCCCTCTGGGAATGCCACAACGAGGTGCAGGAATAATGGATGGATGGATGGATGGATGGATGGATGGATGGATAGATAGATGGATGGATGGACAGACTGGAGGAGAGGAGGGAGCATCCAATTGCTGGAGTGGCTGGGCCAATGTTAGCCCAGGCCTCATGTGGGCAGGGACACTGTTCTTACCTCAGGCCCTGGGCCAGGCAGGGAGAAGCATGGCCAGGGTAGGGGATATCAGGACTAGAGAAACTGAGCCTTAGGCTACAGTGGCACTAGGGGCCACCTTGGAGCTCTTTCTCAACTACTGCAGGAGCCAGAACTGGGGATACCTATCTCCAGGACACCTGGAACCCAAGAAACAAGGGGCTGTGTCAAGAGCAGGACAGGCATTCCCCCGGTCCACACTGGGGCCATGAGGTCAGACACGTCAGGGACAAGGTGGCCTATTCCTGCCTGGGCTTCCATGGACAAACTGTGTGTGCGGCAGCAACTATAGCTCTGCTCTTGTGTGCAGATACACAAACTAAGTCCTGACCCGGGCTGAGCCACAATTCACTCTACTATCCAACTGGCTACCCTTCCGATCAGACCTCTTTCTTCTTTTTCAGAATTGACTTTGTTGTCCTTTTCTTTCAAACCATGAGAGCAAACAGTGGATTTGCAGCAAGCCCTATACCACCGCCAAGGTGTAAAAGGGCTTGTGAGCACCTCCCCTCCTAGGAGCACCCTACACCTCCTTCACTGCCCCTTTCTACACTGCCAGGGGCCACTGGGGGTCAGAGGAACACCACACTTGCTTTAGGGAGCTCAGAGCCTCCTTCAGGAAAGTGACTGCATAGACCAGTCTCCTGGAGGAGCCCCAGCTCCCTTCCCTCTACAGCCTCCTGAGTCAATTTGCACCGTGTGTGTCCTAAGACAGTGAGTGGAGGCTTTCTCCCCCTGCAAGAGGAATGACCACATTAAGCCCCAGCAGGAGCCCATTATGCTCTGTGGAGGATAACTAGTAGTGGTGAGGGATGGAGCAGTTAACTGTGTCCTTGGACAGTTCTTCCTCCATATTAAGGAAAAGAAGGTAGATGCCAGGCCTCTCTAAAATGCACTGTGCAGGAGGGAAGGATTCCCAGCCAAGCTTCCCACAGGTGAAGGGTATCACCATCTTCCCAGGCAGCAAGCTGGAAATCTCAGCATTTCCTCGCATAGCCAGCTTCTACTTGAACACAAAACCTCTCCCAAATTTACCTTTAAGTCTTCTCTGACTCCACTGGCATCTGTCATAGCTCTGTGGCCCAAGCCATCTCTTGCCTGGACGTCTGTGACGATTGCTTTCCTGTTCTCTCCCATTCCACCCTGGCTGGCCTCCAATCTGTTCCCCACCCAGCAGCCAGAGGAAACCTCCTCAAAACCCAATCTGATTGTGTCACCCTCTCGCTTGAATTGTTCAGGGATATTCTGGTGCTATTGGGATTCAGCCCCAACAGCTCAGGCTGTCGGGCGAGGCTCTGCTCGACTTGGGATGTAAAAAAGTGGGTGCCCTTGGGCCTTGAGGTTGCCAGCACTGGACGCTACCTAAGGCCAAGCAGAGGGTTGGATTCCACAAAACAGAGCCATGGGTGACACTGAGGAGACTGTCATGGAAGCCAAACCCCCAGAAAGGGGGTGGGGGTTGGCTCAAGGTTACGTGGCAAATCTGGACCAATACACATTGCCTCAGAGAATGCCTCTCCCTATGCCTGATCCCATTTTAGAGATATGAAAACAGAGGCCCAGTCAGGTTCCCACAGTGCACCAATGTGTGGAGCTGGGTCTCAGGTTACCAGGCAAAATGGGGCTTTGTTTTTATTGTCTGTGTTATTATTTTATTTTCTGTTTGAGAGGTGGTAATGGGCAGAGATTAGAGCTCATACTCTTGAGTCAGATTGCCTGCATTCAAATTCTGTCTCAGCTCAGTACTGGCTGTGTTTAACTTCACCAAGCCTCAGGGGTGCCTAATTCACTGAGCTGTTGGGAGGATTCAATGAGTTACATAACGTAAGACACTTAGAACCATGCCCAACACATAACTCACTAAATGGGAGCTCTCTCCATTACCAGTTCAGCTTTTAGCTGTTCTACTATTTACCTACCGTTGTCTTTTTTTTTTTTTTTTGAGGATTTTATTTATTTATTTGACAGAGAAAGACACAGCGAGAGAGGGAACACAAGCAGGAGGAGCGCGAGAGGGAGAAGCAGGCTTCCCGCTGAGCAGGGAGCCCGATGTGGGGCTCGATCCCAGGACCCTGGGATCACGACCTGAGCCGAAGGTAGACACTTAACGACTGAGCCACCCAGGCGCCCCTACCTACTGTTGTCTTTAAGTCAACTCATTTTTAACATATGCTAACACTATGACCTCACCCCAAGTGATAACACCCATGAAATCACAGTATGTGACTTCACATAATTATTACTCCGTAACAGTTTGACTAACGTTATGTTGCTCACCATTGGAGACCCACAGACCTCACAGAGATAAACACAGTTAACTCTGACCCACCGACCATCCATCCGAAACCAACCTCAGCTATGGCCAGAAATGTGGCTCATAATCTTTTATTCTACTTCCTCTGATTTCAGTTTTCAAGAAAGATCTAGAATGGAATTCAGGAGACAAAGGTTTGGGTGTTATGATGATATTTCTGATTCATTTATTTCACTGTCCTATTTAGGGATTGTGACCACAACAATGTAGATAAACTGTCACTAAAAATATGCTTTCACAATATAAAAGAGCAAGTATAATCCAATGCCTTTGCAGATTCAATGGAAGTTGTAGTGACAGACCTGATTTTGGATAGAAGTCATTCACTTAATAAGCAAAGAAAATATTCTAACACCACAAGGGTCAACACAGCTGCCCCTACAGATCCTTCATATTTGCTACCAGGCTGATCTTCAAATACAGAGAAGAAAACAGCTCTGAGAAATGTTTTTGACAACTTCCACCCAAATGTTCCAACAGGTCCTAGTAGAACTTGTGTCCTGTGTAACCACTTCTTCCCTTGGGGAAACAGACTCGGAACCGTGACATATCCCATCCATCTCACCAGTCTGTCAACATAAACCTCTCAGATGGGTCCTTTGCAAAGGCTGCGACACTCTGTATTTTTAGCTGCATGGTTCCTGTCTGTTTTTTCAGTCATTCAAAAAAAAAATACCTATTAAGAATCCTTTGTGTTTTAGACTCTAAACTACAGGTACTGGTGAACAAATAGACATTATGGGTAATGCCCATTATAATCATAACTGAAATGCTGTCTCCAGATAGCTTATTTGACCATAACAATATATTACATATGAGAAAGCCTTCTAAACCCACCCACCTACCCATCTATATATTCTTTCATGTACTTACCCATTCATGCATCCATCCCTCCACCCATTGATTCATCTATCCAACCACCCATCCACTTAGCCATCCATCCGTGCATCCATTTGTTCACCCGCCCATCTGGCCATCCTTCTATCTCCATCCAATCATCCGTCTCTCACTTATTCAACAAATAGGAATTAGCATGTACTTCAAGGAGCTAACACATGGAGAAATTAAAGATGACTAAAGCACTATCTCTGGTCTCAAAGAAAGTACAGTGCAGAAGTACTAGTCAAGAGGGTGGGCTCAGAAGTCAGGCTGATTGGTTTGAATCCCAGCTCTATCACTTCAAGCAAGTTACTTAACCTTTCCATGCCTTCAGTTGTGTGTTTGTTTTTAAATCTGTAAATCAAGGGAGATGACACATGCCAGGAAAAATCAGCAAAAGGGTTAGGCAGTCAGGACTGTAAGTTTAGAGACCAAGTGGCCTGGAACTCTGGCATCAGATCAGAGTAGAGTCACTGTGTGACTTTGGGCAAGTCACCCAATCTCTCTGTTTCCCATCTGTAAAGTGGGGATGACTATGTAGGTTCATTGTGGGATTAAATGAGAACACGAAGGGGAAAGCCGCCACTGCCTGGCATGCAGTAGGTCCTTTCTGGCCAGCCCACAAAAGGGCCAAATTCTAAACCCCCAGTCTAGTCTCCACAGAGCTGTATCCTCCCTCTGAGTCGATCTGTGTTTTAAAAGCAACATAAATTAAAGCTGCCCAGAGCTCATTACCTTAAATGACCCTCCAAATGAGCACAGTCCTTTCCAGCAGCCTAGAGTCGTAAAAGGACATGTGCATCCACGTGGGGGGACAAACAGTTTGTAACCCAGCCCAGGGCTGTCCAGCTCTGCCCATTAAATCCCATCCTAGTGACACTCACTGGGAGCCATAACCCTAAGCACAGCCAGAATGGCTTAATAACTCATAAAAAAGGAACGCTTGCCTCACTGAGAAACTGTCGGTGGGCACTCTGGCCCCAGACTCCATCCTTGCTGGTACAATGATATGTATGAAGGAGGCCAGATTGCAGATGTAACATCCTTTGGCTCCTCTGACATAGGCTGGAACCATTCTGAAGTTTGCCAGCTCAGCGAGGAGGGGCAGGGGGCTTCAGGGCTGCTCGGTGGGAGCTGGAAAGTTGGAGATGGAGGAGACAAGATGACTACCCTAATTAGCAGAGCAGCTGGAAGACCTTGGAAGTGGACGGAGGGAAGGGCTGGCTGCACAACCAGGGATTTCCAAACCCTCAGACATTCAAGCCTGCCCCCTGCCTACTCCCCACACCCCCTCACCTCCAGGCACCTTCACAGTTCACTTGATCCCTCCAGACCTTCCCCAGGTGACACCTTCTGCTCTGAGACTTCCTTGTCACTCAGAATTGACCCCTCCCATGTCCCCCTGCCTCAAAGGGACGTTGAGACTTTGACAGATAGAGATATCATCTGCACTGTAACTGGGAACCTTCCATCTGATACAGTGGAAACTGCTTAAGATGGGGGTCAGAGACCCAGGAGTCCTGGATTCACCACTAACCCAATGCATGATCTGGGCTACATGACTGTCAAGGTGGGCCTCAGTTTCCACACCTGTAAAATGCAGGTGGAGAACTAGACCCCCAGGCATGTGAAGCCATGTGCTGAGACCAGATGGCATGCATCCCACAGCCTAAAAGCAGCTGCCTGTCTGTCTCCGCACCACTGGAGTGAATCTCTGCTTTGTTCCCTCTTGGAGGGAATGCATCCTGCACCCAGGGTCAGCCAAGGGATAGCGCTTGTAATGGTTCCCAGAAACATGATTGAAGGAGAGGCTTTTTTAAAAATTCAATTTCCATCTTTCACTAAGTAAAAACAGAAGTCCATCCATGCTCTCCGTCCTGACATCCCCACCCCTCTTCTTGAAATACAGCATCAATGGTTTGGAAGAATTTGTTTTCTTGTTACAATAGTTTTACTGAGATATAATTCACATATCATAAAATTTTGCCCTTTTAAAGTGTACAATTCAGAGCTTTTTAGTGTATCCACAGAATTGTGCAACCATCATCACTACTTAATTTTAGAACATTTTCATCAACCCCAAAAGAAACTCCATACCATTCAGTAATCAATCAGTAGGACTGGCCCCCAATTCCAGGCAACCACTAATTTACTGTCTGTCTCTAATAGATTTGTCTTATTCTGGACATTTCATATAAATGGAATCCTACAATCCTTTTGTGTGTAGCTGCTTTAACTTTGCATAATGTTTTCAAGGTTCATCAATGGTATAGCGTGTATCCATTTCATGGCCAAATAATACTGCACTCTAAGTCTGTACCATGTTTTGTTTTTCCATTCACCTATGGATAGACATTTTGATTGCTTCCACTTTTTGGCTATTATGAAGACTGCTTCTATGAACATTCATGCGAAAGTTTTTTTTATGTGGACATATGTTTTCATTTCTCTTGCATCTATATATAGGAGTAGAACTGCTAGGTCATATGGTAACTCTATGTTTAAGATTTTGAGGAACTGCCAGACTGTTTTTTGGCCGTACCATTTGACATTCTCACTGGCAATGTTGAGGGTTTCAATTTCTCAACATCCTCATCAATACTTGTTATTGTCTATCTTTTTAATTTTAGCCTTCCCAGTGGGTTTGAAGTGGTTTTATAGGGATTTTAAAGGAATTTTGTTCTCCTTGATTCCAGTTCAGCCTCCTCTTGCTCCAAACAAACATCTTTCTTATCTAGCCACAGGGAAACATAACTGTTAACTATGAAGGCTTTCTTTTCAGATAATCCATGAAAATTCACAGGTCCAGGGGGAAAAATTTAATACTTTTGGAAGATCTGCAGAAGCTTCATAAAATGATAGACTAATACAAAGAGGTAACATACTAGAGAAAAATCATCAGTCAGAGCCCCAAACTCACCAGAGTGATCATCTCTCAGGTTCCAGCTTTGGGAAGCAGTTACCACCCTTCTGTAACTTGAGGGGATGAAGACAGCAGAGGAAGAGTCCTGCATTTCTGGCCCTTAGCAGTAGCCACATTGCTGGCCAAGGGCCTGGCTCTGCCACTGACCCCCTAGCATTACAACCATCTCTGGGGCCCCAGCAAAGGATAATGTTAAAGGACACATTTCACCTCCTGAGGGCAGGACGTGGTTCTGCCACTTGTCAGCCCAATGACCCTAGGCCAGTCACTTAACCTGCCCAGCTTCCTCCTTTGTAAAAGGGAGATGGTAACAGTACCTACCTTCCCAGGGTCTAGGAGATGATGTCTGTGAATGAGGTGGGTGAACTGCTCAGCACAGTGCCTGGCAGTTTTATCTGCTACAATCACATGAGCTAAAGGCCAGGGCTGAATTAACCAGGCAGAGTTCCTCAAGGTCACACAGACCCAGGTTCTAGACCTACCTCTGCGACCAGCTTGCTGTGTGACACTAGGTGGGCCCTTTCCTCTCTCTGGACCTCAGCTTCCTCATCTGTAAAAAAGGGAGTTAGAGGACCTCTAAAGGCCCTTCCCACCACGACGTTCTGTGACTTTACATCCAAGGGGTCCTCCCCGAAGCTGAGGAACTCTGTCCTAGTGAATCCTGCACATGTCTGCCTTCCTCAGCCATTACATGCAGCCAAACCACCGACTCACTGGCCCATGCACACCTCTGTACGTTCCCACCACTGTGCCTCCTCCAAGGCTGTTCCAGAATTCCTGCCCACCCCCTCCTCTACTTGCTACCCCCCCCCCCCCCGAAGTCTACACATACACCAGCTCTTTCAGGAAGCCTTCTGCACCTCTCCTGCTGGAAGGGGCTCCCATCACAGTTTACATTTTGTGACTACAGTTATTTATGTTCCCATATTGGCTTCCCCATCAGCCACAGTTCTTTCAGGGAGGGGGATCCTCAGCTTGCTGTGCACTCTGCATCTTCCATGATGGCACACAGTGGGTGCACAACAAACATGTGCTGAACGACTCATCCTACCCCAGCTAATGTATCTGACTCCCCACTAGCCTGTCAGTGACGGCCTCCGCATCCCTCCCTATTCAGCAGGTGCTCAACACCTTTGGAAGAAATGGTACCAGCAGGGGCTGCCACCACTGAGAATGCTGTGGCCAGCCAAGTCTTAATGGATAAACGGGCTTTCTTACTAACTAGGCCCTCATTTTATATTACCTTGAGAATGGCCGTGGGGTAGGGGTTGGAAGAAGCACCCTGTGGGGTGGCTCTTGTTCAGCCATAGGTTCAGTGGATGCTGAAAGACTGGTGGCTGGGATTGCCTCAGTTTCCTCACCTGGAAGATGGGCTCCACCACTGCCGGTCCGAAGCACCCAGCCCAGAGCAGGAGGAGACTGGGACACATCGTTCTCCTATCACCTCTGCTCTGGGATTCGGAGTAAGTGAGAACACAGGAGGGGCAGAGGGAGGGGAGCCAGCGCGGCCACCTCAGGAAGCTGGAGGGGCTGTGGTGGCGGGAGGTTCAGGAAGAACACTGTGATTCTATAACCACACACCACGTCTGAAGCTGCCAGGAGCTAGGAGGGGGGTCCTCTGTGGCTTCTTTGGATGGTGGTCTGAAAAACAATCCCCTTCTCCCCCCCTTCCCTTCCACGAGGACGCGGCTAGCCAATAATAACTGGGGCAGCCGCAGTAGTAGCAGACGTAGGGCCAGTGACTTGGGTGCTGCTTCCTATGTGCCAAGTACTTCACCAATTCTTCCCAACCACTGTATCCTGTGGGTTATTACCATGCCCACTGCACAGCTGGGGAGGCAAGCACACACGGGACGGGTGCGAAGCTGGGACCTGGTTCAGAGCCTGCCCTTCCAAAGACTCATCTCTCCTGCTTCCACACTGCAGAAGCAGCAGCGAAGGGTCACTGAGCGGTGTGCTGGACGTGCCTCAGGCAGTACCCCACCGATCCTCTCAACCACTTAACGAGGCGAGTGTCGTTATCCTCCTCACTTCTCATTTGGAGAAACTGAGGCTCTGTGAGGGTAAGTGACTTCCCCAAGGTCCACTCTGCTATTCCCCCTTCCACCAACCCAGACAGAACCACAGGTGGACCTCAGCTGGACCCACGTTCATTCTTCTGGTTCACTGTCGCCTTCTCTGTGCTGGGGAGACAGGTACGAGAATGTACGAGAAGTGCCAGGACACACAGTGTCCACGGTGCAACAACACAAGGAGGGTGGAGGGCAAGGGCTTTTCTGACCCACATAAACACACGAGTCACGGGTGGCCAGAGTGGGACATCTGCATGGGGGACACAGAGGGAATCAATCACACAAAGCCAGACAGAAACAAACACACTAAGGCTCGGACCCAGCAGGGAAGGTGATATAGGCAAGGGAAACACCACTGGACCGACCAGATGCACAACCACACACACACACACACACTCATCGCATGACTCATCTTGTGGCCTTGCTGAACTGTATCTTTCTCTTTTGCCCCAAACAGGGAAGAAGCATTTTCAGAGAAATGCCACCTTTTGCCAAAAGCCTTTAAGATCCTATAAATCCATCTTGCTTCTCTAGGGCAGGGACTGCCTTCCAAGAACAATGCCTGGGAAATGTCTGCTGACCTGATTCCCTCATACTGGTCAGGCCTAGGTCCGTGGCTGATGGGTTCTCCTCTCTAGACCCAGGTCCAACCTAACCTCCTACTCCAGGAAGCCTTCCCTGACCACTGAGACAGGTCTACTGGGAAACTAATGAGGCTTAAGCTTCAGGCCCCACACCCGCATGGGTCCCTTTCAAGGCTCTGTAGATTATTTAATATTCTTCGTTGTACATTCTTTTTCTTAAAGAGACTCCACAGATTGCATAAGCTTCACAGCCTGCCCCTGCCTGGCCACACCTGCTTACAGAAGAGGCTCAGCTCCCCTCGACATGCCGCTGTACCCACAGACACCCCTCTTCTGGCTATATGGCCTTAGCTTTTCACATGTTTTCTCTCCCTCCCCAAACTGTGAGCTCCTTCCTGCCAGCCAAGAGCACTGAACTCTGCATAGAACAGGTGCTCAATTAACACCTGCTGGCTTTCATTGGCTCATGGGGATGGGGGAGAGCACCTCCAGCCAGGCTCCTCCCGGCATGCCCGAACAGGTGTGGACTTGGAGCACTCCAGAATCAGAGCTGCCCTGCCCAGCACAGGCACAGCAGTGCACGGTGGACGGGACACCCAGTGCCCACACTGCCTCACCTGACACAGCCCACATTCCTTGAAGGTCTACCCCATGCCTGGCACCGGGGACACAGAGGTGAACGAGGGCCTTCTTATCTGCTCCTCGGGCACTCGCAGCATAGTGGGAAAGCAGACAGATCAACAGGAGACGAGGTGGTGTGTGCTGTGAGGAAGAAGCTCAGACAAAGGACTCCTAAACCTGTGTGTGTGTGCTGAGGAGGGAGTCACAGGAGGGCTCCAGCCCAGGGTGAGACTGAGCTGAGTCTGAAGGTTGAGCAGGAGACAAAGAAAAGAGAGTAGTGGTAGGGGAGAACACTCCAGGGCAGCTTATGTAAAAGCACAGCGGGGAGAAATGCTGGGTCCTGTGTGCAGGGAACCAGGATCACCCACTACTTGGCAAGGAGAGCTGGCCGAAGAGACTGGCAAGGCAGCAGACCTCTCAGATCAGGGCTAAGGCACCTGAACCGCGTGCTCCAGGAGTAACGGGGAGCCAGAGAAAGGTTTTAGCCAGGAAAGGACCTGCCTAGTTTTGCTCCCTGGAGAGTTCACCCTGGCCACTTGTGAACAGCAGTGGGAGACATGCTGGAGGCTGGGAGACCAGAGAATGCTAGTGGGGGCCGGGGAGGGGGGTGGATGGTGAGGCTTGGGTTCAGACAAGCCTGTGGGACACAACATACGATTATCCTCATTTCACAGAGGAAAGATGGAGGCTCCAAGGTAATGGGAGATTTGTTCAGGGAGACACAGCCAGCAAGTGGCAGTTCCAAGATTAAATCCAGGTCTCCCATCCCTAACTATAATCCTTATTTCTTACAAGTGTGAAATCAGGTATGTGAAAGCAACACAGTGCCTGACACCTGCATGGACTCAATGAATGTTAGTTCCCTTTCCAATTCTTATTCAGGCTTAAAAATAATAGCCTGTACTCCCAGTATAATCAATACAGGGAGTATTTTTAACAAAATTTCCATTTACACACACTTCTTAAGGACCACTTCTGTGGCATAAGTGAAGCCACTCTGCACTCCCTGGGTTATAGGGCCGAAGCGGGGGCTGGCCTGTTCTTTACTCGTCTTGCTTCTCACAGCTGGACTGCGGGCCACACGAAGGCAGTGAGCTTGCTATACATGTTAGGGCTGCAGCAGGTGCCCATTTAACAGGTGGGGGAAATTGAGGTCCAGGGCGGGAAGGACTAAAGGCAGATCTCCTGGTATCCAGCTTAATGCTCTTTCCACTGCTCCCAGGAGCCTCCCCCAGGAGGAGGGGGTCAGCTGGCCTGGCGTTTTGGAGGCAGGCAGGGTGTGGCAGTCTTGGAGGGAAGAGGCCAGGGAGGGGCAGGGCTGCCTGGGAAGTGGGACCTTTCCCTTCAACAACAACAAAAAGTCTCGTCCTTGGGGTGGGAAGAGGGGCACCCGCCCTCAGTCCTCCCACCAGCGCCCAGACACATCTTCTGGGCTCCCAGAGGCTGGCTGCCCCTCCTCCACCCACCTCCCAGGCCTTGTCCTGCATTTCCTGTAAATACCGACACTTCCTCCCCTGGGAGGGCCTGGCAGTGCTGGGGCCACACCCGGCTGGCCTGCCACACAATGGCTGGGCCACTCCACACCCCAGAGAAATGCCACCCTTTGCTAGAGCCGGCCAATCCAATGCTCCCATGACAAAGGTGGGCAAAGTGAGGTTTGGGCAGGGGGAGAAGTTTGGCCCAGGCTGCACAGCAAGTCTGTAGCAAAATGCAGGGTCACGCCTCACTCATCTCTATACCCCAACACCGTCTACACTGCCTGCCACAGGTTGAGTCCTGGAAGTGAAAATGCTGGTTAGGAGCAGACTCTGGAGCCAGCCCCACCTGGGTTTCCAAAACCCGGTTCTCTGCCACTCACCAGCTATGCGACCTTGGGCAAGTTTTCTGTGCCTCACTGTCCTCGTGTAAAATGGGGAAAATAATAATACCAACCTGTTTTTTTTGTGTGTGTGTGAGGATTTAGTGAGTTGACATACGTAGAAAGCACCTAGGGCAGTGCCTGGAACACAGCTCTATGTTATCATTGCAGTTTTTTAAACGTCCCTTGAAAATTCCATCCAGGACAGACCCAGGTCTCCAGGCCACAGGCCACCAGGGATGCATGCGGGGGTCGGATTTCCAACCTCAAAACAGTCCAGGGCTAGAAGGGTTGTCTGGGGAGTCAGAGGACTTTTGTTCTGCCAGTCCACTTCCCTCCTCTGTGCCTCAGTATCCTCAGCTATTAAACGGTGATCAAAATCCCTGCTCTGCCTACCTCATGGGTTGTTGGGGGATCAAACAAGACAAGAGGCAGGAAAGCAAATTGACGTGTTAGGTGTTTAAGGTTGGAACTGGCATTCCCAAACAAATCATCAAAAACCTAGTCTTCAGCAATAAACTCTGAAAGTCTTTCTTGGCATAGTGTTGATATTGCGGCTACACCTAGAGCCTCCTGTGTACTGGCTCCCGGGCAAGCACCTGCCTGCAATCTCTCATTTACTCCTTGAGCCAGGCCCGTAAGTGGCGTGTTAGCAGCCCATGTCATGGATGACAAAACAGGCTGTGAGGTGCTGGAGTCAATATAATACCCTAGGCTCTACGAGTGGGCTGTACAGGATTTCCTTACCCCCGTGCTAGAATCTGCACCAGACTCTACAGTCTACACCCTGCATTTTCCATCTCAGGTGATTCTCTCCACGAACCTGTAAAGGCAGGCACCAGCACCTCAAAAAAAGAGAAGAAAATGAGGCCTGGGAAGTGAAGCGGCCTGCCCAGGGTCCCGCATTAGGAGGGTAGAAATGGAGGGCCAGAACCTGGGTGTCCGGCCCCATGCCTAGAACTCTCCCCTTTGCAGGACAACACCTCTTTGCTCCACGTGGGCCTCAGAGGATGCCGAGTGGTGGTTCCTGACTCCAGACCCGTCGTGGGGGCATGTCAGGACCCGGGTGCCGTGTGAGCACTTTTTGGGGCCTGTGGCTGGGTATCTGGAAGTATTTAGGAGCTGTGCAGCAAAGCCTGCTTTTTTTTTGGCCAGTAACTGCTTTGAAATATGGATTCTGAGGTCTGGACTGCAACGCCAGCTGGCACAGCCTTCTTTCCACACGCCCAGGACAGAGACTACAACAACGGAAGGTTGGAAAACTGCACATCGTGCAGGCCATTCTGCAAACATTTCCAATTCCATTTCTGAAAGAAAGTGCTGGAAAAGAGGCAATGAACTGGAAAATAGAACCCTTGAGGACAGCGTGGCACCCTCCTCCTCAACCCCATCCTCACAAATCCCATCCTCCAGCTCCCCCACCCCTGCCCCCTGGGAGGAGCCCCTGAGCCCCTAAACCAGTCGGAACAATTTCCTCCACATGAACATCAAACTGTGCACCCAGGTTCAAATTAAATGAGTTTGTTCACAGTTAGTGATTCAGGAGAAAAGTCTTATGGGAAGCAAGTTGTAAGGAAGGATCATCAACTGGGTAATCATTTCATAAGAGCAAGTCATCTTTACAGAAATAAACCACAAGGCTGACTGGGTTGAGCTCTCACCCAGCCCCAAATAGGGCCTCCAAGCAGCCCAGCTCCTCTTTCCTTCAGCCTTCCCCTCTACCCACTGGGCCACCTGGCCCCCAACTCCAGTCTTAGCCCCTCTCCACACTCTGAGGTTCATTCTGCCACTAATCAGAGGGGACAGGGAACTTTGCTCAGTTCTACAGGATCTGAACATAAAGTGTATGAAGGCAGTTCTCAAACTGTGAACTCTACAAGACAAGGCATGCTAGGGTGCTCACAGCTCCAGAGCCCACCCAGACTATGCTGTTTCTGATACAAAACCACCTTGTAACACTGGTCTAGGTCTGGGTCCCTGTCTTGATAAACTCTCTCACATCCAGCTATATTAACCCTACCTGCATCACCTGCCCTCAGACTTTCTGGTTCAGAGAAACTTCCCAAACCTCCCAGAGCAGGAAGAAAAACTAACAGATAAAACTACAACAATGTCATAGCTTTGCATGGGGAGATGAGAACCCCATCCCTAGAGGTACTCAAGCTCTGGCTTGTTGAGAACAGAAAGGTCCAGTGAGGGGCAGGGTGTCCCTATCTCAAAAGTCCCTTCCCAACCTAAATTGACTACCCTCGTTAGTTTTAAGTCAAACTTCCCAGAGTAAAATAAGTTATGAGTTGATAAGGCCAGCAAGTTGAGGATGACTTCAGAGTGCAGCTGGGTGAAAACTTTCCTGCAGTTCACCTCAATCCATATGATAGAACAAAGAAGCCCCCACCTGCCTTCAGAACCCCTACAAAGGAAATCACCTGGGGTGGGGTGGCACCAGGAGGATTTTGTTGACATGAGTTACAGAAAAGGGAAAAACCAAGAACAACCAGCCAACCAAACAAACAAAATCTAGAAGCTCTAGGTATTTTCTGAGCGAGCTAAGGCAGAATTTCTGAAAACTCTCACTCTCATATTCCAGGAGGCACAGAAGTTAGAACCTGAGATGAGGAAGACACCTGTCTGAAACCCAGGGTAGGGACTTCCCTGAGCCCCTTAGACGATAATGGGACATCAGTCACAGGCTATTGCAACTGACCACACCAGCAGTATTTAGTTAAAAGGAAAGATAAGGGAAAGACTTTCCAGGAAAGACAAACAGCATGAACAAAACCATGAAGACAGGTATGTGTGTGGCCTATTTAGGAGAAACTGGGGTTTCTTTTTTATTCAAGCATGACATGATGCCAACTCTTTATAGGCATTGCCTAATTTAGTTCTCCCAAGAAGTCTATGAGATAGCATGAGAAAACTGAGGCATAGAGATATGACACAACTAAGCCTAAACCACATAGCTGTTTAACTATATATCCAGAGTTTTTTTTTTTTTTTTTTAAGATTTTATTTATTTGTGTGTGTGTGGGGGGGAACAAGCAAGGGGAGCGGCAGGCAGAGGGAGAAGCAGACTTGCCGCTGAACAAGGAGCCCGATGCGGGACTCGATCCCAGGACCCTGGGATCATGATCTGAGCCAAAGGCACACACTTAACCAACTGAGCCACTCAGGGGTCCCTGTAGCCAGGGTTTTAAACCAAATCTGTGTGACTGAAAAGCAAGATGCTTTATATTACCTGTCCAAGCTGGCTGTCCCTAAAGGGACACTTTCCACATCTTTTCCTCTACACAAATACAGGAATGTCTACAAGGTCCCAAGGTGCCCCCCGCCCCCACCCAAATGGACCTGATCCAGGAGGAGGTGATTTCCCCACACAGCTAGTTAAGAAGCCACACCTGCCTTCAGAATGGTTAGGGGAGTGTTCCTCTAAGGATGAACTGGGGGTACCTGGGGGAGTTTGTTACAAATGCAAATTTCTGGGCCACATCCAAGACCCTATGGATCAGAATCTCTAGGTGAAGAGCCTGGAAACCTGTATTTTTAATATTTTTTTTAAGGCATATTAAGATTTGAGAAATACTGTAGCTAAAAGAGTCAAGAGATTGGAGTTTAAATCCCAGCTGCCCTAGCTGTACAACTCTGGGCAAGCTACTTCTCTTTTCTGAGCCTCAGTTTCTCCATCTATTAGGTGAGAATTCCTTCCCTCCAACCCTCAGAGTTGCTGTGAGGATCAAAGGAAATTAGAAAACTTCTTATTAGTGTTTTCATTTTCTTTGGGTAAATACCCAGTAGTGGAATTACTGAACCACACGGTATATTTATTTTTACTTTTTTGAGGAATCTCCATGCTGTCTTCCCCAGTGGCCATACCAATTTAGTCAAGATATGGAAGCAACCTGAGTGTCTAACAACAGATGAGTAGATAAAGCATATACGGTGTATATGTACACAATAGAGTACTACACAGCCATAAAAAAGAATGACCTCTTGCCATTTGTGGGGACATGGGTGGACCTAGAGGGTATTACACTAAGTAAAATAAGTCAGACTGAGAAATATAAATACCATATGATTTCACTCACATGTGAGGTATAAAAAATAAAACAAATGAATAAACAAACAAAAAGCAGAATTAGACCTATTAATACAGAGAACAACTGATGGTCACCAGAAGGAAGGGGACAGGGGATGGGCAACCTAGGTGAAGGGGAATGGGAGGTATGGGCTTTCAGTTATGGAATGAATAAGTCACAGCAATAAAAGGCACAGTATAGAGAATATAGTGGACAATACTGTGTTAACTTGTATAGTAACAGATGATAGCTACATATGTGGTGAACATAGCTTAATATATAGAAACATTATGTGGTACACTTGAAACTAATGTAATATTGTGTGTCAACTATACTTAAATTAAAAAAATTTGTTTGTTTTTGAAGGAAATTAGAAAAGCTCTCTGGGCATGCACAGGTATAGATCCCAAGAGTTCTAAGTTCCTTCCAGCCACGAGACTGGTGCTTTGTCCAAGGAAACTGCTCCCTGGTGGGGAGTGGCTGGCTGTGACTTCTTCAACAGTGGGAGTGGGATGGGGAGTGGGGCAGGAGGACTCCCCACATCTCCCATCAAGGCAGGGTGAGCTGCGTGGCATCCAGATGGCGCTCTGCATTGCAACTTACTACAACTTACTACAGTGCCCTGGGGCAGAGGATTATCCGCAACCGGGTCTGACTCAGTGTCGGCCCCCAAGAGACCGTCTACAGAGGGAAGGGGGAGCCCACATTTCAAGGCTACAAGGAAAAGACCACAGCAGGGAGGGCATCTGGCACAGCACATCAGCCCCACTCTCCACCCAAGCTAAAAACTCACTTTTAGCACATGTAGAGAACAATCTCCAAGCTGCAGAGACCCCAAGGGTTCCTAGGCTGTTGAGCATAGTGCAATTCAGTTCAGTATTTACAGAGACCCTGCTGTGTGCAAGGTACTGTGCTAAGTTCAGGATGAGGACCCTTCCTTTCATGGAGAGCCAGAGTCTAAAAAGGAAAAAAATAAATCAAGCAAAATGTCAAACACGAGGAAAAGGAACTCAATTTAGATTCTTTTTTTCTTGAAGAAATATCAAGTATTCAACTCTCAGGATTTTCAAATTAAGAACAAGAAACATAAGACTTCATTTGAGAAATGTAACAAACTCTTAAAAATATAATTCTGTTTTCTATTTTAACAGTGGGGAGGAAGATCATAGGGAGGAAGCACAGCACACACGGTGTCACTGAGGCAGTCTGTCTTGGGCAAGATGACACCACAGACAATGGGACCAGTGTTTGACACCCACCCTCCTGTCCAACCACCTACCCATCCATCTGCCCACCCACCACCCGCCCATCTTCAGATCCACACGCAGTACTGAACATGTAAGACTCCTGTTAGACACTGAAGGAGAGGGGCTGAGTGGTGCTTGCTCCCTTGGAATTTGTGGTCTTGTGAGGAAGGACAACACAGTAACATGCACACAGCTAAGAAACAGGGAAGGCAGAAGTCCCAGGAGCCGCAGAGATAAACTGGGGAAATTTCAGATGACATCAGAGATACCATTAATTGCCGAAAGATATAACAGAGGCTTCAAGGAGAAAGTGGTATTAAAAGGGGCCAACCTGTGCCCATGGGAAGGATATGAACCTGCAGAGAGTGAGGGAGCAGCTGGGCAGAAAGCACCACACGGGCAAAGGCACAGAAGTCGGACCGCTCAGGACATGTAAGAGGATAAGACAGAATTCCACTTGAGGGATGGAGAGAGGAGCAGAGAGATGCTGCGGTCCCGACAAGTGTGCAAGGCTAGAGGTGGGCCCTGGGGCCCTGCCAGTAAGAGCCATCGGGGGGTTGGGGGGCGGGGAACACAGTCTTCACAAGCCTCACAGCCAGGTGGGCTTGCTGAGGGCTGGCCTCTGTGACCTGCGTACCTGCTCTGGTGATCAGAGAGGAGTCCACTCCTAGAGGTGCTATTTCCAGCCCCCAGGCAGCAGCTGGTCATGAGCACTGACTGACGGGGCAAGGGATGGCTGTGGTCCTGTGGTCTGAGGTTGATGGAAAAGCTCCCCTCACAGTCCTTGTAGGGAAATGGTGGGGGGAGGGGGCCTGGCTGGGAACACCGCTAGTTGGTTTGAGGACAACTTGGCGTTTTCAACATGGGGACGTGTAGTTCTGTGTCTCTCGGTCCCAGAAAACTGCTGTTGCCCAAGCTGGGATGCCTTTCCAGGAAAAAAGCACACCCAACTTAACTGTCAGGCTGAGCATGGTGCCAAGCAGAAATGGTAGCCAAAACGCCCTGATTATAGCAACTGTGTGAGTCCTCGTTGGGGAAAAAGGACTGCAGAAAGCCAAGGTCTGGAACCCTGACACGCTGTGGGGGTAGGTGTGTGTGTGGAGGGGTGCATCTAAAGCCCCAGAACGAGCACTCTCAAATGACTGGGAACTGTGGGAAGCAGGCAGGTTTGGGGGGCAGGTACCCCCCAACCATACCAAGAAGGTCAGCACTACCTGGGAACTGTGCTTCCTTTCCACAGGAGACGGCTTGGGACCCCGCCCCCCACCTGTGTCCTCTCTAGATAAGGGAGAAAGGACAATTGTCAGTTATACCCATGCCCTCTGGCGTCTGACTTTTTCTGTATCTTTTCTGAAATCTTATCCTTAAAAAAAAAGTCTTCTCGTTAACTAAGCCTATTCATCTCCTTCATCCCTCCAGTAATCCCTTTTGTGTCTGAGAATCTTGAATTATTCACACCGACCCATCTCCGTTAGTCAGCCCTCCATAATTTGATACAAACCAGGGCAGAGTAGTGTTTAACCCAGCGTGCTCCGGGCTCTGCAAGGGCACGCATACCCTTGCCTGAACAGAGGCAACCATGCACCCTGCATACTGCAGTACTTTGCCACTGGTGACTCCCACTGCCTTTGTTTTTATCAGCAATCTCCATGATTATTCT
Organism: Halichoerus grypus; assembly: GCF_964656455.1. NCBI lineage: Eukaryota > Metazoa > Chordata > Mammalia > Carnivora > Phocidae > Halichoerus > Halichoerus grypus. The sequence continues at coordinate 162,996,734 of NC_135712.1, read as the reverse complement.
TCACTGTCCCTTCGCCATACCACAGTTCCCATCTTAACAGGACCCACTGAGCTGGCCCAGGTGAGGGCTGGCACAACTCCTCTGGAGAGCCCTTTGGCAACATAGAACCCCCTTTTCCCCTGCCGCCTCTCCTATGGAAATAAACCCAAATGCTGAAAAACCTTTAATTACAAGTATGTTCACCCAAGCATTCTTTAAATGCTGCAAGATATTACAAATACCCTAAATACACAATGCAAGGGAATGAGTATATTAATTTGGGGCACAACCACTCAAATGGAATATGCAGTCACTTGGTACTGCTCTATCTGCAGAGTCTGGCAGACTGTCTCATAGTAATTTTTATTAATTTAGTAAGTTATTTAATAATACAAATACAACATGCAGTTAAATAAAATAAGCAAAATAAGCGATTTTATGCACCATATGATTACATCCACATTAAACACACCCTAGACACATTTACATAAGACAAGAACAAAATATAACCCAATGCTAGTAGTGATTATGTTAGCATGGTGGGATTGTCTTTTTTTTTTTAAATCTTCAGATATATTCATAAATGTGTACAAATGTGTATATAAGTTATTCATTGCAGCATTTTCAGAGGGGTATAAGACTGGAAACAACCTAGATATCCATCAGTAGGTGACTAGGTATTGGAATTCCTTGCAGTCATTAAAGAGTGGGGCAGATCTATATGCCTCGATAGGGAACAATGTCTAAAGTGACAAGAACAAGGTCCACAAGAGCATGTTCAATATGTTCCCATTTATGTTTAGAAAAAGTCAAGGGTCAGGGGAGGGGAGAGTGTGTGTGTGTGTGTGTGTTTGCACATGTTTGCACACATGCAAAACATCTGGGGAGGGGCTAGAGAAAGGAAACTCAGTGGTGCATGATTTGATTTTTCCCTGCAGATGACATTTTTGGAGTTTGTGTTACCTTTTACAAAACATTTTTAAAAGCGTTTTTGAACCAAAACGGACTGGTCAAATTTCTCTCCCACGGGACTATCCCAACAGCATGATTTCCTCCTCTGTGGCCAGAATTCTGGCCATTGTAGTGACCTCTGTGATCCTGCACCCCTTGTCCTCTAAACACTCACCAGTTAAGCAGATTAGTGGGGTGGGGGCGGGTATTCCAAAGGAGGAAGAGAAGGTGTCATGACAGTCAAGCCTCCTGGGACCTCTCCAGGTAGGCACAGCAGGGCTCAGACCACAAACACGGTCAGTCACTCTCTGCAGAGGTGAGGAGGGGGCTGAGGGGATGGTTCTATTGTGTTTTTCCCCTCACAGTTTTGGGAGAGGGGTATGAGGACCCCCAGAAAGTCATGTGACTCCATTTTCCATCTTCTCCCTGTTTGAACCTGAACGCCTATAACTGGTTCCATCATTGTATTTTGGGAGCAGATAACTTGTTTCTTTAGCTTCCCAGGTTCACAGATGGAGAGGAATTATGCCCTAGGATGGATGACAGCCAGAGCCTCACCCATACCCACTTAGATAATTTAGATGATGAGATTTGGGACTTCTGAGCTGATGAGATTCAGATGAAACTTGCTGAGCTGATGCTCTCAGGGGATGAGATCTTTGGGGACCTTGGGATGCAGTGAATTTTGCATTTGGGATGAACATGAATCTCTGGGTGTCAGGGGGTAACTGTCATAGGCAGAATAATGGCCCTCCAACATGTCTATACCCTAATCCAGAGGCCTATGGATATTTTGCATTACAGGGCAAAAGAGACTTTGCAGATGTATTTAAGATTAACAGATGTTATAATACAGAGATTATCCTGGATTATCGGGGTGAGCCAATCTAGTCACACTGGTCCTTAAAAAAGAAAACGTTCTTTGCCTGGAGTCAGAAATGAGAAGTTTGAGAAGGACTCTTTCTTCATTGCTGTGGGGGCTCCATGGAAAGCATGAGAAAGAATGCAGGCAGCCTCTAGATGCAAAGACCAGTCCCCAGCAGGGAAACAGAGATATACCCTACATCCTACTGTATCAGTCCTACATGGAACTGAGGTCAGACAACAACCCAAATGCACTTGGAAGTGGATCCCCACCCCCACCCCCGCAGCCTCCAGATAAAAGCCCAGGCCAGAGGATACCCTAGCTTTGGCCTTGTGTGGCCCTCAACAGAGGGCCCAGCCCAGCCCACTGGACTTCTGACCTATAGAACTGTCAGATAAAAAAATGGATGTTTTAAGCCAGTAAGTGTGTGGTATACTGCTATGGCAGCGACAGAAAGCTAATATGTCATCTCAGAAATCACTTCCCCGAACCCTTCATTTTGCAAATGGGGAAAATGAGGCCCAGAAACTAGAACACAGCAAAAAGGTTACACAGCAGGAGACACAGAGCCAAAGGGACTAGATGTGCTGGGCCAGTTCTTGCTTCCAGAGGGAGACTCAGAGTTCTAAGCCCAAAACCAAACTGTGGAACACAATGAAAACCTTTGTGAATGACCAAAACCAATCATTTTAGACATGGTGATTTATAGAGAGCCCTTAAGTAGCTCTCAGCCTGCTTCCCTCTCTGAGAGGAGAGTCTACTGAGGCTGGACTTTCTTTATATAAAACCCAGCTGTTCCTCAGGCCAAAGAGATAGAGATGGGATGGGGCAGATGCCAACCCAGAGACCGGGATTCTGAAAAGCCATGTCTAGAGAAGCCTAGTCCTCGAGCTAAAGCCACCTAAATACATTTTCCCCCAGTGATTACATCTAATTGGCCTATTCAAAGGAAATTAATTTATGCCTGTCACCAGGGCATCATCGATTAGAAGCAACTTGAGAATGAAGGCCCCATGAGCTGAGTAGTTGCCTCTCCAGGGATAATTGGGAGGCAGACCAGACCCCAGCCTCAAAGACATTGTTACATTCACACCTTCCCCTTCTCCTGCTGGGGGAGGAAGTCTCATATAATCCCAGACAATTTTAATGGAGGCTGAAAAAGGCAGGGAGGGGGGTCTACTGAAGGCAGCAGAGCCAGGCAGAGCCCCAGGCTGGGAGTCTCCACCCCACTGCAGACCTGCACTCTCAGGCACTGTGTCTACCCGCTACATTTCAGACCTCGTTAAACTCTCAGTTTTGGTCACTCCCTGCACCTGTCCAGAGTCTTTGTACACTGTGTGTGCCTGTGTGCATGCCAACCCTTCTGTTTAGAATGCCCTACCCACACGTCTTTACCTTGAAAACTTTTACTCACCCTTCAAGCCCAGCTCAAATGTCCAATATGAACCCTGCCAACTTCTCAGGGAAGCCTTTTCTTCAATGGATTTGGCCATTCCTTCTGTGCTTGCTACCAGAATATTGTTAATTTTCCTATTGTACTTATAATTGCACCCAGTCAGCTGCTTATGGATCTGCCTTTCCCTAAGACCTGGAGTCTGAGCTGCATCTGTGGTCCCCAGCTTCTGATCCTATAGGGACTGGCACTAGCAGATACCCACTGAATGCTCCTTAAATTAATTTACATATTCCCCTCTAGCTGTAAGGCTTATAAATATTTCCCAAGGTCAGAACTGTATGTAGTAAAATCCCAGACTGTCAGGAGCTTGAGAGTCTGTTGCCTGATCCCTTCATTGTACAGCTGAGGAAAGAGAGGCCTGGGTCACATGCGATACCAAAACAGATGTGAGTTTGAAAAGGAAGGAGCTGGGAATGGGGGAGCCCCCAGATACGGGGAGGGAGTAAAGCAGTGAGAGTGTGGAGTCCAACCTTCCCAGTGGGAAGTAAGGGCTTTGGCCCAATACACTGTGATGTCACCATGGCCAGCCTGGGCTTCCTGCCCATCCAGGGCAGGACCAGCAGAAGAGGAACAGGCTCTGAAGACCCGAATGCAAACCCTGGCTTCTCCTCTTGATACCTGTGTGGCCTCAGGCAAGTCATATCCCTGCTCTGAGCCTCAGTTTCCTCATCTGGAAAGATGACTGTGCCTTTCTCACAGGGTCCTTCCTGACCCTCTCCCTCTATCCAGCTGACTCCTCATTGTATTTCAGGATCAGGAGTCTCATTTTCTCAGAGGTCTACTCCAGCCACAAATGGTCAGAGCACCTGTTAGAAGCTCTTAGAACTGCACTTCTTTGGAACACTCAGCACAGCTGAATTTAAATAATTAACAGTGCAATTAGGCATTTCATGTCAACCTGCCTTGTTTTGCCTGTTGTCCCAGCACCCAGAACATTGATGTGGCTTGGAGAGAATCTATGCAAAGTCCTATTTGTTTGGGGTGTGCCCCTTCAGCCTCCAGAATACATCCACTTATTTAACAAACTTCTATTGAGCTCATCTGGGTACCAGGCCCTGTGCCAAATACCAGGGATACACAGATGAGTTTAGGTGTGGAGTCCAAGAGGGGCTCACAGTAGGGTAAGGGAGATAGTTACACAAACAACACAGGTGAGCAGATTCTACACAGAGGTATGAAGGAGAAAGTGATCAATCCTGGGGTGAGGTCAGCAAGGTGATGCTCACCTGCTGGGGTCTGAAGAACACAAAGAAGACTTTCTGTTCCAGAATATTTTTCCAAGCATTTAACATAGTGCCTGAACTTCCCCGATCAGTGCCATGCCCTTCCTCCTTTGCCCTCACTGTCCTCTCCACCATTTCCCTATGCATATATGAGAGTGGCAGCTTATCTAGTGGAAGGAAGAACTGAGGAACCAAGTCCCCTTTCTGGGCCTAGTTTTTTCCTCTGTAAGGTGAAGGAGTTCTGATAGGCTTGGTGGTATCTTAAAGATTTTATTTATCTGAGAGAGAGAGAGAGAGAGAAAGCTTGTGCACATGAGTGGGGGGAGGGGATGAGGCAGAGGGAGAGGGAATCTTAAGCAGATTCCATGCTGAGCATGGAGCCTGACTGGGGCTCTAGCCACATCCTGAGATCACGACCTGAGCCAAAACCAAGAGTCAGATGCTTAACCAACTGCGCCACCTGGGCGCCTCTGGGCTCGGTGGTATCTTGAAGCTCCCTCCTCAACACTGGCTACAGGGGGGTCAAAGAAAGACCAGAAGTCAGCAGCAGAGGCTATAACACACAAACATCTCTGGCTGGCCTTGGATGGAGACTTCATCCCCTCCCCACCCCCCACCCCTGCCCGGAATCTGAGACTGGATCTGGGGAGGGAGTATAAAGGTGAAAAGGGAAGGGCCTCCTCATCCCAGAGGCTGAGCAGCACCCCAAATTATGAATCCCACTAAGCCACTGACTCACTTCATGGCTCTGAAGCCAGCCCTGACCTCTGGCCTCAGGCCAGCAAGGCAACTTGGATTTGGACCAGGGACCTCCCTGGAAACCAGATGCAGCATCTACAAGGAGTGTCCTGGGAAGGGAACAAGGGCCCAGAACAATCCCTAGCTGCATGACATCACCCTCCGTTCTTCTGTTATCACCAAGAGCAGCTCCAGGTGTGGACTGGGACCTGCCACACCCTAACTCCGGGTCAGTCCTGGGACCCAGTTTTGCTCACCTCAATTCCTCATGGAACACATGGCTCTGAGGCAGTTACCCATGAGTTCTAGGTCCGATTCTGCCATTAGCTGAATAACCATTCTGCCATAGCTAATTAGCCATTAGCTATGGGAGCTTGGACAAAACTCTTCAAGCCTCTAGTTGTTTTTCTGCTCTTTACCACCCCTCCCTTGGTATTTTCTAAACCCTCAGTCTTAAGAGAGAGCTTCTCCTCCTGCTGTTATTCAGATCTCTTCTTCATAGTAGGTACAATCATAATAATATCCATAATTACGTCCACTAAGAAGCTACTTCATGCCAGGCCCTGCACCAAGGCACTAGGCCCTTGGGTTGGCATGGGTTACTCTTAATCTGTGACTATCTATCACCCCCATTTTACAGCTGAGGAAACTGAGACACACCCCAGGAAAATGGCTTACCCAAGGCACCACAGAGAAAGTAACCACCTATCTCCTAGACTTGTTCAGGTCTTTGCTTGCCTACTCCAAATGGCGGTTGTTGGGAGAATCAGTGGAGCTAACAGGCATGGAAAAGCTTTGTAAACTGTAAAGTGAAGTGCACAATTATGCAACTGCCACACTTCAAAGTTTCATAACTTTCTGGGTTTTCTATCCCAGCTTTCTGGCCCACAAAAGGAATCTTCAGGACAGCCTCTCTGGCTTGGGTTCAGCCAGCCCCTTTGCACATACCCACGGCTTCCTAAGGTGGGGCAACTCTTGCCAGGAGCAAGAGACCAGTGGAGCTGGGACCTGCCTCCTTGTGCCCCACGGTGGGTTCTGACGCTGTGCTCTAGGTTCTCAAACCCTGTCTGTTTGCCTCCTCTGCCACATGATGTCTTGGAGCCTCAGTTTCTTCACCTATAAAACCGGGCTGATAATCAGTGAGATAACATATATAAAGGACTGGAGTGCAAATATGTATATAAGATACTGGCAGACCATGGAATCTGCTGAGTGTTGCTTCCCTTCCCCATTCACATCCTTAATTTCACTTCCATTCTTGTACACAGAGTGTGAGGAGGTTATTATAATCCAAGAGTTTAAGATCCAATAGTTATATATCCCTAAACTACTTCTTAACCTGACATACCTTCTCCCCCTCAACTGAACAAAAGGCCTGTTTTTGAAAGATGGGCAGAAACCATTTCTCCACTTCCCCTAATGTGTCTGGCACAAGGTTTTGTAAATCGCTGATGAAATCATTGGTGAAAAAGACTTATAAATATGTATACCCCACAGATCACATTTATTAAAAGAAGACTGCCCAGATTATGAGATGAGGTGGGGCTTCGAGTGTTCCTTAGAAACCCTAGACTCCTGTGGGTGAGGATTCACAAATGTTTGCTTCCCATTTCATGGACACAGACACTGCTACGGTGTTAACAATAACAGCTAACGCATTTTGGGCACCTAAAAGGCACCCAGGTCCCAGCTACATTCTGTGCGTTAACTCATTCAAACCTCACGACGATCTCTTGAAGTAGGTAGTGTCATCTTCCCTGTTTTTACAGATGAGGTGGCTAAAGCACAGAGTTGTTAAGTAATCTGTCCAAGAACACACAGCTAGAAACTGACAGAGATGAACCCAGCCATCTGCTCTAGAACACAGGCTCCCAACCCCCATAATATACCCCTTTATATAATCACCACCCCTCATTAGGCTATAAGAGCAGCATTGCAATCCATAACTCCCAATTTCCAAGATGTCTATTCATCATGATGGTCTCATTAACCGACTTCCTATGAAGTATTAAAAATTTGAATTTATGGAAGAGAATTATAACAAACCCTTGCCTTCTTTGTTGGAGTTCCAAGTAAGATTTCATTTGAAAAAGGATCCTGCTACAACATAAAGTTTGAAAACCACTGAGATTAAGTGTGTGAGGGAACCCCCAAGAAGCACCAAATAACCAATCTTCCCATCTGCTTCACTGCAGCTGGGCCCTTGACTCCAAGAGGAGGCTGGGGTGCAGGAGGCGACCACATCTCCAAGCGTGGCCTTTTCAGCAGGTGAGCTTTTTAGTGCTTCAGAGGACTCAGATGCAGTGGTAAGGGGCATGAAAAACACTTTTCATTGTACCAGGAGATGTCTTCTGGAATTGGTTCTAGAGCTGATACTGAGTGTTCCTATGGTCTTCTAGGACCTCTCCAACCTTGGAGCCTGGACGCTTTTCAGGGCTGCTGAAGCAGTACCTACAGCAGCCCACCTGCTTCCTTAGGACTCTCACTACCCAGCCAAAAACAATCCCAAGAGCTCAGATTTCCTGGCCTGTGCAAGTTACAACAGTCTCAAGACAGATTCTGGTATCCTTTCCAATTGTGTTTAATTACTGATCGTGAATGAGAGCTCACTACCTCTCAAATCCCCCCTGGACATATCTCTCAGTATAAGAAAGTCTCATCATAACAGAGTACAGAACTTAAGATCTCTGTAAGGCAGGACGTGTGTTTGTGTGTGTGTGTGTGTGTGTGTGTTGTCTTATTTTCTTAATTAAAATCATGCAAACAAGCCTGAAATGTCAAGTTCTTGGGTCATGCCTTGACCTGTGTGTGTGTGTGTGTGTGCGCGCGCATGTGGTGTCTTATTTTCTTAATTAAAATCATGCAAACAAGCCTGAAATGTCAAGTTCTTGGGTCATGCCTTGACCTGGAGAAACTTCTCTTGGGCTCCAGACCAAACTCATGCATGAAGAGAAAGGGTCTGTTTACATAGAGACCAGCCACATCATCCCAGAAAACAATCCCAACCCTGAGACATTCATCTTGCAGGAAAATGGCCAAAGACACAGGCTTCTCCAAGACAGGGAAACACTGCAATCCTCAGGGGCAAGCTCAGAACTCCCCAGCACATGGCTCAGCGGCCGTCTTCATCTTTTGAAGGCTGGACAGTCTTGGGGCATACTCAAGGAGCCAGATGAAACCCATTAATTCATCACTCAGAAATTATTACGAGCTTTTTGTCCTGTTGACCTGGAGTACTGTGAGCATGGATGATAAATTCCCCAAGGGCCCTTCCTGAGCCTAGCCAGGCGATCTAAGGAAGCGTTAACCTCCTGCATAATATTACGCCTTTGATTATTACTGCACTAGTGTGTGCTGTTCTCTCTCTATATAATTTTTATATCATCCCCTGGCCATGTGGATCTGAGCAAGTAGATAGTCATTATAAGCTGTCCGTTCTGAATGCCTATAATAAGGACATTTCCGTTCTGAAGATTTATACTCCATTGTGTGTCCTCACCTTTGACAACTGGACGGTCAATTCCAGTTGGGAAGTTCTCAAAGGGGGTGAACCAGAAAGAGGGAATAAGCCATACCTAGAGCTCCCTTTCTTTTTCTTTTTTTTTTTTTTTAAAGATTTATTTATTTATTTATTTGAGAGAGAGAGAATGAGAGACAGAGAGCATGAGAGGGAGGAGGGTCAGAGGGAGAAGCAGACTCCCTGCCGAGCAGGGAGCCCGATGCGGGACTCAATCCCGGGACTCCAGGATCATGACCTGAGCCGAAGGCAGTCGCTTAACCAACTGAGCCACCCAGGCGCCCAGAGCTCCCTTTCTTTCTGTCCTAGCTCCGTCACTTAACTGGCTTACAAATCATGTCACCACCCTGAACCTCAGTTTCCTCTTCTATTAAAAAAGTAAAACTGGGTAACTACTGCCAGAGGGACATTCAGCAGATTAAATGAAGTGATGCACATAAAGTGAGGGAGCCTCACAGCTGAGGTGACAGCACGGGTGCTGGAAACTGCCTCGGTTAAAATTCTGGCTCTGCTGTGACCTTGGGCCCTTTACTTCTGTACCTCATCATTTACTTACTGTTGCCTCATCTGCTGAGCATAGACCTTCTTAAAAACCATCTATGTGGCAGGGTGGTGTTTTGGATTAACTGAGTTAATGCATACCAATGGCCTAAGACAGTGCTTGGCATAGAGTGAACATGCAGTAAAGTCTCATGTGCTGTGGGCACAGCAGCGTATGTTCGCCTCGGCTCCCAGCAGCAAAGTATGAGACTGACAGTGTCATCTTTTAACACCCAACACAGCCCTTGTATACACACCATCTCTGACTCCTCAGGATAGCTCAGTGATGAAGAGACCATCATACCATGTGAACAGGTGAGAACGGAGGCTCAGATCAGATGACAAGGTAAAGGACAAAGGCAGACCTGGGCTCATTCTCTCTTCCTGCCATGCCACGCTGCCTCTGTGGTTCTGTCATCTGCCATCAACCACCCTAAGAAACCTATGCTGGGGAGTTTCAGAGTGGCGGGAGCTCTGGTTTATTCTGTTCCCAGTGACTGCAGTAGCTGTGGCTTAGAGACCTTCACACTACAGAGGCTGAAGAAGCTAGGTCCTTTTGCCATGCCTCAATCTCTTGCCCTTGAGACACCTCACTCTGGTGACTTCTTTTCCTCCATTCTACCCCACATCTGACAATCACTGTGCTAGAGTACCAGCTAATCATGTCACTCTCTTGCTCTAAAACCTTCAATAGCTCCCTATGGCTCACAGATTAAATCAATTCACATAGGAAAGACAAGTGCAAATGCAGCATATTCATTTTCAAGAACCTCCCAGCCTTATCACCACGTACCCTTCCTCTAGCATGGCTGGGCCAGTCCTCTCTTACTTCTCTGGGCCACCACGGTCTTCTGTAAAGAGCACTCAGATGGGGAACTCAGAACTGCTAGTCCTGAGCAGTTTCAGAGGAGTCACAGGTGGGAGAGACACCTGAGAACCAGATGCTCAAAATTTCACATAGCCAGGGGCAGAGCCAAGATCTAAATTCCAACCTGTTTATACTCCCAGAACCATTCTGAAAAACAAATAAATACTCTTTGCTATGATTTTCAAATTATTTGCTGGTCTGACCCTAAATGTCCAAGTCCTATGAAATGGTCTGAAGAGTTCAAATAATTCAAACGTTTCTGGATCTTAACATTTCTTTCCAATGGCATCTCATTAAAGTAAAATCTAAATCTTTTACAAAGGCTCCTGCCCACCCCCCCACCCCTATCACTCCCCCTGTTTTGTTCTGCACTCCAGCCATGCTGGCTTCCTGGCCTCTCCACAAACCTTATCAGGGTCCTCCAGCCTCAGGGTCATTGTCTCTGCTGCTCCATCTGCCTGGAATGCCCTTCCCCCAATGACGGTTTGATCATTATTCAGATTTCACTCAAATATCACCTCCTCAGAGAAGCCTTCCTTGACTATCCTGTCTAAAATGTCCCTCCCATCAGTCACTTTCCATCACATTGCTCTCCCCCCCAAAATAATCTCATCACAAAAGAATGATTTTGTTATCTATGATTATCTTGTTTACGTCTTAGCCTGTTTACTGTCTTCCTCTCCCTAGTAGAATACCACATCTGCCAGAGCAGGGACCTTATCTGTCTGCTCCCTACTGTATCTGAAGCTCATAGAGCACAGCCCAGCACATAGTAGGCACCTGGAATATACAGATGACTCTTCTCTTTGGCTGCATCCTATACATGATATGCTCACCCCTCATCCACAGGCAGAGGAGAGCAAGGCCCAACACCCCAAGCACCACCCAAACTCAGGCTGGAACAAAGACTTCACTCCTCCTCTGGGGCTCAGCTGGTCAAGAAGACCTGCTGCTGACATTTCACCAAAGAACTCTTGCAACAAGACTGTCTTCTATTAGTGAGAATTATTTTCACACCTCCCACAGGGGGAAACCCTGATTTTATGAAGGTAAAACCACATCATGATTAACACTTCATCAAGATTTCGTCTATATTATAGCTCTGCAAGGAAAAAAAAAATAGTTGGGGGCCTTAATATTATGCTAGTAAATGTTACAATAAGTGTGTTTCTGACACGATTTTCTTAGTAGGGTCCTTCCCTGTAAATTTTATTGCATTTAATTAAAAATTATTGCTAAAAGAAACGGCTGCAGATGGTCTTATTTTAAGTCAGAAAATTAAAAACTGAACATTCTCATCAGTCAATTTCAACAAGAAGCACAGCCGCATGCATTAGGAATGTGATGGTTTTGAGATTATAATAATTTTTATGGCATTTCCAGGTCCTTTCAATGAAACTTAATGAAAGCTCTGCATGAGTTCATTTGTCAAAAACATAATAATAATAGGAAGGCTCCCAGCTTACAGGCAGATATAAAGATACCCATGAATACCATGGCTGGGATGTGCCAAAAATCCAGGCATGCAGCTCTCAGCACCAATGGAATTAGTCAGCGGGAGGTTCAGTTGCAGCTCTGCCATGTACCCACCCAAGGATTTATAGCTGAGGCTGTAAATCACCTTTGTATTACAATGATGGGTATATTCGTTGCGGCAGCACCATCTACGGTTGTAAAAAATAAAAATCAGGTTTCACTCTCTCAGGGAATCACTTCAGCAAAATATTTACTGCATTCTAAGGATGGTGAACGTGCGCTAGGGGCTGGAAAGGAGGGAGAGAGGGCTCTTAACGCTAGATTTTGTGCTGGATTTAGGAATTCTTAGCCGCAGTCGCTGTCCTTGGTCTGGACTGCCTGGACTGCCTGTACAATTCTGTCTCCCAGCTTTACTACTTGGCTTGTATCCTTTAACTTTTAAGGACTGAATTCTTATTACTTCTTGTTTGTCTTTTACTGGAAACCAACTCAAATCTTTTATTTATTTGGGCCCCAACAGGCTGTAACAAATAAATAAAAGGATGAGGAAAGCAAAGGCAGCCCCAGGCTAGCTCTGGAGTCAGCCCCGGAGAAGTGGGAGGCTGTGTTCACTGTGGAACCCCACTCCCTCCCTTCCTGCTGCTATGGCTTTGCCTGGTCTTCATGTTCTCCAGAGGGGACCACTGCAACGGCCTCTTGACTAGTCTCCCTGCTTCCCTCTTCTTCATCCCTCCACTTCACCCTGCCAACAGGGTGCCCGTGCCAATGCACCATCTACATTGTGCGCCTGCCCTGCTGAAAACCGCCATGGTCCCCCCACTGCCCAGGAGCAATGCACTCATTCATCAAGCTGATATTCAAGGGACTTTTCGGCTGGGTCCCAACTGTGAGGTCCATCTGAGCACTTCACATGGTCCTTTCTTACCCCCAGACTCATGCACAGGCTTGCGTTCTTCCTGGACTGTTTGTCTCCACCATGAACTCCTGTTCCTCTGCCAAAACCCACCTCAAGTGTCTCCGAGATAGTCCAGGCTGCCCACGGCCCCTCCTCCAGAACACAAGGGGCTTCTAGCAAAACCTTTATCCCATGGGTTCTAATGACCTCTCTTAGTCTCTCTCCCCAGCGGGGCTGGAATGCCATGGGGGTGGAAACCTCTAGTACCTGGAACAGTAGCTGATGTTTGGTAGATACTGAACAAATGTTAGCAGAGTGAGTGATGAACTCGCTGAGCTGGTGCAACATACCACTCTAAGAACTGGAAATCAGAAAAATGTGGTGTTTGAGTTTAGTCCTTAGTCTTTCAACCCAGTCTCCTCCATATATTCTCCATGCCGGCCAATGATATGAGCTGTTTTCCAGAAAAAAGATATCAAAGCACCTCCTGACCAAGAATAAACCATTTTACTGCGGCTTCACCTGCTAAAAACACAGGTCTGTGTTTCTCCACATGTCCTTGCATCTCTTTCCTACCTCCATGTGTCATGAGCCTACTTTTCTTTCAGTCTCCATGAAGCCATCCTACCCTCCTCTGAACGCCTACCTTTTGGATCCTGAGCATTTTTTCTTTCTCTCTCTCTCTCTCTTTTTTTTAGATTTAATTTACTTATTTCAGACATAGAGAGAGAGAGCACAAGTGAGGTGGGGGGCAGAGGGAGAAGCAGATTCCTCACTGAGCAGGGAGCTTGACGCAGGGCTTGATCCCAGGACCCTGGGATCATGACCTGAGCCCAAGGCAGACACTTAACTGACTGAGCCACCCAGGCGCCCCTAGATCCTGAGCATTTTCTACCTTGCATTTCAGGCACTTGGGTAGAAGTCCTCTTGCTATCCTCCACTGAGGCCAGTGATGGTACCTGGTCTACCTCTCTCTGTCCATATTTCACTGGGTACAGTTCCTCAAGAATCAATCATTTCTCAAAAGGTCATCATCAGCCAAAATATTGAATTGATGCTCCCACTCCTTATCCTCATACGGACACTGTATAATATGGCCAACCCACAAACTCTTGAACATGTAATTCAAGCTGCTTTCCAACAATGAACAGCTCTATAAGAACGCTGGGCTGAGAGAAGAGAGTGCTGAAATGCTGGACCTCAGACCTTTCACACCTCTCTCTGGAAGGCATGAGCACTCATGAGCTGCTGCTCCTGGGTGGACTGAATCATCTGAAGCTCCCCTAACAAGCAGTACAACCCAAACAGATGGCCTGCTCCAAACCCAGAGCTCCTGGCTGCTCTGAGGGCACAGCTGGCCACAGGAGGGTAAGCATCTCCCACAGTGGCCCTAAGGGAGGGCAAGATGTCTGAGTAGCTCATTAGCAAGTTCTAGCAAAGCTTGTCAGCCTTCTTGATGAGCCGCCAACAGAGCAGCAAACCCATCACCCAACAGAAAAGAAAGGAAAGTGTCGAGCCCTCTGGACCAGTGAACAAAGCCAACATTTGGATGGTGGCTATGCTACCTGTCTTCTGCAAGGGACATCCTACAACTGTTGGATGAAGACCACCAGAAAACACGGCGTTTTTTTCAACCACAGGAAACAGGAGGTAGTGGAAAGAGTACTGGATTGAGAGTCAGAAAGACTTGGATTCGAATCTGATTTGGCCACTTATTACCTGTGCAACAGATGATAGTTTATAGCACTTGAAACTAATGTGCCTAACTAATCGTGAATTACAAGCCAAATAACCACTGTAGTCAGAGTCACAGAGCCAGGCATATCTACGGGATGATAAAAACTTTGCTTCTGCTGTCCTTGGTGTAAGAGGCTGCTAATGACTCCAAATCACTATCACTCAGGCTGCTGTCTGCGGCCCTGACCCCAACCCAGGAGCAAGTTAGAGGTAATGCTGATACCACACCCCACAGCTGAAGCTTGTAAGTTTATGGTCCCGGTTTTATTGATGTGGTGTTCTGAACATGAAGTCAAACTCATGCAGAAGAACCATCATATGAGAGAGGAAGGGAGAGACAGAGAGAGACATCCCCACAGTCAAAGGGACCAGATTCTCAACCCATACCTCTGGAATCAAATTCAAATCCTGGATCCACCAATAAGTGACCTTACCATATCACTGAGTAATAGCTAATATTTACTGATCATTTCACTATGTGCAATATTAACTCCTTCTGTCTCAACAACGTTATGAGGCAGGAACTATTGTGATTGCCTATGACATATAAACCAAGACACAGACCTTGTCCCAGGTCACACAGATAGTAAGGGTTGGAGTACAGACTCAAATCCCAGGCAGCCTGGCTAAAGCCCACGTGCTTGGCCCCTGTGCTCTCACAGGCTCTCCCTGGGCTCCACTGCCCTCATCTGCATACATAAAGAGCTACCATAAATGCATCAGGAACAATATGGGGACTGATCATAACAGCTGGGAGAACAGAGAGAGAAAGAAACAGATGAGAAAAAGCCAATGTGGCAATATGTAAATGGTAAATCTAGATGGTGGACAAATGAACATTCACTGTAAAAGCTCTTTCAACTTTTCTATAAGTTTGAATATTTTCATAATGAAATGGGGAAAAGCAGCTTCAGGGATCCGTGTTGGTGTATAATGCTGAGTGACTAAAGCAGACTCATCATTGTGCAAAAAATAAATACACAATTATGGGGATTTAAATGAGACACTTAGGACAAGTCAGTTTATGTAGTGTTTTGCATCAAATGGGTATTTATTAAGTGTATATAAAGCACCTAGCATTGCATTGCTGAAGACAGGTGCTTAATAAATGATAATTCTTTGACCCTTGTGAAGCTTAAAACTACCAATTTGCATGGAATCATAAAACTCCTGGTCATCAACACACATTTATTAAGCTCCTAGCACATAATCAACATATACTGAGGGGCCATGGGATACTCAGAAGTAAAGATTAGGTCCGCCCAACCAAGAGTTCTGACTGAGGACATTAAACAGTCTATTTGAAAAGTAAATATAAGACTAGATCTCTGGTCCATTTTTTCTTTTTCACAAGGGTCAATTCGAGGGGGAAAAAAAGAATGTTCTGGGGATATGCTTTAAACTAAAAGATGATGAAACTTTCTGTATACCATGGGGAAAATGTACATAAGTAACAATGTATACAATTTTATTTTACAAGACAGAAAATTGTTAGTAAGATTATTGCAGCTCCTAAAATGTTATTATCTGGGTATATAAATCTCAAAGGAAGTAACCACATAGAAGAAACTTTACAATCATCCATTAGACCCTGAGCTGCTACTCTGATTTAGAGGTCTCTAAGGGCTCTCTGAATTCTATTTTATACTTACATGTTTCTTGAAGGGAGGTACTTTTAAGTGGAAAAAGGGCTTGGATTTAAATAACAGTGAATCACACCAGAGAGAGAGAGTTATTCCCTTTTCAGTCCTTTTGAATCCTTCTGATTATGCCAACAAGAAAGTCTCTGTGTGGTGCCAGGACGTCTTTAACACCTCTCCCTGTTTAACAAAGGGGCCAGGCTTCCAGCTCCAGCCTTGGCAAGTAATAACCTCAAGGTAGAATTTACCCGTTATTTTCCTTTCCTTTGTATCTTATTTGTATAACTGCCTTCTATTTATGGCAACCAATAGTGTTTTTCCATTTCCCAACACTGACACAAAATTTCCTTTCTAAATATTTTTGAAGTAAAAAAGAGAGACTGATTGAAAGAAAAACAATAAGTAAGTGATAGTACAGGCAGTAGAACAGAAATGGTAAAAGTGGCACAGGAGAGGCAAATGGTTGAAAAATACAGATCTGCTCCAATCTTACCATTTTACAGATGAGCAAACTGTGGCCTAGCCTTTTCCAAGATCCCACAGCAGGTCAGTGACTGAGTGGGCTTTGAACCCACATCTCCTGATACACCGTCCTGCACCCTTTCAGGGCTGTTGATATTTATTCCCTGATCCCCACACTGAAGCAAGGTGTGGGACAGGACAAGGAGCGGAAGGAGGAGGAACGGCCCTCTTGCCCCATCCTGTCCTGCTCAACCCGAAGCAACCCTGGGCACCCGTAGGCACATGTCTCAGATCGGCAGCACCCCACCGCTAGGTTCTCAAAGCCCCTGTCCAGGGGGAGAAGCCACTAGGACCCCACCCCCACAGCAGTCCCTCATGCCTCTCAACTTGATGTGTCTGAAACCTCCCTTGCCCAGACCTGTTTCAGCCCAAGGCGAGGATTTCTCCCCCTCCCTTTGCTTCCATCTGTTTCATGCAGGAAAACGGAAGAAAGCTTTGCTCACTGTTGATGTCCAAGAGGATGTGGTTCCTGCATGGGAGATTTATCTGGTCAGTCTGGCCTTCCGTGAAGGAACATCAGGGTAGAGCAACAGGGCTCTGAGTCTGACGGTCCAAGATACTCAACCACGGCCCCAGGCTGTAGCATCAAATGTGAGAAAATGCAGGGAAAGCACCCAGCACAATGCCTGGCATACAGGAAGCAGGAAAAGTATGGTAGCATTGACATTTTCTTGGGTATTTTTCCCTTATTATCAGGTTAATTTGGATGAAGGGACCTTTTTGGGGTTTTGGGCAAAGTACAGATCAAGACAATAGGGACTCGGCAAATGGCCAAGCAACCTGTGCACTGTATAACCCCGGGGCAGGGGGTGGAGGTAGGGGGGTTGAATGTGAATGTGGCCCTGAAGCAGTGCAGTGCACAGCGTGCACAATCAGATCTGGCACCCCTCAGTGTAATTCACTAAGGATGCCTAAACCAGGTGTCAGGAAATCTTGAGTCCTAGCACTGATTTCTCCACTAAATTGCTGAGCTACCTTAGGTAAATCCCTTTCCCTCTCTGTGCCTCAGTTTACTCCTCTGTAAGAGGACCAAATGTTGTCTGAAGTTCCCTTCCAGCTATAAAATTCAGTGATTCTATAGAAGCCGACTTCGATTGCTGAAGGGCTGTCATACGAAAGAGGAAATGAGCTCACTTGCCTGGCTTGAGAGGGGGAGAGCCAGCATGAGTGGGGTAGGGATATTAGGAGACAGCTTTTGCCTCAGTCAGAAAGGAAAATTTAATCAGGATACCTAGCAACAGATGAGGCAGCTCTGGGAGATGGTGAGTTCCCTGTGGCTTGAGGAATTCAAGTACAGACTGGGTTAGAGAAAGGCCTGTTAGAGTGGGAGCCTTGACCATCTGCCCTTTAAGATCCTTTCTAGATGATTCTGGTTTCAGAGCTTGGTTCTATTTTCATTAACGCTAGGAGGCACTCAGCTAGGTCTGGATCCTGTCAAACCCTGCTGGTAACTATTAATGCAATGAACTGGTCGGCTGTGCAGCTCTCACCCTTGTAGAGTTTGCACACGTCCACACTCTCCAAATTAAACTCAGTCCCTCCAACAGTGTTAGTGTTTACCCTTGCCCCAGCAAACAAACCCTTTCATTCTGGAAAGAACTAATTAACAGCCTCACCCAGACTTGGGGGAGGGAGAAGATGGAGCCGGGCGGGGGGGGGGGGAACCATGTAAAAAACTCAGGAGAATAAACCACATAAACACTTCTAGCATCTACACTCCAGCGACAGCTCATGCTAATTGCAAATCATCTTATCTATTCATTACTGCAGGCGCCCTGGGAACTCCGAGCAGTAGCAGCGTGTGGGACTTGGTGAAGTCACTGCACACAAGGGGTCAGAATCAGGATATCCTTCAAAATCACTGCCATTTTCGCTTGTATTAATTCCAATCAGGTGCTCCCAAAGAGAGTAAATGGTTGAGGCTGAATTGCATTGCCTTTAAGCTGCATCCACAAGGTACAAGGAACAGCAAGATTTGGCAGTTATCCACTTGGGATGATCAATAAGGGTATTCAGTCAGTCTTGGGAAGGTGGGGTCAGAAAATCCCCACTGTTGTTAATAATTTCAGTGTTTCACTCTTATTTCCAAGGTGAATGAGTCAAAAAAAAAAAAAAAAAAAACCATCCTGGATGTACCTCTTAAAGGCTTCTATTCAGAAATTTAGCTCACGGCACCCTTCGCTCTTTAAACAATTTAAATAGATTGTCTTTTCTAGTTCCCTTGAATAGAGTGTATATTTACATAGTAAAAGGGTATCAATCTCAATTTAGGGTATTTTCCTGATGGTGAAAGATATTTAGTTTGGCAGGATACCAGGACCTTCTCTCTTGGTGACTTTCCTGGAGAGGACTAGCAAACCCATCCTCCTAGATGAGAAATGTCTCTCAAATAATGGAAATACAAATGCTCACATTTACACTGTATTTGGCGTTTTAGACAATACTTTCCCACAGATGATCGTCTCTGATCTCTTCAAACACTCCGCCGTGAGGCAGCAGAAATCCCATTTCACAGATGTAGTAACTGGGCTCAGAGAGTAAAGCCACACACCCCAAGTCACACAGCTAGAAATAAGCAGAGCCTGAGGCTAAAAAGCAAGTCCATTCTGTCCCCTGTACCTAAGCTTACCTCTCGGATGGTCACACTTGCCCAACAACAAAGAAAATATAATTTCACAGTACCTTTCTGCTTCTTGGTCTGCGCTCTGTTGTTTGCTTTCAAAGGCGTTGAAGCTGCTCATGTCCACGTAGCCGTCGTTTTCATTTGCCGTGGACAGGGCTCTGCTCTGATCTTCAAACAGTTTTGTAAATGTCCCAGCCCTCGCAGGCCTCCGGGGTGGAATCTGAATATTTTCATAGTCTGAGTTCATGGCTGGGATGTTCTCATAGTCTGAAGTGTCGGCGTTGGGGAATGAGATGGACCGAGGCTTGGTCAGGGGCAAGGGCAGAAAGGGGGGCCGGGAGCGGTCTTCGAAGGACTCCACTCTGGACACCGTCCTGCTGAAGGGGACACCTTTCCTCTTGCCATCCCTGTAGAAGATGAGGGAGGAAGGGGAATCGGAAGCCCGGAGCTTGCCAGTCCGAGCCTTAAGCTGCGGGGAGTTGCTGAGGCTCCTGCGGTCAATTTCCAGAAGCCTGGCAGGCCCATGGTAGCTGGATTCTGAAGACGACCTGGAAGAAGACACGTTGACATCCACGTGCACTTTGTTCTCCGACTTCTTTTTAAAAGTCAGTGCCAGGAACCTCTTGAAGGATGACTTCTTCTTCTTGGTGTACTTGTCTGGGGGCTCACTCTCGATCAGCAGGGAGGGAGAGCTCTTTGTGATGGGCTTTTTGGTGATGCAGGCCAGGTCGAAAGGGGGCGGGATGTCGACCACAGAAGAGGGTGTTGAGGTGCCGCTGGACGGAAGGTGGTTCCTCTGGGAGAAACTCCCAGAGGAGCCAATCATACAGGGCAGAGAAAGGTTGTCATCTTTCCTTTTGATCCTATGGTCATCCAAGCCCGATGCCTCTGACTCCCGGTACAAGGAGACTGGAATCTCTCGGCCTTCCACAGAGAATGATCGGGGGTATAGAGTGAAGGCTCTGGGCTTGGCTGGCAAGGCCCTGCTGGCTTCCAGTGGTTTCCCCTCCAACGAAAGAACCGTCTTTCTCGCCTCCTTGGTGGCACCTCTAATGCCAATGGCTGATGAGCCAGCTTCTGGTCCAGTTTCTTCTGGGACAGTTTCTGGGACATAGCCAGCCACCTTCCCGGAGTGGGGCCTGGCCCTAGTGATGATGTTCTTCCTGTCGATGGAGACCAGGCCACCCTCAGCATCAGAGTTCATTTCTTCTTTTGTGCCATAACCACTCAGCATGTCAGATGCAGCCTGTGTCTCAGGCTTCTCTCCTTCCCCAGGGTCAGCCCCTTGCTCCAGGTCAACTCCCATCTCATAGGGGTTGGTGAGCCCATCGTCTATGGCATCCTCATCCTCTGGCATGACCACCACGTCAGGGACAGAGGGGCCCTCCCCAGAGCCACACGAAGTTCCAACAATGGGGTCCTGCTCCACACGTTCTCCAGACTGTGGTTCCTGCTGTGACTCTAAGTCTTTTGCTGACTTGGAAAAAGAGGAGTAGCTCTCGCTACAGAAAGAGGTGCTCTCAGTCGGAAAGAACTCGTAGGGACTTCCTGAGAGTGAAGTCACAAATTCATCCATGCCATCATTCTCGAAAGGAATGATTTGGCAGCTCTCCTCGGCAGGTTCTTCCTGTACCAGGTCTTCACCTTCTCGAGGGTCCTCTCCCACCTCCCGGGTGACTGCTGCCATTTCCTCTTGGTCCGTTTTCTCATTTTGGTCAGGTGGTTCATCCTGGTCATCCTGGTCACCACTGGCTGTGGCATCTTCACCCCCTTCCTCTGGGACTTCAGGGCTGTCTGTGGCCATCTCTGCCTCCTGAACACCCATGGCCAAGCCCTCATTCTCTGTGGGTTCCTTGCTGTCATCTTCAGCATCCCCCTCAGGGGGCCTGTCAGAATCCACACGTTCATCTGGAGCCCCTGGTTCTGTGTTGGTGGAGCCTTCCTCACCACCCTCCTCTGCCTCCCTGGGTGTCCCAGGGGGCCCAGGCTCATTACTGGGAGCTGCTGGACCCTCTAAATCAACGTGAGTTAGAATGATATCACTTGGAAGGACTGCTTCTCCATCCCAAGGGCCCCTGTCCTCCAGGTTGTACACATTGTGTTCTTCCACGAGCTTCTCTTCCTCCTCACTTGTAAATGTCTGCTCCTCTGCCCCCGGGTCACGGGCACCGTCCTCCACCCCCACATTCTCAGGGGTGGGGGCTATGCCTCCATCAACCTCTTCACCCAGCACCACTTCAGCTGGGGCTGCCAAGTCCTCAGCAGCTCCCATCCCCTCCAGGTCGCTCTCCTCGCCGCCCTCCTGGCACTCCTCCTCCCCAGCGGCATCTGGAGGCACCATTACTGCATTCTCTGCAGAGCTGCTACACCTGGGTTCGTCCTCTTTCGGCGGAGCCTTGGGGACCACGATGTACTCCTCATCAGCCTCAGACTCGGAGCACTCCAAGTTGGACCGGTGCTCTCCATAAAGCCCCCTGTCAACGCAGAGCACTTTCCCGTTGCTGCATTTGTTCAAGCTGTTGATCATGTACACGCTGGCTCTCCACTCACTGGGGGTCGCCAGCCTGGGCTTAGGGGCAATGGGGGGTTTCGGCCCCCTAGACATGGAGTTGGGACTGTGAAGACTATCAGGCCGGGGTGATGAAGGGAATTTGGGTGCTGTCACAGGTGTGAGGGGACTGGCAGTCTTTGGCTTGGGAGCAACTGGTGGTTTTGGTGAATCTAAAGGATGAAAATAGAGAAAACAAGGACACAAAAAGTACAGTTACCCTTATTTCCATTCAGAGTCTACCGCTTAGCATTTTCAAGAAAACATTGAAGATAGTTTCCCAACCTATGTGAGCCCAATCTACTATGTTCTGTCTTCGGTTTATGTCCTCCACCACCATCTTTAAAATCCCTTCACCTCTACTGATAATTCATTCTGTAAACAAAGTGAATAGATCTTCCTTTTGTACACAGTCCAGCTAACAAAACTCAACTCAATGACATACTCCTCAAACAAAGGTGTGCAGAGCATTGTAATCATTGATCCAACAACCATGTATTAAATGCTTTCTAGGTGCCAGGTACCCATGAGACAACGCTGAACTTGACAGTCACCATCCCTGCCACCCTCATGGAGCTTACATTCATTCTACAGTTAATTCATTGGATACCTACTATCTATATGCATAGCACCGTAGACAGGAAGGTCTTCTAGGGTCAAGAAGAGAAGGATACCTCTCTTGAGCACTTGCAGTTGAGTCAGGGAGGCAAGACTAACAGAACAATTGGAGGACAGAGCCACAGACCCTTGGAATATTATGATTAAATAGCCATTATCTCACTCCTTCAAGGACAATACACCAAAGGTCTGTGACAATGATGCATGACTCTTCTAAGGGTCACCTCTGAATTCTACATGCTTTAAGACTGGTGTCGAGCTAACTGCCCTGCATCCAAATTTCATGGGCACCTGGATTTCATGGGAGAAACCATATGGTATTTTCCAACATGGATATTTGCAAAAAGTCTCCTGCCTTATGGATGTGGAGGATCTATCTGACATGTCAGAATAAAGGATGTGATACAAATGCACGTGCAACAGGAGTCAGAGAAGCAAGAGATACCATGACTAGGAAGACCTCCTGGAGAAGGTGAAATTTCAGCTGTATTTTGCAGAATGGGAGGGATCTGGTGCAAGGGTCAAGGGAGTAGCTGCCCACTTCCAAGTTCATCTGTCCTGCAACAAGCATGCCTCCATGCCTCCAAGCCCCTGGCCACACTGTGGGCAGAGTGAGGAATGAAGCTTTCCAGGAAGGTATCTCCATCCTGACATCTCGGCTTCAAATGCACTTCTTGGCTTCCCACTGCTCATAGATGACAACATACAAATCTCCCCTTGAGCCAGCCCCTCCTCCCAGTGCCATCCCCACTAAGGCCTGGGTTTGACACAGAGCAGCTTCGGAATGCCAGCCTGGCTCATGACAGAAGGGAGATGGAGCAGAGGTCCTAGAAGTCCGTCAGCAAACTTCTCCTCCCTATGCATTTGACTCCCAGGTAAACCCTTGCAGCCCCTAATCCTAGTCATCTGTAGTTCAGGGCTCTCTGGCAGAGACAGAGTGTGAGCCATGTTTATATCACATACGTAATTTTTAATTTTCTTATAGCCACATTAAAAAAGTAAAAAAGAAACAGGTGAAATTAATTTTAACAATACTTCTTTTTTAATTCAATATATCCAAAATACTATCATTTTGGATATCATCATGTAATCAGTGAATCATGTCTGGATCAACATGTCATCAATATACAAAATTTATTAAGGAAATATTTGACATACTTTTTTGTACTAAGTCCTTGAAATCTAATGTGTATTTTACACTTTTCAGCACATCACAATTCAGATTAGCCACATTTCAACTACTCAGTGGCCACATGTGGGTAGTGGCTACGGCGCTGGCCAGCACAGTGCTAACTGGTTTTAACCCATCTCCATGGGACTGTTCCACTGGCACCTCAATTTCAATACATCTGAAGCCAAAGTAAGTATCTCCCCTAAACTGGCAGAACTGTGTAAAAATTAGCTGACTCTGCCCCAAAGGAAATTAAAAAGGCCTGGAATAGCAAGAATATAGGTGCCCATATACCCCGTTCCTGAAAGGGCCCAATTTCAGAGCGTCTTCAGTTACACTTTGCAAATAAATCTACTGAACTTAGTGGTCAGGTTTTCCAGCGTACAGCTAATTAAGAGGGGTAGGGATTAGCAGTTAGAACAGGAATACTGGGGGCGCCTGGGTGGCTCAGTCGTTAAGCGTCTACCTTCGGCTCAGGTCATGATCCCAGGGTCCTGGGATCGAGCCCCACATCGGGCTCCCTGCTCAGCAGGAAGCCTGCTTCTCCCTCTCCCACTCCCCCTGCTTGTGTTCCCTCTCTCGCTGTCTCTCTCTCTCTAATAAATAAATAAAATCTTAAAAAAAAAAAAAAAAAAAAAAAGAACAGGAATACTGCCAGCTGTAAAATGTGGTAGTGGCCAGTAAGAAAAGAAGAGAAGAGACACAGCTGTCAAGACCCTAAAGGCTAAAGCACCCACTGCACCAACCCCCTAACCCACACCTATATTCATCCACATTAACACCCAGGCCAGCCACTGACATCTAGATAATAACACAGAGTCTTCAAAATATAAGTGGCCTTCCAACTCCTTGTTTCCATAAGCAAATATGTCCTAATTTAGAAAAATATCTGTCCAAATTAGTAAAACACAAAACAAATAAAAAAAAATGCCACACACAAAGACAACAACAACAACAACAACAACAAAAACCCACCCAACTATGTGGAGTTTAAACAGCTAACCATTAGCTAGTCTGTCATTTTACAGTAACAGAGTGAGCCTTTGGAGCCTGGCTGATCTGGGTTCAAATCCTGGCTTTGCCACTTTTAAGCAATGAAACCGAGCCTCAGTTTCTTCATCTATAAAATGGGTACAACAGGTACACCTACTCTCAAGAGGTTATGAAAATTAAAAGATATATATTAAAAGTGCCCAGCAGTAGGTCTTCAAGTAGAAGTACTCAATAAAGAGAAGCTATCATTATTCTAATAATGTCAGTCTTTGCCTATCCCACATCTTCCCCTGGTATAAGTCTTGCTTTACACTGATACGTAATATTAGGTTCAAGCTCCCAGCATCAGGTGTCAGGCACTGGCATGAAATTATTCTTTGAGGGTGGGGACTCTCATTTCTCATCCTTAGCAGGTGGTATTTCACATGAGCGCCATGAGACCTGACAAAGGGACAGATGGGCCATGAAAAACGACCATCACCTTGGCTGCATCACCCCCACCCCCACTCCATCCTTCATCCAATCAAGCTATTGATCTGTGGGCGCTGTCTCCTCAAGAAAGGTTACAGTGGGCGTCTGAGGCGTGATCCTGCAAAGAAAATGCCTTCCCCACAGGATCCCCTAGGAATGACAAGTATCTAGTGTCCATGTCCTGCTTCCAGCTCTGAGATTCAGGGTGTTTCACCTGCATCCTCTCTGAGATCAAAGGATGCCAGAATCAGAAAGGCTTTGTCTGACCCCTCAGGAAAAGATGAGGAAACTGAGGCACATAGAGTCGAGGCATACGGTTTTCAGCAAGTCTGGAGCAAGGCCCACGTAGAATGCGGGTTTCTTGCTTCCTGGTCTAGTCACTTGAACCTCTGCCTTCACCCTTTTGCCCTTGAGCTTTCTTCTACAGTGGAGACTCAGGGCTCCCAGCTTCTAGTGAGGCAGAGAAGGGTAAAATTCAAGGAAACTGAGACCAGAGAGACCAGAGACAGCTAGCCAGGTGTGAAATTTACATAAGGCTGAGTCCAGGGTTCAGAAATACTAACCGACCATAAGGTGAATGACTGGCTTTCATTTGCTCCCATCTAATTCCCATTAATCCGACTCCATCAAACACATATTTATTGAGCACCTACTATGTGCAGGGCACTCACCTAGAATCTTTGGACAAATCAATAAACAAAAACAAATACCTTGTCCCTGGCGAACCTTATATTCTAGTAGAGGAAGATAAGCAATAAAAAGGAGAAGCATATTACATTATTGTACATTAGATGATCATAAAGTCTACGGAAAAAGATTAGGAGTTTGGTGTTTTGTTTTTTTTTTTTCAATTTTAAATCGGGATAGGCCTCACTGAGAGGACATTAGAGCAAAGACTAGAAAGATGTGAGGGAAGCCAGGACTCAGGTGGTGTGTTCAAGGAGGGCCAGAGCAGCTAGAAGGGAGGGATGAGCGAGCAAGCAACAGGGAGAAGCAGGAGATGAGGTCAGAGAGGTCACAGGGTGGGTGTAGATTATGCAGGACCCCCCAAACAGAAGCAGGACACGCATACTCTGGCTAATGTGCTGAAATAGGTAGAAGTGGTGTGGATGGATGCAGGGACACCCATGAGGAGGCTCTTGCAATAATCCAGGCAAGAGATGAGACAATGGAGGCTTGGACCAGGTTGGCAGTAGTGGAAGTGGTAAAGAAGAGTCAGATTCCAAATACGAAGGTAGAGCTGGCAGGATTTGCTGACAGTCTGAACATGGGGTATAAAAGGAGAGAAGTCAAGGACAACACCAAGGTTTTGAGCCAGAGGAACTGGGAAAGAGAATTCAATTGGTGCTGGGGAGGGAAAGCCAGAATTTCAGTTTGCACGTGTTAAACCTGAGTTCCCTACCACACACCTAGGTGGAGACAGATATCAAGTAGGCTCCCAGATATACCAGTCTGGGTTCAGGGGAGAGGTCTGGCTGGAGGCATCCATCATAGAGATAGAATTGAAGGCCTGGGCCTGGTGAGATCACCAAGTGAATGAGTGTGAACAAAGAAAAGAGCAGGGCCAAGGAGGGAGCCCCAGTGGCCCTGAGGTTATGAAAAGGAGTCAGGGAAAGACACTGGGGAGGAATGAAAGAAAATGAAGGTTGTGTGAAAGCTTCAGCTCTGCTCCCTCCCTCTCCCCTCACAAAAAGGAGCCCCATAGAGCCCCTCTCCTCAGCACAAGTTTATTTGGGTCCCAGACCAATTCTGCCTAGAGAAGATCCATGGGATGAGATAGCATTGGGGTGCATGTGGAAGGACGAGGAGGATTTTCCTGATCAAAAAAGAGGCTGGGTATGCCAGACAGAGGGAATAGAATGTGCAGAGGCCCAAAGGCAGTTAGATGCAAACCACCTGGGAGTACGGTAAAGAGTTCAGTATGGCAGGGATGGGGGATTACAGGATAAATCCGGGCTGGGGCTTCCTCCTCTGGGTTAAGGTCAACTTTCTGACTATCCAGAACCCAGCATGGGTGGAGCTGGTGGACCCTCTGCTGTCTCATGAGTTCCTCTGGCTGTGGTATGAACCTTCCTTCTTCCAGTATCACAGAGCCTGGGGGGGTGGGGGGGTCATACCTCTCTGCCCAGGACCTCTTGGCAATTTGCTATGCGTAAGGATAACTCAAATGCAGAATACCCTTTGAGCCAAGATGCCAAGAGTTAACTGACAATGGGGGAACCACAATGACAGGAGGAAGAGATTTTTAACAGCTTCTGGTGATAGAAATCATTCCCAGCCAGGCCCCATTACTAGTTTGTATTTTCTCTATTTCAATTAAGCATCTGTCACTCACATCCACACATGCTGCTGTTTCCTTGTCAGTTATGCAGAGGTTAAATGAGAAGGGGCATTGGGAGGAGCACTGGACTAGGAGTTAGGAGCTCTGATCTCCACTCCTGGCTCTGCCATTAATTGGACATGTGACCTTGGGCAAGTCCCTTCCCCTCACTGAGCCTCAGTTTCTCCATCTGTAGAGCAGGGGTGCTGCACCAACCAGTCAGTAAGTGCCTTCTGCTCCGGCCGACTATAGCGTATTTAAACTCATGGCTCTTCTCGTGTCCCCTGATATCCCCTTGTTCAGTCCCTGAGTCTGTTTCAACTGCAGTTCACTATATTCCCCCTGGAACTCTCATAGCCATATGTTCCAAGAGTAATTATCTTCCAATTTCACCTTCCAATTGCATCTTAATTTAACTTCCATTCCTGGGTGCCTGCTGGAATGTCCAAGCCAAGCCTGATGATTTCTAATTAGGCTGCTGTTAAGCTAGTCCAGTGATCCACGACAGGGCACATACTGGGAAGACCACAGGGACAAAGTGGGAAAAGCATGGGCCCCAGGCTCAGACAGACCTGGGCTCCAATCCCAGCTCTGGCACACATCATCTGTGTCATACTGGGCATGACACTTTGCCTCTCTGAGCCTGTTTCTTTCTTGGTAAAATGAAATAAATACCTCCTTTTTCTATAAGGATGTTGAAAAGTTCAAAGGAAATAACAGACATAAGACACCTAACAGTCAGTTGTCTATAATTTCTTGGGCACTTACTATGTGTTTAGCACTGGATAAAAAAGCAGGCTCTCAAGCTGGACAGTGAGTGTTTCAATCCCATCTTGGCTCAGTGACCATAAGATCCCTGCAGCTCAGTTTTCCCATAGGGATAGCAAGAGTACTTACCTTATAAGTTTACTGTGAAAACTGAATTGATTGAAGTAAAACACTTAAAAGCAGCACCTAGTTCACAGTAAGTGACCAATAAATATTAGCCAGTATTCATTGGTAGCTTATGACAGACACTATTCCAGACACCTTATAAGCTTTATATAATCATGAGAACTAAATGACAAAGATCATACTATCCCCATTTTTCAGATGAAGAAACTGAGGCACAGAGGTGAAGTAACCTCCTCAACGTCACATAACTAAGTATATAGTGGTTCTGAAATTCAGTCCCATGGAGTCTGTGAGCCACTATGTTACATGATAAGGAAATTCAAAGCATGGCACACAGAAATCATTATGTGAGTTTCCCATCACTGCCAGCACACTGAAAAAGTAACCAGTTTTATGCTGGAGGCAAGTTACAGGACGGCTAAACCCAAGAGTAGCAACTGCTAAGATTTCCTGGGACCAAACCTGCCTTTCAGTTTATTCCGGCTCATTCCATCCCCCAGATTCTCAGAAAAGGGAGGGCTTGCCCAAGCCTCAAGCAGGGAAACGTGGGAAAACTGGAACCGCTCTCACCATTGTTTTAAGTGAGTTTTATTAGGAGTGTAGGAAAAAGCTAGCCCGGCTCTGTTCAGGCTGTGCCAGAAACAGGCAGGAGGCGACCTTCTTCCTCCAAGGAGTGGCTGGCTGGGCACTGGGACCCTGCTCCAGCCTCTCCCAAAGTGGCACCCCTGCTGTGACCCACGCTCCCTCACCGTCCAAGCGTCCACATGCCCAGCAACAACAGGGCCTGGACGCAGGAAGGCTGCTTCCACACTCCCAAGTCCCCGAGTGTCTCCTTTGTCAAATCAGTCCAGCCAAATGTCTCCTGTCTGCACTTCACTCCTAAGACAATGACTTTTTTCATTAAAAAGACTTAAAAAAGAAAAAGCCCACTACACACACACACACACACAAGGCAGCAGGATATGGTTCTAAGACAGCCAAAATGGTGGCTTCCTGTTTCTTTAGGGATGTGTGTTTTGGAGTATGGCTTCGGACAAGGGTGTTGGTCCAGGAGGGGGCTGCCTTCTGCTCAATTTTAAAAGAAAAGGAAAAAAAGAGGGACTATCGCTCCTTGGCAGGGAAATTAAGTTAGCTGAGCCCCTTGCTTTGCAAACTCGCCTCTTCGAGGGAACTTTCTGCCCTTGGGGTGGATGGAGTCAGGAATCCTGAGAACGGTTCCAGGCATCGCCCATCTGAGTCTCAGTTACTAAATCTGTTAAATGGCACTCCTCTGAAGGGACTGCTAGTATTCGCTATCAACCGCATTCTGGATTTCCCGGAATCCCTGAACTGGCAGAGTCAGATTCACGAGGCAGAGACTCGAGGGATGGGAGGGAACGTCTGGAGTGCGGCTCAGCCTCGCCGAGGAGTGTCCCCCTTGGCGTTTCATCCCCTGGGGGAGGCACAAAGAGGGCCCCGGGCCAGGGCCCTGCGAGGGAGGGGTGCGCTGCGCGGGGGGGGGGGGGGGGCGGATAATTTAGGGCTTTTTTTTTTTTAAAAGATTTTATTTATTTGACAGAGACACAGCGAGAGAGGGAACACAAGCAGGGGGGAGTGGGAGACGCAGAAGCAGGCTTCCCGCGGAGCAGGGAGCCCGATGCGGGGCTCCTTCCCAGGACCCTGGGATCATGACCTGAGCCGAAGGCAGACGCTTAACGACTGAGCCACCCAGGCGCCCCAATTTAGGGCTTTCTAGTCTCCTCCAGGGAGTGAGCTCCAAAGTCTCGGTGTCTAGGAGAGAGAGGAGGGAGCAGGAATCGTCTTAAGAGTGCGCCGCCGGGTACGGAGGGGCCAGTAATAGACCCCGGGGTGGAGAAGAGTTCCGGAAGGACCCTGGGGCCCAGAAGGGGCCTCTGAGGGGCCAACGAGGGCCTGGCGGGAACCCCGAGGAGCTGGAGTGAGGATTCAGGGGCGCGACCAAGTTGCCTTCGCGAAAGGAACGTTTCTCGGTTGCCGAGCGGTGCCCCACACTGGGGTCGCGGTGGGAGCGGCGGAGGGCGTACGCGGCCAGGGTGCGGCCTCGCGGAGACTGAGGGGGCGTCCCCCAGGCGGGGCGTCTCGCACAAGGGGCCCCCCGATGAGTCTCAGCCTCCTCGGCCGGGGGGCTCCGGACCCGCCCATATCTCGGCCGCAGCCGAGCAGAGTGGGAAGGTCGGGGCATTTTTCGGCGGCTCGCTCCAGGCGCCCCGTGGGCTCCAACTTGGAGCGCCTGGCGCGGTCCCCTCGCGCGCGTCCCGCGGCGCCAGAGGTCGAGCGGAGCCTCCTACCTGCTCTGTTCATCTTCCAGCACGCCCAGCCCGGGGCCGCCCGTCGGTCAGTCAGTCGGTCCGTCCCAGCGCGAGTCCGCGCGCCGCCTTACTCCATGGCCGCCCCGCGGGGCCCGCACTCCCTGGCGCCCGCCCCGCCCCCCCGGCGCGCGCCGGACTCCGCGCGGCGCGCAGGGCAAGTGGGGGCGCGGGGCGCGAGCCTCCGGGCTGGGCTGGGCGGGGCGGAGCGGGGCGGGGAGGGGGCGCGAACGCGGGGCGCTCGGGGCGGCGGCCGGGGCAGCGCGCGGCGTTGCCTTCGCTCGCGATTCCGCGCGTAGCGCGGGGCAAGTGGGGGCGCGGGCCGCGAGCCTCCGGGGGCGGGGCCGCGCTGGCCGGGGGCGGGAGAGGGGAGGGGGCGCGAGTGCACCGCGCGTGGGGCGGCGGCCCGGGCAGCGCGCGGCGTCGCGTCCGCTCCGGGTCCCCGCTCCGTACCGGGCGCGCAGCGCTCAGGGCGCCGCGCCTCTGCCGCCGCTGCGCCTCCGCCCCCTCCTAGACGTTTCCTCCCGCTCTGAGGAAGGGTTTTTTTTTTTTTTTTTTCCCTTTCTGCTCTGTCAGGGATCGCAGGGGATGAGGGGCGAGGCGTCCCCCGCGCACATTTAAAGGGGCCGTGATGACTCGGGGAGCCGCGCGAGGTTCAAGGGACTAGGATCAGTTGAGGGGAAGGAGGGAGCCGGCGAGTGGGCTTTTGGAGACCTCCTAGCCCCTCGTCCAAGGGACCGTCCATCTCTTTCTTTTCAACCTCGGGCATGCATTCGGTCCTGGATCAAGCGCTGTGCAGAGAGCAGAATAAGACCGCTCCCAGTTCTTACCCTCGTGGAGCTTAGATGGGAAGTCAGTGGAGACACAGACAAATAAGCAATATCATTTCAGAGAGTGATAAATGCCTTGAGAGAGATAAGCCAGGGTAATGGGGCAGAGCACTGACTCTCAAAGTGTGCAGATCAGCATTGGAATTGCTAGAAATGCAAATTCTCAGGAGACTCCCCCCCGCCCCAACACACACACCAGACTTACTGAATCAGAAATCCTGTGTCTAACAAACCCTTGAGGTCCTTCTGATGTAAGCTGAAGTTTGAGAACCACTTGTGTAGAGAATGGGTGATCAAGGAAGGCCTCCCTGAGGAGGTGACATTGAAAGGAAGACCTGGTTGATGAGCCTTTCTTTGTTCACTCAGCGCACACTGGCCAGCATCTCCCTGGGACCAGGCCTGGTGCTAGATGATATGGATGACTCTGACCAAGCCTTCGCCCTTGAGGTCCTGGTCTGATTTGCCATGCAAACATAGGCAGAGTGCTGGGATTGGGACAGGAGTGCAGGAGAGCTTGTGGGAACTCAGAGGTGCCCCACCTCCCCAGAGTGAAGAGGGTTCAAGCAAAGGAAAGGCCTTTCAAGTAGAGGAAATAAACTGAGCAAAGACTTAGAGGTGTGAAAAGGCATAGCCTGTTGGAGGAGCCCTAAGGGTTGGCTTGGCAGGGAAATAGACAGCTGGTGGATCCCAATAGGAGCAACAAAAAGACTAAGATGAGAGGTGCTTTTTTTTTTTTTTTTTTTTAAGTAATCTCTTTGCCCGCTGTGGGGCTCGAACTCAAAACCCGAAGATCAAGAGTCCCGTGCTCCACCGATTGAGCCAGCCAGGTGCCCCAGAGGTGCTTTGAATACCATACTAAGGGCTTCCTTCCATCAGACATTGAAAGCTGAGGGCAAGGACATATCTTCCACATATAACTACATTTATGGAGTGCCTAATGTGTGCCTGGCACAGCTCTGTACATGCATATTTACTCATTTAAGCTTCATTACACCCTTGTGAAGCTGGTATCAAAATTCTTCCCATTTTAGGGGCACCTGGGTGGCTCAGTTAGTTAAGCATCTGACTCTTGACTTCAGCTCAGGTCATGATCTCATGGTTCATGAGACTGAGCCCATGAGATTGAGCCCTGTGTCAGGCTCCGCACTCAGCAGGGAGTCTGCTTGAGATTCTCTCCCTCTGCCCCTCCCCCAACTCACATGCGCTCGCGCACTCTCTCTCTCTCTCTCAAATTTATTTATTTGAGAGAGAGAGAGCACAAGCAGGGTGAAGGGCAGAGGGAGAAGCAGACTCCCCGCTGAGCAGGGAGCCCGATGTGGGACTCGATCCCGGGAGTCTGGGATCATGACCTGAGCTGAAAGCAGACACTTAACCGATTGAGCCACTCAGGCGCCCAAAATAAATAAATCTTTTAAAAAAAAATTCTTCCCATTTAACATTTGAGGCAACTGAGCAAATTGCTAAAATGAGATTTCCTGATTCTGTTCTTGCCCTTGCTGCTCCATGTCTGCATCTCCAAAACCCACCTCAAGATGTGGCTTGGTCATTTAGTAGTTTGGTTGTGAGTCTACTATGTACCAGGGCATAGGCATTCAGCAATTCCAGCACTCTGTGGGAAGGGTGGCAAGAGGTGTGTGTGTTGGGAGAGGGGGATGTCTCAATTCATGTGGAAATTGGGGGAGGAACATGGAACATACCCCCTTCCCACTAGCACCAGCATTCCCTCCTGTCCATCAAATGGGGAAGAAGAGCCCAGAAATTACCCCTTGCCAAGGTGATGGCTCCAGGGCAGGGGCTGTGCATATTAGGTGTTCACTAAAAATATGTGAAAAATACAGGCATGAAGGTCTGATTGGAATCATTACATGAGCTAGTTGGTTCCCGGCACACAGAAGGTGTTCAATGCACACATACTGAAGACAGGAATGAATAAATTTCAGTTAGGTAATGTGGAAAGGCTCTGAAGAGGTTACACTCTTTTTTTTTCCCCAGCATTATGAAAAATCTTATATAGTGTCTTCACACTCACCAAGCACTTCCATACACCTAACTAGGTTTGTAGGTTTTGTTTCCATTTATTTTTATTGTTTAATGACCACAGTATAGAATTAGATTATGCACACTTTCAGGCAAGGGCATAAGGTGTACCATAGTTTCTCTAAATTAGGAATGGAATTTGATCCTTTCAAAGGACCTTTTAATCTCTGAACTGCCATGGAGTTCTTAAGCCTCCAACCTTTTGTAGAGAAACACTTGTGCCTCTGGAATAGAAAATCTACACCAGAATTTGTGTTACATGGACAGGCTCTTAATAAACTTTATGGATCCCTGCCTGGAAGTGGTGGAGAAGGGGATGGAGATGGTGGTGGTGGAGGTGGGAGAGGTGATGTTTGAGGCAAAGCAGGTGGAGGTGGTGAGGTGACAGAGTAGTGGTGGAAGTCAGGGTGAATATGATGTAGTTGGTGATGGTGGAGGAGATGGAGGTAGTGGAACAGATAGATGTGGAGATGGTAGACTTGGAGGAGGTAATGGAGGTGGTTGTGGAGTTGGTCAAGGAGTGGAGGTGGTAGAACTGAGTGAAGTGATGAAGGTGGTGGTGGAGTGGAAAGAGGTGATGGACATGGTGGGGATGAGTGAACTGATGGACGTGGAGTTGAGTGAGCCGATGGACGTGGAGGTGGAGTTGAGTGAAGTGATGGAGGTGGTAGTGGAGTTGAGTGAGCCGATGGACATGGAGGTGGAGTGGGTCAAGGTGACAGAGTGAGGGGATGGACGTGGTGGAGCAGCTAGTAGAGAAGGTGAGGGATGTCTGTCTGAATATGGGTACAAATGAGTGAGTGGATATGTCACTTCAATATTTGATGCAAAAAGAAATGTGCTTAAAAGTTGAGCTTGTTTCTGGGAATTAGCAATAAAACCCAAATAACCTAGGACCCCAGGGCAGGAGCAGGAGAGGGAGGCTCAGATAATTCACTCAACAGTCAACGTCACCCTTCGCTGTAGGGCCTGTGCAAAGAAGGGAGGGCAGGAAGAGACCTCATGCTTTGCTAAGCCCTTTCCACGACTGTTGAATTTGGGATTTGAGGCTAAGCCAAGTCTACTTAAAAAGATCATAGCACCAATGATAGTTGGGAAAAAAACACAGGTCGAAACTTGTTTAGCTGAAGCCACATGTTGGTGTGGAGTGATGGACTATGAAGTGGAAACGCTTATTCCTGTGCTTGCTTTTCCTAATAAGAGAAAATGGATGTGAAAGACCATAAGGCTTTACAAACATCCGGTGCTAATACTGGTGGTTGGACTTGCTTAGTCCTTATGGAGATGAGCCATAACCACTCACTGAGCTCGGGGGATGGCTGCAAAAACCACAAAGAGCACGACCATGTGGGGTAAGGAGCCCTTCACTCAGGGATTCATCCCAAGAGTCCTATAAAGGGATTATTATATCCCCATTTCCCACAAGGGAAGATTGAGGCCCCAATGGGGGAAATGACCTGCCCTACAACTGAGCCAAGACTCAACCATTCACTTCAAGAACATAGTCTGAGTTCTTAACCACCAAACTACACCATCCTCTCTGTGATGGGCCAGAAGTCTGCTAAGATTTCCATGGTTTCCAAATCACTCCTACTGTCTCAGTCCTTCTCAGCAGACCATGAGCCACCTAGGGGGGCGCGTTATGCTCACTCGACAGACTGGGAAACTGAGGCCCAGAGGGGATGATACAGCGAGTTAGGGGAACAGCCAGTGCTGGAATCCACAGCCCCTGTCACCCAGGCCCAAGCCAGAACCACCTGGAGCCTGAGACCATGCACCTTCTCCAATGCTACAGTCATTGGCTTTGCCTTTTAAGGGCAGGCCCTCTGCTTTTCTGCAGGAGCCTGACAGGACAGGGCATGACACGCATGACCCACAGCAGGAGTCAGGCCTCCCTGACCAGGCTTTCCTTCTCTCTCCCTCTTTCTGTTCCTTCCTCCTGTCTTTCTCTATGCCCTGGATGGTCAGAGTGGCCAGCAGCAACCTGCTTCACAGTGGTGGCCCAGCCCGCGTCGGCAGGAGCGTTGGAAGGGGCACTCAAGGGAACCAGCTGTGTGATTCTGATACGTCCAGGGAACGGCTAGGTGGGAGCCTCCGAGACTGAGTAACTGGGGGTGCAGGGGGCGTGGCCAACCGGCGTGTTGCCAGTTGAGGCTTTGGCAAGGTGAACAAGCAATACTAATAGTGCTGACAGCTAACATCGACAGAGCGCTCCCTCTGGGTGCTTCTTGTGGCCACGTGGCGTGGCTTCATCATTACCTCCATTTCACAGTTAACAAAACTGAGGCTCAGGGAGGTAAGAGATTTACTCAAGGCTCAGAGCTAGTGGTGGAGTTGGGACTAGACCTAGGTCTTTCTGTCCCCAAGGCCTGCGCTGTTTCAAGTTGCATCATATCTGTCCAAGAGCACCGTGGCAGAATCAGGGACAGAATGCTTGGTGGCCTTCCCTCCTTCCCTCCCTCCCTCCCCCCTTCCGCCTTCCCTC
Organism: Halichoerus grypus; assembly: GCF_964656455.1. NCBI lineage: Eukaryota > Metazoa > Chordata > Mammalia > Carnivora > Phocidae > Halichoerus > Halichoerus grypus. The sequence goes on along the minus strand of NC_135712.1, from coordinate 162,961,013 downwards.
CTTCCCTCCCTCCCTCTTCCCTCCTTCCCTCCCTCCCTGCCTTCCTTTCTTCCTTCCTTCCACAAAAATGCACCGAGTGCTTACTCTATGCTGGGCACTGGGCTGGGTACCAGATAAACAGGCCAGACTCACTTCATGCCTTCTAGCTCTCCCAGGCCAGCTGAGGAAATAGGACTCCTAGTGGCAAATTATCCACCAGTTTGATGGCAGCATTAATGGGGGGAGACACCAACCTTCCGACTCCCCTCAAATGCCTTTAGATCCCTGGTGGAGGGCTGCCCAGTTCCCTGGGGCCTCTGAAATTAAAGTCACCCGTCATTGGACCCTTTAAGGCCCCCAGGCCCCTCCCCACTGAAGCCTCCCCCCTCACACCACCTCACATACCTGTGACACAGCATAAAAGATCAGGATCCTCCAAGTAAGCAAATGTCTCCCATCTTTTTTTTTATCCTGGGACCATCTGGGGCCAATTACCTGCCTGCACACAGCTTAGGTCACCTCAGATCAAAACCAGTGAAAACCAGCACCCTGTTCCGCCTGCCCCAAGGCCCTGCAAAGTGCACAACCAGCACTGAAGCTGGACGTGGCCGTGTTCTCAGAAGCAAAGAGCACCCAGGCCCTGTGAGCTCATGCGGAGGCGGCCATGGCCAAGCCTCCCAGACAGGCAGTAACCACATTGACCTGTGTCCCAGCCTCAGTTTCCCCATTGGTGAATCATAGTAGCTAGTATTTGCTGAGTCTTATTTTGTGCACTCCATAAATGTTCTGCATATATCCTTAACTCATTTAATCCTCTCAACAAACCTATAAAGTAGACAATGTTCTTACCCCTTTGTTACAGATGGGGCTGCCGTGGCACAGCGAGGCGGAGGCACTTGCCCGGGGATACTCAGCTGGTAAGTGGTGGGGATCCCACCCTGGCTCCGGAGCTGGCTTTCTTACCCACATCAGCACACGGTCCCCCTGTCAAGTGGATATGATAACAGTGTCTGTTCATTAAAAGAGACAATTCATCGAAAGCATTCAGGAGCGGGGAGAGAGACATAGGAAATGCTCAATAAAGAATCATTATCATTTAAATGTCTAGTATACAGTTGATCCTTAATAAATGTTTACAAAGTACACCAGGAAATGGGCATGAAAACCCCACCATCGGAGCAGGAGAGAGACAGGAGAGGGCATTTACTGAGCAGGGGCTGTATACTGGGATTGGTGAGAGGGGGCAACGTGGGAGCCCGCTGGGAAGCATGAGGAGGCAGGCCTGGGTTCTGCTTCCTGCGCCAGCCCAGAGAGGGTGACAGGGCTTTGTTTCCATAAAGCTGGGACCCCGTTCGGGCCACCTTCTCCTCCCTCCTCTAGGCAGAGTCCCCCCCTGGGTTTCGCGTTTTCCACCAGCAGTAGGTATGCCTTTTGTCTCCAGGGACAAAATGCATGTTATTAAAATGGAAATGCCCCTGGCCCCGCAGCCTCTCTGGCTGCTGACCCCCAGGTCCCCACAGCCTTGGACTGCTCACCCCCACAACGCCACAGCTGCAACCTCATCAGCTTCCAAGGCTTATCTTCCCTGGGAAGTCATTGAGTTGTCTTCCTGGCTCCAGGGGCGGCAAATCGGAGCCAGACACCTGCTGGGGTGGATGAATTTTAGCAAGGCCGCCCTGCCCTGCCCTTCCCTTCCCGTGCCCCAAAGATTGGTGGGGGGAATGTCAGATAAGTTTGGCTCAGGCCTCTCCCACCCCTACCCCGCACTGCACCCGCCCAGGCCAGGCATGAGGAGAGGGGGGAGCCTGGGGCCCAAAGACCCTAGCTTTACCAGTCACTGGCTCTGTGGCTGTAGGCAAGACACCTCAATTTTCTCCTCTGTAAAATGGGAAGGAGAACTTTCTCTTGAATCAGGGTGAGGATTAAAAAGGAATGTTAGTTCCCCCTCTGTCTTCACTTTCCTGTCCTTGACAAGCTCAAAGTCCAGTCCAGGAGAAGGGCTGGGGGTCAGCTGACTGTGGCACAGTGGAACTGGGGGTGACAGGGACCTGAGTCGAGCGAGGGGCTAGGGGAGAGGAGGCAGCATGGGGCTGAGCTTTAAAGGTCAAGTGTCATTTTCCAGGTGGAAAAATAGGGTTGCCATTCCAGGTAGGGAAACAGCCTGAGCCAATACCTGTGGGGATGGAAGAGGAAGGCAAGGTTGGGGCAAAGGTAGGAAGTGGTCACAGCACAGGATGGTGCAGGGAGGTGGGGCGGGGAGGGAAGCTCTCCAGTGGTGCGCCAAAGAGTTTGGACTTTCCTCTCTGCAGGTGATGGGGAGCCACAGAGTGTTTCTGGGAGAGGGAATGACATAGACTGGCGTGGTAGGAAAGCTGGTAGCCAGAGTGGTAAAGGAGTTGGGGGGGCACACCTAGAGATGGGATGACCCAAGGAAACTGGGGCAGGGGCCCAAGAGAGATTAGGCCTGAATTCATGAATGTTCCTGACCCACAGTTGGGAGGGCTCAAATGCATGCTGGGAAGACTTCCAGGAGGAGGATGGCTTTGCTCTGCACCCTGAAGGAGTCATACAAGCAAAAGGGAGCAGGGCAGGGCAGGGCATGGCAGGCAGTGGCTGGAGGTGGGAACTGGGGACCAATAGCCCAGTTAGTCCTGTGTGCAGAGTAGGGAGTACATTTAGGTGACAGGGACAGGCAGGGGCCTCAAAGGCTATTGTTCAGCAGACCTTTGGCTCCCCAAGGAGGGGCTGATCTCTGGGGGAGGGGAGTCTGGGGTTGGGCAGGGCCAGCTCGGAGTTTTTATCACCACTGGGTGGGATCCAAGGTCTGTGGAGGAAGTGACCACCCTCTTCCGGCCAGCCATTTTTTTTTTCCTTCTCCTGGCCTGTTTGGCTTTTTCCCCGAGGCCGCATTTCCACAAAGGCCCCTCCTGGCTGGCTGGGCGTGGGTATGGCTCCACCACACACCCATCAGCAGGGGCAGCCCAGCCCTAGGCTTCCTGCCCCTCTTTGGGCAGGCTGATTGGAGGAAAACAGCCCTCAAGCCTTCTTCAAAACAGGAAACTGCTCTCCCTGCTTCCTGAAGGACAGGAACTGTCCCCATGGCAACCATGGGACAAAGAGGCCATGTTAACCCTTCCGAGGGCAGGCCTGGCTGAAAGCCCCTTCTTAACCAATCCCTTGTGGGTGTGGCAGTGTACAGGTGACAGGGAGGGTCCATTTCGGTGACACCCTCAAAGTCTCAGTGCTATCCTGAGGAAATGGCATGGCTGGGACTTTATACCCATTAGATGGATGACAATGTTGAGGCCCACACAGAGCGTGAAGGCCTGGCCAGATAGTAAGTCAGGTGCAGCAGGGCACAGGTGTGGCGGCTGAAGTTAGTCTGTCTCCATCGAAGCCTTGGCTCCTTGCTAGCTGTGTCCCTTGGGTAAGCGGCTTCACCTTCTCCAGCCTCATTTTCTCCACCTGTCAAATGGGACAATTAGAGCGCCTGCCTCATGGGGTTGTTGTGAGCATTTCCTGAGGTCACCCACTCATCCAGCACATATTCACTTGTGTTGGGCCAGCTATTGCAGGTCCTGTGGATGCGGCAGTGACGACACTAACAAAAACCCCCTGCCTCGTGGGGTGAGTGTCGTAGTTGGGGACACAGGCAGTCAAGAAGTCCACAAACCAGGGCAAGGGAGAGACCTTCAGAGAGCGATTAGTGCTGTGAGCGCTAAGTGGGGAGCAGAGCAGGGAGGGGTCTCCTGCTGGTCCAGGAAAGGCGGGGACGCTGGGCGAGAGGGACAGGCCTGTTGTGCCAGTCCCCCGGGGACGGCATTCAGGCAGAGGGGCCTGCAGGAGGAAGGGCCGGAGGTGGGAAGGCCTGTGCTGTCTGAGGAGCAGCGAGGTGGAGGGGAGGAGGTGGGAGAGCCCGGCCACCGCGGCCCTTGGGCTGAGCTCTCAGAGCGAGGCAGCCGCACTGCTGGGCGATGCCGAGGCAGGCAGGAGCGTGCTCTGAGCTGCATTTGTACATTCCATTTCCCTCTGGAGTGCCCAGGGGATGCAGCTCAGAGACGGGGCCTCGGGACTCTGAAAGGCATGTTTTCTAGGGGACCTTGGGCTGTGACCCTTGAGAAACCTGAGTCCTGGGGAGAGGCAGCCGTCTGTTGTCGTTGGGGTGGGGGGCGGGGCAGGGCGGGGACCCTGTGGCCTGTATCCAGTGCTGCCATCATTCAGGAGCCCGGCCTTTTCCTTGACCGCCCACCAGGACACACCCCTCCCTCCCTCTCTCTGGATGCCCAAGGGCCGCTGTGAGGAGGCCATGAAGTAGCTCCCAGCATCGTGGCACATGCAGCAGCTGCTCTGGGAACAATATGTACTCTCTTTACCGTGGCCTCCAATACCTGGCACCTCCCCACCTCATCATGCCCCCTCATCTCCTGCTGCCCTTCCCTTTTCCCTCAGGTCCAGCCATGCTGGTTTTCCTCTCCATCCCTGACCCTGCCAGCTCCCCGCAGCCCCAGGGACTTTGCACCTGCTGTTTCTGCTCTCTAAAAGACTCTTTCCCAAAATTTCACGTGGCAGGCCTGGCTTCCCTCATCAGTCAGGTCTCAACTGTCACCTCTTCTCAGAGGTGTCCCTGACCACCGCGAACCCCAGTCCCTCACCATCCCAGAACTCAGAATGTCTTCTTCGCTTGCGCTCATCCATATCTGAGATCCTCCTGTGTATTTGTCCGCTTACCTGTGTGGTGTCTGTCTCCCCACCTACAAGGCCAGCTCCCAGAGGGCAGGGCTGAGTCTTTCTTGGCTGCTCTCTCCCAGCATCTGGAACAGAGCCTGGCACGCAGTGAGTGCTCACTGTGTTACCTGTTACATACCGATTGAACGCGCAGCGACAGAGACCCCCATTCCTGGACTTAGTACCAAACTCCCACTCACGTGCACAGTCTGAAGAGACTGGCAGTCTGTCTGCCAGGAAGGTGGCTCTCAAGAGGAGTTAGCTGGAGATGAGGAGAGCAAGGTAGAGATGTTTGCCCTATGGAGGAGCTAACATTTGTTTACCGACATAGATTCGCTATGTCACAAACACCAACTGTGGTTGGGCCCTAGTGCACTGAAAGGTATGTATCGTTATTCCCATTTTTCGGATGAGGAAACTGAGGCTCAGAGAAGTAAAGTCTCCGGCCGGGACCACACGCTGGAAAGTGGTGGAGTTGAGGGGAAACAGGACAGGCTACCCGGGGCCTGTGCTTTCTCTTTACCCTCCCGCCAAGCCAAAAGGGGCCTCGTGCACAGACAGACAATGAGAAAAGGTGATTGACTTTCTGAACAATCTCCTCTGAGGGTTTGTCAAGGTCAGTGCCACCAGCCACATCTTTTGGTTGACACAACCTCCTGATCTGAAGAATCCTCTGGGCTGGTTGAAATATGAACTCCAGAGCCCCATCACAGGTCCCGTGAGTTAAGATTCTGTGGGGTTGGAATGAGAGCCTTCATTTTGGCTAACATGAGCTTAAGGCTTTGGAGGCCCCATTAGATGGCGTATGGAGCCTGGGGCGGGAGGAACACAGGGACTCCTTTCTAGCCAAAGGGCCTGAGGTCCCAAATGGATCATCAGACAAGAACCTGCCCACTAATAATTCACCAAGTGTGTAGTAATGTCCAAAGGGACAGGGGCGTGTTCACCCTGTCCTGCCGAGCTGGGGAGTAGGGCAGCCCCAGGAAGGCCCTGCCGAGCAATCAATTCCAACTTCCTACCTTTGACAGCCACCTGTGCTTGAGTTCCCCCAGGGGCAGGGAGCTCATGCCCTCACAGGGCCATCCTTCCCTCCTGGGATAGCTTTGCAGAATGGGGGTGGCCCCGTCACCTTCCCCGATGTACCAGGAATGGTGGCGGTTTACAAAGAGGCATTTTGATAAGCTGTGAGGCCCGACTCCTGATTTATTTTCCCCATGGAGCTCTCAAGTGGAGACTACATCTCTCTGCCAGCTCTGGCAGAGGGTGAGGGAGATAGCGGCTCTGGAAAGACCACATTAATTAGCTTAATAAGCGCGTGTGCACCCGTGCGATTGTGCTCGGAGAGGGACCCAGGAGGCAATGTGACCCCCTGTCACGGACACCATCAATTGCTGGTGTCCTTCCCCCACCTGAAATCCAGACACTTAAGAGAAATTAATCAGGCCCACTCCGGGAACATCGTTAAAATGCAAGGTTCCTGCGGGAGCTGCCTCCAGGCTGCCTTCCGGCAGGGGGGCTGCGGGCAGGAGCCTGACCCTCTCCAGATCAGAGGAGTCGCTAGTGAGGGCACAGGAGGACATGAGAAGGGAGGAGGAGAGCACCTTCCAGGTATTGCCTGCAGGAGCCATGCCTGAATCCAGAGAGCTGGGGACAGAGCTTAGCAGCTCAGAGTTTGGGATGAGGGTGTGGACGACACACTGGGGTTTGAGCCCCAGCCCCATGGCCCATTCCCAGCTCTGAGCCCCTGGCAAGTCCCTTTCCCTTCTGGGTGTAGCTCTCCTCGTCTGTCAATTGTGCTATTTCTGGCCCGACTGCACCTGCCCATTAGGAAAGTGCTTCCCGGGCACCTGACATAGTAACTGCTCAGTAAACAGTAGGTATCACTGTGAAGTAGTAATGAAGTCGCTGGCACGGAGGAGGCGATCAGATAGATCCGATGTCTTCTAGCAGGTGACACGGGCTAGTGTTGTGTGAAGGTCTAATCCACGTGCCATTTCTCACTGACTCGACAGTTTGGTTAACTAATTGTTAACTGTTCATAAATACAATTTGCTTGCATTTCACTTATGAACAGGCTGCAGTATCCAGCCGTTGCTCTCCAGGGACAGTGTCCCCTGGTCTGGCCAAACTCTTAATTTTAAAGCCTGAGGACGATTTGCCTTAGATGTAAACACCCGCCTTGGGATCCGGATACCTGCCACCTCCATAGGTGTGGGCTTGCCACCTCCTCCAGCGAGTAGAGCTATGGTGCTTTAAACAGTATCTGTTTAATTTCCACAAGCACTCTATATGTCAGGTGTGATCATACCCATTTTGTAGATGATGAAACTGAGGCTCAGAGACTTGCCCAGAGATATACAGCTGGCAAGCAGCGGAAGGTTGTGATCCCAGGTCTGCTGTAACCACACAGCGGGCACTTTTCCCACTGCACCCAACTCAGGATCTTCCCAACCGAAATGGAGATAATTCTCCCTGAAACAGTGGCAGTCACAGCACCTACGAGGGGACCCATGCGGGCTTGAGGGGTTCCTTGTGTCTGCCGGGGCCGGCAGTGACACAGTATCTGTAACCGACGGCTTCTGCTCTCACGTCCATTTCAACCCCACTGATTGGCCTCCTCTTTGTGCCAAGTCTTGGAGGGAAGCCAGAGGGGTCTGACAGACTCAGCGAGCAATCGAAAAGCATCACCCAGGACCAGCTACATAATTTGTGGGGCCTAGTGCAAAATGAAAATGCAGTGCCTGTTGTTCAGAACTTGAGGATTTCATGATGGTGACAACAGAACATGGGGGTTTAAGTCAAGCAAGGGGCCCTCCTCAGAGGGGGTCCCTGTGTGACCGCACTGGTCGCACACCCATGAAGCTGACCCTGCAAGCACCAGTGCTGTGAAAGCCGCAAGCATCTCGGGGTGTCTAGCCCCCAGCTCATAGCCTGGCACAGACTAGGAGCTAAATACGTATTTATTGAGTAAGTGAAATGGCACGTTCACCTGAGGTCTGTGTGACAGACACAGGATTGTGAATTCACAGATGGGTAAACTGAGGCTCAGGAAGGCTTTGCCTCACCCAGTCTCATCCAAAGCCCAGGTCTCTGCCTTTGACCTGGCATGCTGGCCCTCTGTTCCCACTGACCCCAATCCTGGCCTTTTGTTTTCCTGATTCCAGAAAGAAGGGGTAATGTTTACCACAGGCTGAAGTTTATTTTATTTTTGTGTTTTCCAATAATTGATTCCAACGGTTCCTACAGACGTCCTGCCGAAGGAAAACATGTTTTGCTCACTCAACCTTCCACTTCCTCATGGCACCGCTGTGGTGGGGGCCCACGGCTGCGAGGAAAGCGTGGGGTGACTTTTCCCTTGGTTATTTTCTTTTTTTCCATCTCACTGTCGGAGGACAACAAAACATGTTTTCCTTTTTCTCTGAAGGAAATCGGAACTTTCTTATTGACTACTTGTTGCCTAAAATTCATCTTCCTTCTCCTGTGATTATCTTGGATTATGTGAGTTGTGTGACTGAACTTCAAAATAAAGGAATGTCCTTCATTTTACTGAAAGGACAACCACCAAACCAAAATTTTCATTCACGTGAAGCCATCGACACCGCTGAAATTCACCATGGCTTCCTCGTCAGAGTCTGCCCACATTTGAAGTGAACTTATGGCAAGTTCACCTCTTTCAAAGTGCAGGACTCGGTAAACGCACACATAGCCAATATCCTGGTCAAGGTGAATGGCTGCTTAGAGTTCACCGAAACAGATATGGGTGTATGGTGTGAGGTGGGGGTCAGGACTCTTTTCTCCCCCATGTGCATATCCACTGATCCAACACCATTTATTGAAAGCGTCATCCCTGGGGCACCTGGGTGGTTCAGTAGGTTGAGCGTCCGACTCTTGATTTCAGCTCAGGTCATGAACTCAGGGTCGTGAGATTGAGGCCCATGTCAAGCTCAGCACTGGGCTCTGTGCTCGGCAGGGAGTCTACTCAAGATTGTCTCTCTCCTTCTCCCTCTGACTCTCCCCCTCCTCCTGCCCTGTGCGCACGCGTGTGCTCTCTCTCTCTCAAATAAATAAATCTTAAAAAAAAAAAAAGAAAGAAAGCATCATCCTCTTCCACTGGACTGCAGCATTTCAGTTCTCATAAATCTAGTGATTCTACACATGTTGCTCTAGTTCTGGACTTTCTATCCTGTTCCCTTCATCGGTTTGTCCATCTTTGTGCCAAGACCACCTGTCTTAATTACTGTTATGTCCACTGAAATCAATAAATCATGGCCGTTTAATAACGCCCCTACTGCTGAACATTCAGGTTGTTTCCAATGTTTTATTATTATGACTTACATTGTACTGAGCCATAGTAATAAGACAAGCTATAACAGCTGACATGATGTGCCAGGCTCTGTTGTAAGCACTTTCCATATACTCGCCCGTTTAATCCTCCCAACAGCCCTTGGAGGAGGCGCTGTTTTGATCTCCTCTTTGAGAGATGAGGAACTCCGGGCATGGAAAGGGCAAATCATTTGCCTTGGGCCCCACAGCTTCTCTGTGGTGGAGCTGGGGCCCGAACCCAGTCACGGTGGCTCTAGAACCTGCACTTTCATTCAGTCTCCTCTGTAAGCGAGCGTGGATAAAAGGGGAGTGCATACCCCGATGTTTATAGCAGCAATGTCCACAATAGCCAAACTGTGGAAAGAGCCAAGATGTCCATCGACAGATGAATGGATAAAGAAGATGTGGTGTATACATACAATGGAATATTATGCAGTCATCAAAAGGAATGAAATCTTGCCATTTGCAACGACGTGGATGGACCTGGAGGGTGTTATGCTGAGCGAAATAAGTCAATCAGAGAAAGACATGTATCATATGATCTCACTGATATGAGGAATTCTTAATCTCAGGAAACAAACTAAGGGTTGCTGGAGTGGGGCATGGGGTGGGAGGGATGGGGTGACTGGGCGATAGACATTGGGGAGGGTATGTGCTATGGTGAGCGCTGTGAATTGTGTAAGACTGTTGAATCACAGATCTGTACCTCTGAAACAAATAATATATTATACGTTAAAAAAAAAGAAGATAGTAGAAAGGGAAAAATGAAGAGGGGGAAATCGGAGGGGGAGACGAACCATGAGAGACTATGGACTCTGAAAAACAAACTGAGGGTTCTAGAGGGGAGGGGGGTGGGGGGATGGGTTAGCCTGGTGATGGGTATTAAGGAGGGCACGTTCTGCATGGAGCACTGGGTGTTATACACAAACAATGAATCATGGAACACTACATCAAAAATTAATGATGTAATGTATGGTGATTAACATAACATAATAAAAAATAAATAAATAAATAAATAAATAAATAAAAAGAATAAAAGGGGGAGTGCATAAAGCAAGAGGAGGTGATGACGTCTTCTTTACCTCCTTGAATTAATGAATGGTTCGGTGGCTGTGGAGCCTGGGAGTGCAGGGATCCTGCTCCAGGTCCGCTGCTCACCGACTGGGGGGCTCTGGGCAAGTCAGTGCTCCTCTTTCAGCCTCAGTTTCCCTGTCTGTAAAATGGAGATAATAGGCCTACTTGTCTGGGTCGTCACGGGGCTTCAGAGACCAGCACAGTGCCTGCTGGCTCAGGGAGTTTCCTGTCCTGTCTTAACCATCTGGACTGATGGCTCAGGGGCCTCAGCGGCCTCAGACGGCTCTTCCCAAAGGGGCCTTTATTTGGCAAACATTCTTGGCTTCCTGCTGAAGCTGGAGGGACCGTCTCATATGGGGAAACTGAGCCTTGGAGCAGTTGAGGGCATGGATCATGGGAGCCCAGAACCTGCTTCTCATGGCCTCTCTCTGCATTTGTAGATCTGAAGGTCAGGACCTTCCTGATCAGCTCACCAGGGTGGGTGCTCTGCCCTGAACACCCCCTCCCCCCACCATTCACTGGACAGCAACTTCTCCTTCAGGGGTAGCCCCCACCTCACCACCCAGGATGGCTCTCCTGACCTTACAGGCCCAAGCAAGCATCCGATGACCTTGCCTGCCTCCTGTGAGCTCTGAGGATGGGACCCTGTCGCGCCTCCACTGACAGAGAGACACCAGGAGGTATTTGATGAATGAATGAATGAATGAATGAATGAATCCTATCAGCAGTTACCTCCGGTGAATTACCAACTGTCCTGGTTTGTCCAGGACTGAGGGGTTTCCTGGGATGCCGGACCTTCAGTGCTAAAGCCATGAACGTCCTGGGCAAACCAGGACAGTTGGTCGCCCTGTCGCCGCCGTGTGGCAGGCACCGCGCTCATCCTTTACAATCACTATCTGATCTGACCCTGGCCTCAGGTTAGGTCCCTGGCAGCAGAGCCCGAGCCAGGGGCCCAGGTTCACGAGAACTACACAAAAGACACGCTCTCAGCAGGGAGTGAGGGATGCAAGGGGGACAAGAGCAAAGCACCAGGCAAGGCTGGAGACTCTGGTCCCAGCTGGAGACTGGCCTCAGCCTGTTCTTGCCATGACACCAGGGAGCTCTGGCATGCAAAGCACACCACAGATTTGGCCCCAACTCCAGGCCAGGGGGCCCACGTTGGAGAAGAGTGGCAGCCAAAGGCAATACTCAGGATAAGGGGACAGCTGTTGGCCATTAGCAGCCAATATCCTGCAGCTGGGGGACAGGAACACTGTCCCGTGATGCAGAGCAGAGCGGACACCCAGTGTCCACCACATTTTGTAATAGCTATGGAAGGAGGTCAAGTACGATTGTATTCCTAATGGCCTTTTGCACCTGAAACCACCCAGCAGCTCCCCACTGCACCAAGAACAAAAGCTGCAGTCTTCACAACAATTGCTGGCCTCCCATTTCTCTCTTCCCTCATCTCACTTAACTCGGCCACCCTGGCTCCTCTCCGTCACCTGCAGCCAAGCTCAGCCTGGCCCACGGTCTTCCTTTGTTCTTGCTGTTTGCTCCCTCTGCCTGGACTCCCCTTGGCCCAGATCTCCTCCTGGTGGCCCCTTCCCATCACTCAGGTCTCAGCTCAGAGGCCACATCCTTGGGGAGGCCACCCCTGGGCACCCCCAGTAATACCCCCAATGCCCCTAGTCACTCTCTTCCATGTGACTCAGGATTCCGTTCTTCATCACACTCACCACTATCTGAAATTACTCTGTGTATCTTCTTCAGTTGCCTTCTGTCTGTCTCCATCTCCAGAATTCCACGAGGGCAGGGAGCTTTTCTGTTCTTTACTGTAGGGGCTCAATATATATGTGTCAACTGAATGAATGCATCCCTACTTTATAGATGGCAAAATGGAGTTTCTGAAAGTCACAGGCTTGTCCAGAAGGGCACCTGCTGCCGAGTGGCAGAGCCGGAAATCAAACCAGACTGCCCCCCGAGGCTGTGTTCCTCCCCACCAGGCTGCCCACCTCCCTCACTTCACGGCCACCCCCCGGGGGGTTGGAGGTGGTGTGTCTGTCACCCAGGGCTCCCCAGGGGCTCAGGGCTTGGCCCAGAACAGGGGCTGGCAGATGTGTGGGGAGCAGATGAGTGACAGGGCCATGGAGGAGAGAAGGGTGCCTTGCCTGCATGCCCTGGGGACTCTGGATTTGGGAGCCCCTTCAGCCCACTCGCCATCCTGCGATCGGGAATGCGCTGGCTGGCTCCAGAGGGTGGGGTGGCGGGTGCTGTCTGCGAGGTGATCAATGTGAATAATAAACGTTTAGAGTTAATAAGCTGGAGTTAACTTCTCTCGCTTCGGTGACTAATGGGCTTCCAGGAGCCCATAACTCACGCTGTCGGAGAGCCTCCCTTCCCTCCACGGCCGCCCCAGACCAGGCCTGCTGTGAGATGTGGCCCAGGGAGGAGGAGGGGCCGGGCTGGCCTGGGGCCTTATTTATGTCTGTGAACACAGCGCTTTGCAAAGGGGGAAAAGCAGGGTCTTTCTGGATGCTTTCTGGCTCCAGAGAAGAGATGGCTGGGGGTGAGGGAGGTCGGTGATGGATCTGTCATCCAGGTGGACCTCTGCCTCCCGCAGCTGGGGGGCTGCAGGCCAGTCCTTTCCCCTCGGACCTCCAGTTCCTCACCTGTCAAGGAAGAGAATGGTAACTTGGGCTGTTCCAAGAGCCACATGATGTGACGGCTATAGAAAGTGCTGGGAGGTGGGGAGGGGCTGATAAGTTCTGTCTGCAAGTGTGTGACACGTTAAGGAAGAACAGAGGTAGAGGTGAATGGAAATATCAAATATCCTTGCCCCATGCTCCCCAAAGGGTGGTTTTCGGAGCCGGCAACATTGGCATCTTCCCAGCGCTCGTTAGAAATGCAGTCCTTAGCCCCGCCCCAGATTTGTGGGTCCTGAATCTGCCCGTTAAGATCCTCAGTGATTTTTCTGCGTACCTCATGACTGGGAATCACTGGTCTAGAGCAAGCGTGGCTGTGCAGGAGCTGTGGTGCTCCCAGTCGCCTCCCTTGCTGAGAGCAGATGTCCCTAAGCCATGCAACACTCGCCCGGGGAGCCTAGAAGTGGCCCCTGGGTCCCTTTCTGCCTAGCAGCCTCTGTCTCTGTTCACAGCTGGCAGACAAGATGGAAACTCTGTCCTGGGTCTAGACTCGGAAACCCCCCTCCCAAATCTTTGATCAAGATTAAGAAACTTGGCCCAGTCCCTTCTGCAGTTTCTGGAACCAGTGCTACCCACAGGACAGCGAAGGCAGGAAGAACTATGAGAGAGGCAGATATGGGAAACTGAGGCAGGGGGAACGCATGAGGCTTAGTAAGCAATGCCCTTGCTGCTAGGGTGAGGGTTAGGAGGGAATTAGACATGTGAATATCCCTTGGAGGGCCCAAGAAGGGGGTCCACGGTAAGCTGGACTCCCCGCTAGCTCAGCAGGCAGACTACTACTGTCCTTTGTTCATGATGATGACATGACAGGCGGATCTCCAATAAGGCCACTTAGCAATGACTTTCGGAAAAAGTATTTGCTACTTAAATTATTACAAAAAATAATAAAAAAATAAATTATTAGAGCTCTGAAAACTTACCGTTAAAGTCGAACAATACAGAAGTGACGTAAAAAATATAATCATCCTGCCCCTAGCTATCCTCTTGCCCTGTGGTAACCGACATTAGCAGTTTGGTAAATATTTCTTTCTGGCTTACTTTTTTAGACATATTTACAAAAATAAGACCATGCCATACACCTGACTTTGCAACTTGGTTTTTGTCGAATAACATATCCTAAATACAGTTCCAGATTCATCCACATCTATGGACGTACATACAGACCTGATCATTTTTATCAGCTGCCTAATATTTTATAGAATAAATGTCCCCAAATTCTTTCAATCATTGTCCTAGTGATCAACATTTAATACATTCTTTTTTTTCTCTTTTTGTCTTTTTGCAACAAACACCCTTGTCTGTATCACCTTACGTGTCTATATGGTTTTGCAGGATGAATTCTCCACAGTGGACTTGCTGGATCAAAGGGCATACACATTTTAAACTTTAATAGAAACTGCAGATCACTGTTCCAAAAGATTGTGGCGGCTCACCCTCCCACCAGCAGTGTCAAAACTGCCGTGACTGCCCCCCTCCTCGCTGGCCCTGGATGTCATCAATATTTAATATTTTTTTCCAATCTGATGGGAGAAAAAGAGCATCTCCTTGTTCTTTTCATTTGTATTTCCACAACTGCCTGAGAGGCAGAGCATCTTTTCATGTGCTTATTGGCCATTTGCATCTCTGCAGTGAATTGCCTGATGGTATTCTTTGCCCATATTTCTCTATTTTTATTGTGTATTTTTCTTAGAGACTCTTAGCCACTCGTTGCACATTAATATTAACTCTTTGTCGTCTCATATGTGGTCCATTTCTGTGCCAAGAAGATCTCTGCCAGCTGTCTGGACAGAATTCCACAAGATGCAACACCAGGGATAAATGCAAATTCTTGTTCTTGGGTCTGCAAGCCCACGCTACCCTTAGAGGGGGGCACAGAGGTCCTGAGCCCATCAGGAGGTGACAGTGGGCTGCAGCTGCTAAAACAGCTAAATTGGGACCTTAGATGCATTCATAGAGACGGAGGGTTTAAAATGCTCTGTCTACCTCTGGGAAAGGCGTTCAGCTCTGAGCTGCTAGAGACGCATGAGGAGGGGGCTGGAGTCCCTTTCCCACGAGTAGCTGGCTCTGCTCAGCCTGGAACAGCAGGGCTATTCCAGGACCGGGGAGCAGATGAGCCATGGGCCCTGGAGGCAGAGCAAGGCCCTACAGAGATTCCAGGGAGCTGGGTCCCGGCTGAGAGTGAAGAGAAGTTTTTTCCCTAGCTCCTTATTTTTAGAATTGTTTCCCAACCACTTCCTACTCCTTTCCCTGCTTTATCTTCTCATAGTGCTTGCAATTTCTAACATACTCTAAACGTTATTAATTATGTGCCCTGTCTGGGTCTCCACTCTAGAATGTCAGCTCCATGAGGACAGATTTTGGTTTGTTCACCAAACCTTCTGAGGCATTCTTATTGTTTTTCCCAGTCCAAGCTGTGCAGAAATGGGACAGGCTGACCCATAGGTAGTGAGCTCTCTGTTGGGAGAGGTGAGCAAGCAGAATCTGCCTGGCCACCTAGCAGGCTTTCTGTGCAGGGGATCCCAATGTTTGTCCGTGGTCCTCTCATCAAGGTGAGGTCTGGAAGGGCCTTTGGATCCACAGGAGACCCCCCCCCCCGGGGCCTTCCAGGGCTTCGAGGGGTCTGTAAGTCAGCCAGCTGGGACACTAGAGCTCTCCAACTGGGTCAGCTTCTGTTTATGTCCTCATCCTGGCCCATCCTGAGCCCCAGCCCCACCTCCGGTCAGCCCTGTCCAACCTCAGCTCTCCCCCCAGCATGAGGCCCTCATGTTTTGGAAAATCAACCGGCATCACATCAGACTGAAAATATCTCAAAATATCACTTGCGACTTCCTCCCGCTCCCTGAGGCCCCCTGCCTGGGCAGCCAGCAACCTTTCCCTTGCTGTTGATTTTCAAGAAGGGCTCTTCCATTGCTGGGACACAGGGAATTTCCAGTATTTTTCTTCCTCTGCCTTTTTTTTTTTTTTGGCCTTCAGACGCCCACATTGTGTTGTCCTGACGCAGCTCCAGGCAATGTTTGGCCCCAAAGGCCCGGGCTGGGTCAGTGAGGCCTGGACCAGCAGCAGCCCCGGCTCCTTGGGCGCAGGAACAATGCCTCCATAATTCATTGAAAACTCCCCTCGGATGACTTTTTCCTGTTGCTGATTGTCTCTGCGTTCCAGGCCTGCACAAACTGCTTTTTCCTGCAGCTAAATTTAAAAGGGCCAGACCCTGGAAACGGTGCACTGGGCTGGCCTCACTATGAGGGCAAAGGTGGGGAGGCTGGGTGGAAGCAGAGCCCTGAAGCCACCACTTCCCACCAGCCCTCGCACCAGCAGCCCCCCCCCCACGCACACACGCACACAGGTGGCGGTAGCCCTGTCTTCATTTTAATTTCCCCAACCACCCTTAGAGCCCCTTCGGCCCACAGTCATGGACTCTGGAGTTAAGAAGAGGTTTCTCTTGGGCAGAACAGAGCAAGGAGGGCACAGGTGGCCAGGAAGGAGTGAGCCCCCCGTTACTGGAGGTGTGCAAGCAGAGATGGCATGCCCACATATTAGGGAAGCTGTCAGGGGCTTACCTGTCAGGTGGGAGGTAGGTGTCAAGGGCCCTTCCAGGCTTCTGTGGCTCCGGCTTCGACCCAGGCCAGTGAGGAGGGGCTGGCCCTGCCGCATGGGGGTGGGGGAGCTGCAGACTCTGGCAGGACAGGCACACCACAGCCTTGCTCCCTCCGCTCACTTTTGACAAGTATGGGACCAAATTCTCTGGTCTGCCTCTGACCTGCTGTATGACCTTACACAGGTCTCTTCACCTCTCTGTGCCTCAGTGTCGCCATCTGCAAAATGGGAATAATAAAAGCACTTAGATCATAGGGCTTTTCAGAGAAGGAAGCAAGTTAATACCTGTGAAGTGTTGACAATAAATATGACAAAAGTTATTTTTTTTAAATATTTATTTGACACAGAGAGAGAGAGCACAAGTAGGGGGAGTGGGAGAGGGAGAAGCAGACTCCCCGCTGAGCAGGGAGCCCAATGCAGGGCTCGATCCCAGGACCCTGGGATCGTGACCTGAGCCGAAGGCAGACGCTTAACCGACTGAGCCACCCAGGTGCCCCAATAAAAGTTATTATAATTATTATTATTGAGGGATTTGGAGGAGCCTTCTTCACCTTTCACATGTCAGAAATGGCAGTCTTTGGTGGTAAGCATTGTCCTCTCTGGGGGTCAGATTTCAGCCTCTCTGAGGGAGTCATAAATTCCCAGTGTCTGGGGGACCTGCCTTTGTGGCTAGCAGGCTGGATGTGCGGCAGGGCAGCCCCGGGCCTCTGGCTGAGCTCATGCGCCAGGAAGAGGCACCGTGCTGAGGCCCTTCGCTCCCTCTGCTCATTCCCAGGGGTTCTGTCATGGAGTGTGGGGGCCCAGCCCAACATCCGCTACCAGTGTCATCCCGGGTCAGCTGCTCATCCTCCAGGTAGCCTCACCAGCCTCACTACCTCTCATAGTTGGTCCTCATGTCCCAGGGAGGACGGGGCGGGATGTAGGTGAGAATGTGCACAGAGAGCAGGGCATGAGGTGGAAAACCCTGGTGGACAGAAAGCGAAACTCGGTACTGCTCCTAGGCCCTGAGGACGCAGGGCGGAAGGTGTGAGGTCAGTGCGTCCACACAGCTCAAGCGTGGGCAGATCCAGCTAGTGGTCAGTGTGGGGACGCCCCCCAGTGGACTGGGGACCCACAGGAATGCTGATCTGGCTCTGGCTCTGCGGAAAGGTTTTCAGACATTCCAGAGCCTGGGCAGGGTGGGTGGGGCAAAGGTTGGATGCCATCTGGTCCTATTTCCTAGAGGAAAAGGCATGGGGACAAGAAAGAAGAGGGGAACAAATATCACGGAGCGGGGACAGACGCAGCATGTACCCCAAACAAAAGGACTGACATAAGCCCACTCACTGCAACCCTACAAGCATGGTTCTCTTTTTTTTTGTTTAAGATTTTATTTATTTACTTTTGAGAGAGAGAGAAAATGAGAGAGAGAGAGTGCGAGTGGGGGAGAGGGGCAGAGGGCGAAGCAGACTCCCCACTGAGCAGGGAGCCCGATGTGGGGCTCGATCCCAGGACCCTGAGATCATGACCTGAGCCGAAGGCAGACGCTTAACCGACTGAGCCACGAATTACTGGCTTCTGTGTTTAACTTTTCAAGAAACTATTGAACTGTTTTCCACAGAAGAATGAAACTCGACCATCCTCTTACACCATACCCAAAGATAAACTCTAAATGGATGAAAGACCTCAATGTGAGACAGGAGTCCATCAAAATCCTAGGGGAGAACCCAGGCAGCAACCTCTTCGACATCGGCCACAGCAACTTTTTTCAGGACACGTCTCCAAAGGCAAGGGAAACAAAAGCAAAAATGAATTTTCGGGACTTCATCAAGATCAAAAGCTTCTGCACAGCAGAGGAAACAGTCAACAAACCCAGTTGTGTCCTTAAGCAAATTTGTCACTGATGCAGTACTGGGCCACGTCTGCTGACTCCCAGGCTTCTTGCGCCAGGTAAAGGAGTTCCTCACTCTGGATGGCGCGGACACTCCCCTCTGCGAAATGGTCTCATAGGAGCACCTACTCCCGAGGCCTTCAGGAGGTTTCAGTGAGATGGGGGGTGATCCGCACACTGTCCGTCCCTGAGTCAGTCGGATAAACCGCGCCAGCTGAGCGGAGCCTCTTGTCAGGAGGGCTCTCATGAGGGATTTCAGGCACAGTACTGGCCAGGAGGGAGAACTGCTGGAGAATGGGAGCCTAGGGCTGCCTCTAAACTGAGGTGAGAGATGACCCAGGCAGTGAATGTACCGGCGCTCTTGTGGGGTTACCAGGGAAAGAAGGGAGCCTTGCGGGGTATATTGGAGTCCTCTCTGGGGCATGCAGGTGTGCTCCTAGGTCAGGGCTGATCAAAACCAAAGCTGTGTGGCTGTCGCCCTCTCCCACCCTCCCTCCCAGCCTGCCTCCTTCCTTTCAATACTCTCTCAGTCAGTCACATAGTCATTCAGCAAACACCCCCTGGCAAGAGCAGGGGCATCAGTGACAGATGAGATTTGGGTGTTGCCCAGAGGAGTGCAGAGTCCAGACAGGCCTTCATGCCTATGGGATGTGGGAGGAGGGAGCTGCAGAAGCCCAGGAGGGTCATGGAGTCCCACCCGGCTTGGAGAGGGCTTCCTAGAAGAGGTGATGTCTGAGACCCGAAATGTGAGAAGGAGTAAAGTAGGTGAGGGCACAGGGAGAAAGAAGATGGGAAGGAGCATTTGCAAAGGCAAAGGGGAGCAGGGAGTTTTGAACAGGGAGTGCCAGGGCCGGACTGTGCCAGAACTTGGGAGCAGGTGACCAGGGTCGTCCAAAGGAGCCCTGATGGGGGTCTGGGCCACCACAAAGGCAGCAGGGAAGGTAGGAGGGCCTGGCCTGGAGGCCTGGGGAGGAGACCTAATTATTTCTCCGGCTCAGGGCCATGCCGGGCTCCCAAATCCATGCTATGGCCAAGTGTCCATGGCCCGGGAAGCTTCCTGGCTCGAGTGCTCACAGTTGGGGCTCACAGGTGGGGAGCATCCTTAAACCGAGGACACTGTGATGCCAGCTGGAAGCCTGGGCACAGGAGGGAGGGGATTCCGGGTTGCCACCCCTCCTGATTCCCCCACCTCTGTCCCAGGCGTCTTGGCACAAGTTTGCTCTGGAAAGTCAGGAACTGGGTCCTGGCAGTCAGAGGTCCTACTTTGGTATCATTTGAGGCCCTTTAGCACTTTCCCACACCTTCTACTGCTCCCTTCCAGAGACCTTCCTTTCCAGCAAAAACTCCAGTGTGCCAAGGCTGTGCGCCCCTGCAGGGCCCTCCCTCCGCTTCACCTCTGCTGGCTGCTTCCTCCCCGACACCCTCTCTCTGCCCCACCTCCTCTGAGCTGTCGCAGGAGAGACCCACGTCTGTATTCCTGGGGGGAAATCGTTGCTTTTTCTTTTTCTGACATTCTCTTCTCCCCCCACCTTTTTTTCTCTTCCTCCTTCCTTCTCTCTTTTCCCATTTCCTGTGTTTTAATCTCTGTCTGAAGCACAAGCTCTGTCATCAAAAGACTCGAGTTCAGATCCTGCTCAGCCACTGACTGCATGACTTTGGGCAAGTTACTTAACTTCTTGATGTCTCAGTTTACACTTCTACAGAATGAAGAGACTGGAAGGACAAAGTCGGGGGACTGATGCTACCCGCTCCAAGACCTGCTATAAAGCTCCTGTAAATCCAGAGGGGAGCGGGCGTGTTCAGGGTGGTATGGCCGTAGACCTGTGTGGCTGCAATAACCGACTCTTCTCTGAAGAAGACATGCAGATGGCTCAGAGACACATGAAAACATATTCATCATCATTAGCCATCAGGGAAATTCAAATCAAAATCACACTGAGATACCACCTTACACCAGTTAGAATGGCAAAAATGGACAAGGCAAGAAACAACAAATGTTGGAGAGGTTGTGGAGAAAGGGGATCCCTCTTACATTGTTGCTGGGAATGCAGGCTGGTACAGCCGCTTTGGAAAACAGTGTGGTGGTGCCTCAAAATATTAAAAATAGAGCTACCCTATGACCGAGCAATTGCACTACTGGGTATTTACCCCAAAGACACAGATGTAGTGAAAAGAAGGGCCATATGCATCCCAATGTTCATAGCAGCAATGTCCGCAATAGCCAAACTGTAGAAAGAGCTGAGATGCCCTTCAACAGATGAATGGATAAAGAAGATGTGGTCCATATATACAATGGAATATTACTCAGCCATCAGAAAGGATGAATACCCAACTTTTACATCAGCATGGATGGGACTGGAGGAGATCATGCTAAATGGAATAAGTCAAGCAGAGAAAGTCAATTATCATATGGTTTCACTTATTTGTGGAACATAAGGAATAGCATGGAGGACATTAGGAGAAGGAAGGGAAAAATGAAGGGGGGAGCATCGGAGGGAGAGATGAACCATGAGAGACTATGGACTCTGAGAAACAAACTGAGGGTTTTAGAGGGGAAGGGGGTGGGAGGATGGGTTAGCCTGGTGATAGGTATTAAGGAGGGCACATACTGCAGGGAGCACTGGGTGTTATACGCAAACAGTGAATCATGGAACACTACGTCAAAAACTAATGATGTACTGTATGGTGACTAACATAACATAATACCATAAAATAAAATTAAAAAAAAAAAAGCTCCAGTAAATCCAGACATGGTGGTATGAGTCAAAGAATAGGCAAAAAGATCCTTGGAAGAGAAGATGGAGCCCAGAAATAGACCCCCCAAAATATCTACTTATCTCTGATGAAAGAGCAAAAGCAATACAATGGAGAAAAGACGATGTTTCCTGCAATCAGTTCTGGGATGACGGGACATCCACACGCAAAAAAATGAATCTAGACACAGACTCACCT
This sequence comes from Halichoerus grypus, assembly GCF_964656455.1. Lineage (NCBI taxonomy): Eukaryota > Metazoa > Chordata > Mammalia > Carnivora > Phocidae > Halichoerus > Halichoerus grypus. The sequence goes on along the minus strand of NC_135712.1, from coordinate 162,939,812 downwards.
TCCACCCTACCTCAGAATTAACTCAAAATGGATCACTGACCTGAGTGTCAACTGCAAAACTACAAAACTCCTAGAAGATAACGTAGGAGGAAATACAGAAGCCCTTGAGTCTGGCGATGCCTTTTTAGATACAACACTAACGAAATAAATGGAAGAAATCATTGGTTATCTAGACTTCCTTAAAATTAAAAGCTTCTGGGACGCCTGCGTGGTTCAGTCGGTTAAGCATCTGCCTTCGGCTCAGGTCATGATCCCGGGGTCCTGGGATCGAGCCCCGCATCGGGCTCCCTGCTCCGCGGGAAGCCTGCTTCGCCCTCTCCCTCCACCTGCGGCTCCCCCTGCTTGCTTGCACTCTCCTCCTCCCTCGACAAACAAATAAATAAATAAAATCTTTTTTTTTAAATTAAATTAAAAACTTCTGCTCTGTGAAAGACAGTATCAAGAGAATGAGAAGGCAAGCCACAGGCTGGGAAACAGTATTTGCAAAAGACACGTCTGATAAAGGACTGTTATCCAAAAAATATAAATAACTCTTAAAATTCAGCAAGAAAATGAACAAGCCGATTAAAAAATAGGCAAAAGACCTGAACAGATACATGACCAAAGAAGATATACAGATGGCAGATATGCATATGAAAAGATGCTCAAAATCATATGCCATCATGAAGGTTTCAATTAGAACAACAGTGAGATAACACCATGCACAGATTAGAAGGGCCAAAATCCAAAACACTGATAACACCAAATGCTGACAACGATGTGGAGCAACACGAGCTTTCATGTGGGAATGCAAAACGGTGCAGCCACTTCGTAAGACAGCTTGGTGGTTTCTTACAAAAATAAACACACTTTTACCATATGATCCAGCAATCAAGCTCCTTGGTATTTACACAAAAAAAGGTGAAAACTTATGTCCGTACTAAAACCTGCACATGGATATTTACAGCAGCTTTATTCATAACTGCCAAAACTTGGAAGCAACCAAGATGTTGTTCAGTAGGTGAATGGATAAATAAACCGTGGTACATCCAGACAATGAAATATTATTCAGTGCTAAAAAAAAAAAAGAGCTACCAAGCCATGAAAAGACATGGAGGAACATTACACATTATTAAGTGAAAGAAGCCAAAGGGGTATTGGAGAGGGAAGGATGAGTAGAAGGAGTGCAGAGAGACAGAGATAGAGAAGACAGAGATGTCTGTGTCCTTCACCCCCTCCCTCCCTTCCAGCTCAGCCCACCAACTGCAGGTGAGTAAGCACCTCGTGATGGAAGTGGGTGCCCCTGGAAGGAGCTCCATCTGCCCCCACATTGGCCCAGTCCCCGTCACCACCTCCCCAGCCATACCTGGGACATGGTTCCTGCCAACTTGGGTACTTGTCTCTGCCTTTTGTCTTTGAGGGCCCCCCTGGCCTCAGTTTCCCCATCTGTGAAAGGGAGAGCTAAAAGCACATATTATAAGGATTAAAGAAGGCAGTGGCTCTAAATATGCCAGCTCTGGGTCCCAAGGCTGAGTAGGTGCTCATGATGGGCTGGCCCAATGATGCTGAGAATGCTTCTCCTTCCTTCCTCCTTCCCACTCCGAGAGAAGCCATTTGGCCCACCTGGTCTGAGAAGAATTCACCTAGAAGCTTTGCCCGCTGCCCCGGGGCACCTCTTCTATCACCTCTGCCCTGTTGCCTCCTGCTTTATTATTATAACTGGCCATTTCCATGACACCCACAGACTGAAAACCAACGCATCCTTTTCTTTCTTTTCTCTTTTTAACAAGTCTTGTTTCCTGGGGGGAAATCATGGAGAATGAAAGAATTCAGAACCACTCAATCGTGGGGAGAGGAAGGAGGAATTGGGAACCTACCCTCAACTCAGAGGAAATGGGAAGCGCCAGGGCTGCCGGGCTGTGGGAGGGCACTTGCTGGCTCTGAGCCTCACTTTCCCCACCCGTAAAGCAAGTGCCAGTTTCCACGGCCCCTCCATGCGCTTCCCAGGAGGTGGCTGGAAGGTGTAGACCGAGCAAGGGGTTGTCTGTCAGATGGGAGAATTCACATCCGAGCCTAGTTGTCAGCTGGCTGTGGGGAAGTTGCTGGAGCCTCCCTGTCCCTGTTCCCCGCTCTGAAAAGTGGGGGTGATAAAATGGGCTAATCTCAGAGGAAGAACTTTGTTCAGAGCCTGATGAGCAGGTGTCTGTCTAATAAAGAGTGGCTCTTCATATTGGGTTGTTAGAGATTACAAGGGCATGTACTCTAGGAATTCTAGTATTTGCCTAGGTGCCATACATAAAAGCAGCTAAGAACATGGCTCTGTCACCTGAAACTAAGGTAACATCGTGTGTCAACTATACTCAAATAAAATAGGAACCACAATAACAAAGAGCCTAGGGCCTGGGGCCGACGGCCTGGGTTCTCATCTCAGCCTTGCCATAACTAACTCTATGATCCTGGGCAACTTAACTCATCTCTCTATGCCTGATTGTCTGTAAAAGGCCACTAACAAGAGAGCTTACCTTGTGGGGCTATTTTTTTTTTTTTTTAAATATCACATACAATTCACCCATGTAAAGTGTACAGTTTGGTGGTTATCAGTATATCCACTGAGTTGCCACAATCAATTTTGGAACATTTTCATCATGCCCCCCAAAGAAACCCTGTGCTTATTAGCAGTCATGCTCCACACTCCCCCCCACCCAACCCTCCCCAGGCCCAGGCAACCACTCATCTACTTTCCGTCCCTATAGATCTGCTTATTCTGGGCAGTTCATATAGATGGAATCATTTGGCGGGCAGCCTTAACATGTTTCCAAGGTCCATCCATGTTGAGCGTGTGTCAGCACTTTGTTCCTTTTTATGGCTGAATATTATTCCATTGGATGAGCCTATCACATTTTGTTTATCCATTCATCCGTTGGTGTACATCCAAGTTGTTTATGCTTTTTGACTCTTATCCGTTATTACGAATACTGTCGCTCCAAACATTCCTATACAGCTTTTTGTGTGGACATACGCTTTCCTTTCTCTTGGGTCTACACCTAGGAGTAGAGTTGCTGGGTCACGTGGTAACTCTGGGTTTAACTGTTTGGGGAACTGCCAGCCCCACTGATTTATATTCCCCCCAGCAGCGCATGAGGGCTCAGATTTCTCCACACCCCCACCAACACTCATTATTGTCTGTCTTGTTTATTAGAGTCATTCTAGTGGGTGTGGAGTGGTATCTCATTGTGGTTTTGGTTTGTGTTTCCCTCTGGCTAATGGTATTGAGTCCCTCTTCATGTGTTTCATGGCCCCTCATATATCTTCTTGAGAGAGCTGTCTATTCAGCTCCTTTGCCCATTTCTTAATTAGGTTATTTGTTGCATGACTTTTATAACACCACCAACTGTGTGATCCCCAGCTACTGTGTGCCAGACATCACACCGTTGTCACATGGCACCCTCGCCAGCCTGCTGAGAGGTAGGTATTGGTATGCCCATTTTACAGATGAGGAAACTGAGGTTGATAGAAAAGAAGTGACTTACCCAAGGCGATCCCACATCGTAGGGCTAGAACTAGAACCTGAACCCTGCCCCATGAATCTGCATCCCCGTTAGGGAGACAGACAATACACAACTGAACAAAAACCAGGTAGTACTGGGCACCAAGAGGGAAATAAAAGAGGGGATGTGCTGGCAAGGCCCGGGGTGGTGGAGGTGGAGGACAACGTGAGTGGGGAGGGCAGGGGCCTCTCTGAGGAGCTGAGACTCACCTTAGTAAGTTGGTGCCCACGTGAAGGTTCAGGGAATGAGCCTTCCAGGCAGAGGGAATGGCTGTGCAAAGGCCCTGGGGCGAAATGGATAGTGGCATGCTTGAAGGACAGAGAGGAGGGTGCCACAATGGCGAGAGAAGAGAGAGGGTATGGAGTGGAGGAGAGAGGGAGCAGGGTCGGCTCTTGTACGCTCGGCTGGCCCGCCAGCAGCCAGGCTTCGGTAGCTCAGGGAGGATTTCTGAGGGCAGTGAGGCAGTCGCCGGGGCATGGACTCCTGGATCCGATCCTGCTCCACCACAGACTGGCTGTGGGGTCACAGGCCAGGCCTTCTTTCAGCTTTCAGCTTCCCATTTGGAAGGGGGAGATAGATGAGTGTGGGAGGCATGGAGGTGAGCATCCAATGAGCTAACGCAGGTAAGTGTGGTGTCTGACACGCGGCAGGAGGACAAGAACGGATTGCTTCCTCACTTGTAAATCCAGTGAGGGTCAGTCTCTGCCTGTCCTTTCACCATTACATCGCCAAGGCCTGGCATATAATAGCCACTCGTTAAAAATCAGTTGAATGGCTGAGCGGGAGGGGGTTATAACACCTACCTCCCAGGACTCCTGCGAGGACCAACTGTGTACGCGAGGCCGTGGGGCCCAGTTCTTACACCCACAGGCTCTGGAGCCTGCCTTCTGGTGCTGCCGCAGCCTCTGAGCCTCAGCTTGCCCACCTGTAAAACAGGCATGACAGCCGTGTAGATGCAGATCAAGCACACAGCAGGGCCCATCACCAGCACTCAAGAGATTTGAGTGTCATCACTGGGATCCTGGGACAAGCTCAGCCGCAGTGAGGGGCCGCTCTTCCCTGTGCTGTCATCCCGGCCATAGCAGAGGCCCTGTTAGTGGCATCTCTGAGCAAGCACTGCTCCTGGCAAAGGCCCATGCTAGCTGAGATGTAGGACGCTGGCGGGCTCCTGCTGGGCTCCTGGCAGACTCGGGTGCCGTGTGGGAACTACCTTCATGTGATGCTTTATTCTCCTACAAACCCGGGGCCAGAGGACGGACAGCTACAAGGGACGCCAAGTTTATTTCCTCCCTTCAGGTGACAAGTTGTTGGGAAACTAGGGGGATTTCTATCATTTCCATACCCCCCACCCCCAAAAGAGAGCCCAGTTGGGGCGGGCTTGAGTGGCCAGTGCAGGTCAGTGTCTACAGTCAGGCCTGCAGCCACCAGTGACCCCGGAAAGAATGCCCTCCACCCTGAGCCTCTACTCTGATCTTCAAAATGGGCACAATGATCCCGGCGGCCATAGCAACTTGTCCGCCCTGGGGCAAGGGAGGCCAGCAGGTGGTATACAGTGTGGAGGGCTGTGCCCACGCAGACCTGCCTCTGGGGACTCTGGCTTGTCCTTTTTCCCCTCAGGATTCTCTTTTCTAATTTGCGAAGAGCAACAACCCCCTCCCCAAGGCTGCACCCCAAATTCTCTGTGTAAGCAGGTCTGGTACCCAATCCTCAAATCCTTTCAAGGAAGCTTTTGTGACTACACTCCCAGGGAGGAAAAATGCGTGTGAGGACAAAAAAAGAGCCAGTACTCGTGGTGGTTCCATGTTCCCTGAGCTCTTCTGTATCCCTCCTTTGGGCCTTACAATAACCCAGGATGTGGGTGCTGATCTTGTCCCCATGGACAGGTAAGGAAACTGAGGCCCTGAAGGTTAATGTGCTTTTAGGTCGCATGCTGGGCAGGTGGGCTCTGGGGTCTGTGTTTTTAGCCACTACACTCACGGTGAGGGAAATAAAGCTTGTCAATTTATTATATGCAATGCACTCTATTTCCTATTCTGGTTCTCTTTTTTAAAATGCAGATCACAACCCAGGCAGTGGATTTCACAGCTCACAAAATGGGTCGTAATCTGCAGACCCATGGCAGGATGGATCGGTTCTCTGAGACCCAGGGTGCCTGGTCACACTGACCCGGTACTCCCCAAACTGTCAGCACTCCCCAGCTCCAGGACCCCATCCTAGCGCGCCTCCACCCCATTTCCCTTTCCTCAACTCCACAGGGCCTGGAGCTGGAATAACACAATCTCTCTCCCACATGCGAGCTGACAGCTCCAGGGCAGCTCCGGGGTCCCTGTAGCCTCAAGACCCAGGGAAGCAAGAGAAAGCTGCGGGGGCGGGGGCGGGGGGGTTAGGGGCTGGGGCGGGGGTGGAGGGCCCACCTCCTCCCTGGGGAAAGTCATTAGGATGCAGCCAGCAGAGGAGCTTCAGCCTAGAGGGGCTTTCATTTCCGAAGGCCTGAGCTGGGGGGCGGGAGGAGATTGCTTACAGATAGGGAGAAGCTGCTGGGGCTGAGGCTTCATTCCTGCTCCTAGGCAAGCAGCCAAGCTCCTTAACCCTTGATAGAACTGGAGGCTGGGAGGCAGCCAGCAGGCTGGTGTGGGGGTGGATAGGTGGGGGCTCTTTAATTGCCTTAGGAATAAATACTTATTCTCATCCATGTTTAGCAAGCACCAGCTAAGCCCTTTCTCTGCATTATCTTATTTAATCCACCCATATCCCTGGAGGTTTTTATTGTCATCATACCCACTTTACAGATGAGGAAGTGGAGACCCAGAGACCGAAGTCACTTGCCCACAGTCTCAAAGCATGAGCCAGAGGGGAACGCAGGAGAAGCCAGCTTTGATTTTTGATGAGGGAGATGCTTGAGGGTTCTGGGTGAGGGGTGTCGGGGGCTCAGCAACTGTTGGCCTCGAATTTATTCTGTATCTTCCTGGCCTTGGGCAGAGCTCCTGGGCTCTCAGCAGAGGGGCTCCATCCTCTCTGGGGCAAGCACTCTTGCTTTCTCCTGCCTCGGTTCACGCCTAGCACTAACGCCATTGTTCGAGATTTCATCCTGTTTCTCAGACCCGCAAGCTGCTGGGCCTGTAACCTGGCGCACTGCTTCTCTGACTGACTAGATGCGTTGTACTTGTGTCCAGCACCTCGGTGAATCCACAGGAGTCTTACCAGTTTGTCTATTGATTCTTGGATGGCTTTTCTATAGAAATGATTAATCCACCTGCCAACACTGACAACGTTATAATTTCCTTTCACATCCTTCTAGCTCTTCGCTGTGGACCGAACATTTGTGTGTTTGTGTCCCCACCCCCCTAATGTATATGTTGAAACCCAAATTCCCAGCAGGATGGCATTTGAAGGTGGGGGCCTTTGGGAGGCAATCAGGTTTAGGTGGGGTCCTGAGGGTGGGGCCCCCATGCTGGGATTAGTGTCCTTATAAGAAGAGGAAGAGACAGGAGATTGATTACTTTCTGTGAGCACACCCCAGGAAAGGCCATGCCCAGGAAGAGGACCTCACCAAGAGCCCCACCATGCTGGTATCCTGGCTCTCCACTTCCAGGCTCCAGACGGTGAGAAATGAGTTTGTTGCTCAAGCCACCCAGTCTCTGCTATTTTGAATAATAGCCTGAACTATTTCTATTTCTTTCTGTAGAGTGTTCAGGATTTCCTATATTTCTTGGATAGTGGGGTTGACAGTAGTACCCTTGTCTTGTTTCTGACTTTACAGAGAATGCATTTAAAGTGGCTTCATTAAGAAAAATGTTTGCTGCAGGTTTTCAAACATATTTTTTAAAGATAAAATACACATGAATTTGCTATCTTAAGCGTTTTTAAGTGTCCAGTTCAGTGGTATTAAATACATTCACACTGTTGTGCAACCATTACCACCATCCGTCCCTATAATTCTTTTCATCTTGTAAAATTGAAACTCTTACCCATTGAACAGTAACTCCCATTCTCCACTCTCCCCAGCCTCTGGCAACCACCGTTCTTAATTTCTGTCTCTATGGTTTTAACTTCTCTAGGGATCTCATACAAGTGGAATCATACAGTATTTGTCCTTTTGTGACTGGCTCATTTCACTCAGCTTCATGTCCTCAAGGTTTACCCATGCTGAGGCATATTGCAGAATCGTCTTCCTTTTTAAGGCTGAATAATATTCCATTGTATGTATAGACCACATTTTGATTGTCCACTCATCTGTCAACAGATACTTGGGGTTTGCTTTCATTTTTTAGCTCTTGTGAATAATACTGCTATGAACATGAGTGTAGAAGTGTTTTTTTCAGAGACCCTGCTTTCGATCCTTTTGGGTGTATACCTAGAAGTGAAATTGTTGGGTCATCTAGTAATTCTATTTTTAATTTTTTGAGGAACCACCGTACTGTTTTCCATAGTAGCTGCACCATTTTACATTTCCACCATGAGTACACAAGGGTCCCAATTTCTCCACATCCTCACCAACTCTTGCTGTTTTCTAGGTTCTTTTGTTTTGTTTGTTTTGTTGATAGCAGCCATCCTAATGGGTGTGAGGTGGTATCTCATTATAGTCTTGATTTGCATTTCCCTGATGATTAGTGATGTTGATCATCTTTTCACGTGAGCACTGGCCCTTTGTATATCTTCTTTTTTAAAAAAAATTTTTTCCTTTGTATATCTTCTTCTGAAAAATGACTATTCAAATCCTTGGTCCAATTCTGAATCAGGTTCAGAAGTTTTCTATATACTGTGGCTATTAATCCCTTATCAGATATATGATTTTCAAACATTTTCTCCCATCCTGTGGGTTGCCATTTTACTCTGTGGATAGTGTCTTTTTTTTTTTTTTTTTAAAAGATTTTATTTATTTATTTGAGAGAGAGAGAATGAGAGACAGAGAGCATGAGAGGGAGGAGGGTCAGAGGGAGAAGCAGACTCCCTGCTGAGCAGGGAGCCCGATGTGGGACTCGATCCCGGGACTCCAGGATCATGACCTGAGTCGAAGGCAGTCGCTTAACCAACTGAGCCACCCAGGCGCCCGGATAGTGTCTTTTGATGCACAAATTTAAAAAATTTTCACGAAGTCCAATTTGTCTACTTTTTCTTTTGTTGCTGTGTCTTTGGTGTCAAAGCCAAGAAATCACTGCTGAATCCAATGTTGTCATGATTTTCTCCTATGTTTTCTTCTAGGAGTTTTATTGTTATAGGTCATACATTTGGGTCCTTGATCCATATTGGGTTAATTTTTGTATAAGGTGTTAGGTAAGGATTCACATTCATTCTCTTATGCATGTGGAAATCCAGTTTTCTCAGCACTATTTGTTGAAAAGACTGTCCTTCTCCATTGAATGGTCTTGGCACCCTTGTCAAAATTCACTTGATTATATATGCAAGGGTTTATTGCTGGGGTCTTTATTCTATTCCACTGATCTGTATGCCTGTCCTTTTGCCAATACCACACTGTTTTGTTTTGTTTTTTTTAAAGATTTTATTTATTTGACAGACAGAGACACAATGAGAGAGGGAACACAAGCAGGGGGAGTGGGAGAGGGAGAAGCAGGTTTCCCGCGGAGCAGGGAGCCCGACGTGGGGCTCGATCCTAGGATCCTGGGATCATGACCTGAGCCGAAGGCAGACGTTTAACGACTGAGCCACCCAGGCACCCCCCACACTGTTTTGATTACTGTAGATTTGCAGTAAGTTTTGAAATCAAGACATGTGAGTCCTTCAATGCTGTTCTTTTTCAAGATTGTTTTGGCTATTCAGGGGTCCCTTGAGATTCCATACCAATTTTAGGATGGATTTTTCTATTTTTGAAAAAAAATGTCATTGGAATTTTGATAGGGATGCACTGAATCTTAGATTGCTTTGGGTATTGACAACTTAGTGATACTAAATCTTCCAATCCATAAAATGTTAAATGTGTTTTCATGTATTTATGTCTTTAATTTCTTTCAGCAATGTTCTGTAGCTTTCATTGTACAAGTCTTTTACCCCCTTGGTTAATTCCTAAGTATTTTGCTCTTTTTGCTCCTATTGTAAATGCAATTGTTTTTGTAATTTCCTTTTCAGATTGCTCATTGTGTATGGAAATGCAACTGATTTTTGTATGTTCACTGTATCCTGATACTTTGATGAATTCATTTATTAATTCTAAAAGCTTTTTGTGGAATCTTTTAGGGTTTTCTACATATAAGATCATATCATCTGCCAACAGAGATAATTTTACTTCTTCCTTTCCAATTTAGATGCTTTTTATTTATTTTTCTTGCCTAATTACCCTGGCTAGAACTTCCAGTACTATGTTGGATAGAACTGGTGAGAGCAGACATCCTTGCCTTGTACCTGATCTTAGAAGAAAGGCTTTCAGTCTTTCACTATGGAATATGTTTGCTGTGGGTTTTTCACATGTGACTTTTATTATGTGGAAGTAATTTCCTTCTATTCCTAGTTTGGTGAGTATTTTTATCATGAAAGGGTGTTGAATTTTGTCAAATGCTTTTTCTGCCTTGAGATGATCATAGTTTTTTCCCTCTTCATTCTATGGTGTATTACATTGATTGAGTTTTGTATTTTTTTAAAAAGATTTTATTTATTCACTTGAGAGAGAGAGAGATTGAGAGAGAGAGAGAGAGAGAGAGCACACAAGCAGGGGATGGGGAGGGGCAGAAGGAGAGGGAGAAGCAGACTCCCTGCTCAGCAGGGAGGCTGACGTAGGGCTCCATCCCAGGACCCTGAGACCATGACACAATGCAAAGGCAGACACTTCACTGACTGAGCCACTTAGGCACACCAATTGAGTTTTGTATTTTTAGCCATCCTTGCTTTCTAGGAATAAATCCCACTTGGTGTCATGGTGTATAATCCTTTTAATATGCTGCTGAATTCTGTTTGCTAGTATTTTGTTGAGGGAGGATAGGTATTACTGTTCATAAGGAATGCAGTTTTCTTGTAGTGTCTTTGTCTGGCTTTGGTATTTGGGTCATGCTGGCCTTATAGAATGAGTCAGGAAGTTTGGGAAAGATTGGCATTAGCTCTTTAAATGTTTGCTAGAATTCACACAGAAGTCATCAGGCCCAGGTGGCCAGATAGATTCGTGTGCTTCCCACTCTGCCTTCTTCCACCTGTTGTCTCCTATTAATTCTTAACCATATCAATATCTACTCTACCTTCTAAAAAGCTAAATACTTTACCACACTGTTATGTCCCTTTAGTTTCTCTACCCCCACCCTTACAGTATTTTACCTTCGATTCTTTAAAACAAGATTACTTCATTCTTCTTGCATCTGTGTTTCTGTGAAAAATCTGATGTTAGCCAGATCCTTACTCCTTTTAGGTGGTCTACTCTATCTGGTCTTTTTTCGAATTTTCTCTTTGATTTTCTCAAATCTCCCTCTACTATGTCTGGGTGTGTTTTTCCTTATCTCTTCTGTTTGGCACTCTGATTTCTTTCATTCCAAAGTCTTTCATTTTTCTCAGTTATGGCATATTAATCCTTGTTATTTCTTAGGTAGTTCCCCTTCTCCATTTCTATTTTCTGTTCTTTCTGGGACTCTTATAATCTGGGGTTATCCACACTTCTTTCTGTCCTCCACATTTTCAGTGTTTCTTTTCTATTTTATACACTGTCAGCTTTTCCTGATGTTTTCTCAGAGAGCTCCACAGCCTGATCTTCCAACCCATTAATTGGTTCTTCAGCTTTTATCTCATATGTGTGCTGTTCTTTATTTTAACTACTTCCTTGTCTCCTTTGGTATATTGACTGTGCTTACTTTTTTTCTGATCTTACCAACAATTCTGCTTCAGATGGTATTTCTTGTTCAGTGTCTTTCTTTTGCAGTAAATGATTAGTTATTGTGGCCTTTGAGATCATATTTTCTTGATCATGTCAGCTACTGTTTCTCCAGGGTTGATTTGCAGGGAAGGAGCCAGTAAGTCCATGCCAGTTTGCCATGTTGGCAGAAACTAGAATTACTCTCAGTGGATGTTTCTATCCTAGGGAGCAGATACCTTGATGGCTCTAGCTCTGGCCCCATTGATCTTTGGATAAAGTGGTCCTCGTGGAGATTTCTTACTACGGTTTTTGGGTTTCAGCCTAAGAGACTTCATCTTATTTCAATGAAAAAATGCTGAAACCTGTCTATAACATCTCTTTTACAGTCAAGCCCTGGGATAGCCCTGCAGAGATGGGGACAGTGACTGAGACTCCTTGAGGCTTTGGGTTCAGGCTGAACCATCCCAGTCTTGCTAGGCACACCTCACAGAATGGGGTCTGCAGCCTGCTCCTCAACCTGGCTTCTTCCTCTGGTCATATAAGTGTGACTTTATGAGAAATCACTGAAGTGCCTTCCAAAGTACTTGTACCATTTTACATTCCCACCAGCAATGTATGAGAGTTCTAGTTGCTCCATATACTTGCCAGTAGCTATTAAATTTTCAGTTAAATTTTGTTAGCCGTTCTGAGAGATGTCTAGTAGTATCTCATTTGTGGTTTTAATTTGCATTTCTTTAAAGACTGATGGTAGACATCTTGTCGTGTGGGGTATTTTTTTTTTTTTTTGGTCATCTATCTTCTTTTACAAAATGTCTATTCAAATATTTTGCTTAGTTAGAAAAAATAGACTTGTTTGTCCTCTAATTGAATTGTGATCTTTAGCTATTCTAGAAATTTGTATTTTTCTCCCAGTTTGTGGTGCACCATTTTTTTGGAAAGTATTGTTTTTGCTTTTGTTTTTGTTTTTAGGAGCAAAAGTATTTGACTTAGGTGAAGTCCAGTCCATTATTTTTCTTTTCATTACTTTTTACTATTGTTGTAGGAAATCTTTGTCTGCCTTAAAATTACAAATATTTTCTCCAGAAGTTTTATAATTTTAGCTCTTAAGATCTATGATCCATTTTGAATTAATTATTGAGAATGGTGAGAGGTAAAGATAAGTTCTAATTTTTTTCCCATACGGATATTCAGTTGTTCCAGCACCATTTGTTGAAAAGACTTTCTCCGCTGACTACCTTTTCCTTTGTTGAACATCAATTGGACCATCTGTACATGATTCTAATCTTGGACTCTATTCTATTCCATTTATCTATATGTCTATTTTTCTGCCAATACCACACTGTCTTAATTCCTGTAGCTTTATCGTAAATCTTGAAATCTGTAGTATAAGTTCTCCAATATTGTTCTTCTTTTTCAAAAATTTTTTGGCTATTCTAGGTCTTTTGCATTTCCATATAAATTGAAACTTGTAATACATGAAATGGTGTATCTACTTAAGTGTTTAAAATTTTTTCAGCAATGGTTTATGGATTTTAAAGAATGGAGATAAAATTCAAAATTTAACCATTTTTTAAAAAACTCTTTTAAAGATTTATTTATTTATTTGAGAGAGAGAGAGAGAGTGGGGGAGGGCAGAGGGAGAGAATCTTCAAGCAGACTCCCCGCTGAGTGAGGAGTCCAGCATGGGACTTGATCCCATGACCCATGAGATCACGACCTAAGCCGAAACCAAGAGTCAGATGCTCAACCAACTGAGCCACCCAGGCGTCCCACAAATGTAACCATTTTAAAGTATACAGTTCAGTATATTTCAGCATATTCATGTTATGTAACAACGTCACTGTCTAATTCCAGAACACTTTCATCACCCCAAAAATGAATCCCCATACCCTTCAAGCAGTCTTCTCCTCTCCATTCCCTGGCAGCCACTAATTTACTTTCTGTCTCCAGAGATTTGCCTGCTGTGGACATTTAATATATATTAAATCATACAATATATGGCTTTTTGTGTCTGGCTTCTTTCACTAAGCATAATGTTTTCAAGGTTCATCCACATTACAGTATGTATTGGTGTTATATTCCTTTTTATGGCCAAATCATATTTTACTGTATGGCTGTACCACATTTTGTTTATCCATTCATGTGTTGATGGACATTTGGATAATGCTATGAACATCTGTTTACAAGTTTTTGTATGTGAGAGTCCCTATTGATTGGTGAGTTTAACTCATTCACATTTACTGTATTTTTACTTTTTTTTGCTTTCATTCTTGAAGGATATTTTTACTAGATATAAAATTTGTAGGTTAGCTTTTTTAGTAGTTGCATTATTTTAGAGGAGAAATTAGCATTCATATTTTTTTCTTCAGTATATAATGAGTCTGATTCTTCTTAAGATTTTCTCTTTAACATCAACTTTCACCAACTTGATTATGATGTACCTGGATGATGTTTCCTTTGTGTTTATCCTGCTTAGGATTCATTGAGATTCTTATTATCAAATATGGAAAACAGTTCTGTGAGTTTTGACAAATGTATACAGTCAGGTATCCACTGCTGTAATCAAGACATAAAATAATCCCATCACCCCCCTGCCTCTGCCAAATGCCCTCATGCCCTCTGTAGTCATCCCCACCCCAGGGAACCCCTCATCTATTTTTTTCTGTCCCTATAGTTTTGTCAAGAATTGTTTTTAAATTTTACTAGGGAGGGTCTAGATTAGCCTTTACTCCAAGACTAGCTTATCTCTACTCATATGGACTGGCTTTTCTGGGGTTTTCACTGAAAGGCCCAGGTCTCTACTTTTTTTGGGGAGGGATTTTTAAGTTTTTAATTTCAGTTAGTTAAAATTAGTTATATTAGTTTCAGGTATACAATCTAGTGATTCAACAATTCCATACATTACCTGGTGCTCATCATGACAAATGTACTCCATAATCTCCATACCTATTTAACCCAACCCCCCACCCACCTTCTCTCTGGTAACCATCAGTTTGTTCTCTATAAGAGTCTGTTTCTTGTCTCTCTCTCTCTCTCCCTCCCACCCCCTTGCTTGTTTTATGTCTTAAATTCCACACAAGTGAAATTGCATGGTGTTTGTCTTTCTCTGATTTATTTTGCTTAGCATTATACTAGCTCCATCCATGTCATTGCAAATGGCAAGATTTCATTTTTTATAGCTGAATAATATTCTGTTGAATATATATATCTTCTTTATCTGTTCGTTAATTGATGGATACTTCGGCTGCTTTCTTATCTTGGCTATTGTAAATAATGCTGCTACAGCATGTATCCCCTTGAATTAGTGTTTTTGTATTCTTTGGGTAAATGCACAGTAGTGTAATTTACTGGATCATAAGGTAGTTCTATTTTTAACTTTTTGAGGAACCTCCATACTGTTTTCCACAGTGACTGCACAAGTTTGCATTCCTACCAGCATTGCAAGAGGGTTCCTTTTTCTCCACATCCTTGACAACACCTGTTGTTGCTTGTGTTGTTGATTTTAGCCATTCTGACAGGTGTGAGGAGATACCTCCCTGTGGTTTTGATTTGCATTTCCCTGATGGTAAGGGACAATGAACATCTTTTCATGTGTCTGTTGGCCGACTGTATGTCTTCTTTGGAGAGATGTCTGTTCACGTCTTCTGCCCATTTTTGACTAGATTGTTTTTTGGGTGTTGAGTTTTATAAGTTCTTTATATATTTTGGATGCTGACCTTTTATCGGATATATCCTTTGCAAATATTTTCTCCCATTCTGTAGGTTGCCTTTTAATTTTGTTGATTGTTTCCTTTGCTGTGCAGAAGCTTTTTATTTTGATGTAGTCCTAATGGTTTGTTTTTGCTTTTGGTTCCCTTGCCTCAAGAGACATATCTAGAAAGAAGTTGCTATGGCTGATGTCAAAGAAGTTACTGGCCCATGTGTCTACTTCTGACTGGTTGGAACTTGAACGTCTCCCAACCGTCTGTGAACTGTCACTTCACAGCTCCCCTGTATTTCTTTACCTGGTCTCATGAAGCCATGCCCTAAACATGTGCAGTTTAGCATTCAGCTGAAGACTCAAGGAGACCCCTAGACAGATTTTGAGGGTTCTCTCTGCATAACTCCCTCTTCTCTGATACCCTGCTCCACAAATTCCAATCACCACTGTCTCCCCAAATTCTGATCTCTCTCCTCAGTTCAGCAATACTATCATATTCTACTTGAATTCTCCTTCCCTGCACCATGATCCAGAAAGTATCTCTGAGAGAAACCTGGGGATTTATAGAACTTTGTTTCTCTTGCCTTATTATTTTTCAAGAGACCCACTCCAGTACCAGTTACTCCAACATGTCTGGAAGCAAAATTCAGGCCATCTCTTTTTTGTTTAGTTATATCTTATTCTTTGCTTATGTTTTCAGTTCCTTCTTTTGCATATTTAAACATTAAGAAAATATTCATTTTATATTGTCTGAGAAGTCCAATATCCAAAATCTTGGATGTCTAATTTAATGTTTGATATTTTCATTTGCTTTGGCTTACACTTTTAAATTTTGGATTGTGAGCTCAGGCTCAATTGGATTATCTCTGTGGGAATCCTGTGAAGTCTAGGTTGAGAGTGATCATCATCAGAGAGGATTTGTTTGCTTCCACCAAGCATTCTGAGGGGTTCCCAGACCTCATAGACAGCATGTACATACATTTAAACCCAAAATCTCTCTGAAGGCAGACCTGGGTTATACATTCACATTTAGGTCCAAAATATTTTTTCTCTAAGGCTAAGACATTCAAATTCCCTTGTCATTTTGTGTGTATCAAGGGTCAGATTTATATTTAGGAGTCTTATTTAAAGTCTGGTGTCTTGTTCAGGCCCCAGGTTTTTTCTCATGTCTCTCTACAACCATTAAAGCCCAGGTTCTGGGTCATTGAGATTAACAAAACAACCTCAGGACAGCTGTGTTTTAATGCTTGCTTAATACTTGGTTTCCTGAGTCCTCTTTTCAGCACCTATAGATTTTCCTTACTACCTTGTGAGCTCCAGTATGCATTAAAAGGATATTTGATTTATGTTATTCAACATTTCTATGTGTTTTGCAATGTGATTTTTTTTTTTTCAGGCCATTTAATCCATACTATTGTTGGAAATGGAAGTCTGATTTTTGTCTTGCCTGGTTCCCTCCTCCTCTGGCCCTGGGTGGAGGAGAAAGAATGGATTCAGCACCAGGGACTTTGCCTAATGCAACCATATGCTGATTGTATGGCCTCTGGCAGTCCCTTCCTTTCTCAGGGCCTCAGTTTCCCTCTTTATAAAGTAAGAGATTAGATGCCCTAATCCCTGGCTTTCCTTCCAGTTTTAATTTTCTTTGAGTCTATTCATGATAGTCTTCCCCTTTCCTGGGCCCTCTACTGGGTCAACTTGAAGAAGAATTGGGGAAAGAGTGCTCAGTGATAAGAGCATCCTGTTCCCATTTCTTATAGACCCTGGGGCTACTGACCATTAAATGGCCCCCTGATTGACTGAGTATCTAGGAGGTGAGTAATTGGGCCACTCCTCACTTTCCTGCTGGCACAGATAGCACACAGCAAGGCCTCCTAACAAAACCTAGCCTCTAGGCTCTGGCTCTAATTCTACCCTCACTTCCCCCAAGAAGTCTTTCAAAAAACTGAGGCCCAGGTAGAGGAGAGGAGTACTCCATGGATGGCAAAGATTGGTAGTTAACTGGCAGTTTGGACCTGTGCTAAAGATGTTTTCTGAAGCATCACTTGAGTTCCAAGTGTTGTGATTGATTAATGATGTCTGCAAGGACCTGGGGGGAGAAGCAGGTATGTCGTGTGTTTGCCATCTCTGGAGTGTCCCCTTGAGTCATGCTACACCTTTTTGCTTTAGAAAGCCTTGGACCTCCCTAATCCAAGGAAGAAGATGACAGGAGGGAGCTTGAAAGAAAAGTCTAGCTGCTGTAGTCGGACAAGAGTTTATGACTCTTTCAGATAATTTCACATCTTCCCATAATACCTGGTTTGCTGGGGACATTGTCGGGGGTTGAAGCCTTATCCCCCTCTCCTGATGTTTCTGTGGACAAAGAGGCTCCTTCTTTTCTCCCTCCTCCTCAAGAGACAATTTGATTATGTAGCACTGGACATTCACTGGGCCCCATTTCACCAGTGAGAGATGTCCCTGCTCAAGTCTGCTCATTTTTGGCCCATTTTCAGTGTGGCAAGCACCTTGAATTGGGCTGGTGCCTGCCCTTTAGAGACAGTTCTGTGGTCCCTGTGCATGCAGCTTCTGAAGTACATGATTTAACATGCAGGCCCAAGGGTTCAATTCAGGGAAGAAGGTAGGAGGGCCAGTGTCTCCATTCCAGTCTTTACCAGAGTCCTGCCTGAGGGGCTGGAGGGTGCCTGCATGCCAGGACAGAGGTGGAATTTGCTCCCCCTTGCCTTCTAATCCTTGTATGCCCTTGTGCTCAGAGGGGCAGTGTGGGGGGAAGAGTAGTTAGATGCCCAGGACCCCTAGCAAATATCAAGCCCTTACGTATCAAGAAATGCAGGCTTAAGAACATAGCATGCCATTTCAAATCCATTTCTAGGGGAATAAATGTATGATTCCAAACAAGCCTTTGAATGATACAAAGGATAAAAATTAAACCTCAAAAAATTCAAATTGAAAAAAGCATCTATTCCAAAGGGGCAGAAGTAGTTAAGTGTAGAGCACATCACCAAACACTGCCCACAGATCAGGGCCTGAAGTCTTTTCCAAGTTTGGAGAACCAGGCAGACCCTCTGGGGTCCAGGCCCTGCTCTGGGAAGTGGCTCTTGGGAGCCTCAGACAAACAGATCCAGAGCTGGTGACTACCACCAGAGGGGTAGTCAGCACATGAGAGGTGGAGAGGGGGCTGCCATCTCTGGGTCCCTGATGCTGGGAAGGACTCTTCAGGCCTGTCAGCTCAGGAAGGGGTGTCTAATCCACCAAAGGGTACTGAGGCTGGGCACATGGGGACATTAACACACTGGGGGCCACAGGTGCTCTGGCTTTCAGGGTGCCACCAAAGGGCCCCTGGGCGTGGCCTGTCACCATCTTTTCCATCCCATTCTGTGACCCTTTCCCTTGTTCTCCCTCTTCCCTAGTTTCCTCCTCCCTCAGTCCTCCCCTTGCCCACTTCTTAGTGGCTCTCCAGCTCTCCCTCCATCTTGTCTTCCATCTGTTCCTCCTCTCCTTCTCTGTCTCTCTCCTCCCTCTTCGCTCTCATCCCCTCTTATCCATCTGGGCCAGAAGCAGAGCCCTTTTCCACCCTGTTAAGGGTAGGAGGGTACAATTTAGTCTCATCCACGACCTCCCCAGGGTTAATATACCCTTTGGCTTGGCCCCCTTGGAGTGGGACATCTGTTTCCTTGGGAATGTGGGATTTTCTGGCTGATTTAAATGGTCACAGAGGAAGCTCTGGTTTCCACAGACTCAGCCTAGAACAGGGCTGTGGGGGGGCCTTGTAGGAGCCAGCCTATCCCATGGCCTCAACCAGATGCTGGAGGCACGCTTATTTATTATGCAGAGGCTCAGAGAAAGGGGGTGGGAGGCTTGGGAGGCAGGGCTGGGGTGGATGTGAGAGGAGCTGTGTCCAGGCTTGGAGCTCTGGGTAGCCGTAGGGGCAGCATCATTTCTTGAAGGCCTGTTTTTTCCAGGGGACCGCCTTCTTACTGCCCCTCCTGGCTTTGCTGAGAACAGGCAGATCCACTTCAGGTGGTTTCACTCTAAAAATCAAAATAGAGAGAAGCAAATGCTGGGAAATGGGTGGAGAGAACTGGTGTGGATAGCGCTCAGAGCCCTGCCCTGGCCTGAGCAGAAGTGCACCTGGCCCTTCGCCATGCACAGCTGAAGCCCTCTGGGTGTTGTTCCAACCTGGGGGACCAGAGGCACCTGTGACCTTTCTAGGTGCTCACAATTGTGCTTTTCTATCTTCAGGAGAATTGTGTGATTTTTACACTCTTGCAGAATACGTAATTCGCTTCAGTTAACATGGCCAATTTAGTGGACTTTTGGCAGGTCTTGAAGGTTTCTTGCAGGGAGACGGCAGGCAGTTTCTACCCTTCTCAGACTGAGGGTCTGGGTTGTAGGGTTTCACTGCAAAGTCTACAAAAGGTCTCAATCTCCACCACCCAGACCACTGCCTGCAGCTCCGGGGAGCAGGCTTGCTGCCCAGCTAGACATGGTATTGATTAAATGGGCCAGATATCAGGGATGGTTGGAGATGACCCACGCCCGGGGCGGGGGGGAGTGACTTGCCCAAAGCCACTTAGCCCCACATGAACTCTGTGGCCTGTGGCAGAGCCAGGGGCCCTGCTGTGAGCCATGCCCATTCTGTTGATCACAGGAGGGCCCCTCAGCCCTGGGGCTGGGGTGGCCACCTACTTCTTCTCAGCTTCAGGAGGGGACTCCTCCATCTTGTCCCCCATGGCCAACGAGGAGAAGCTTTCTTGGATGTCTGCCGATATTGCTTTCTTGGCTGAGTCGGGGTCTTCCAGGACTGGGATATAGGTTGGAATGCTGCAGGGGAGGCAGGGAGGGAGGGCAAGGCTCAGCAGAGGCACAGCCAGAGGGGCCCCGAGTAAGGAGCCCCTGCTTGGTACTGCCATTTAGCATTCCAGCTCCAATAGAGAAAAGAGCGCAGGGTTTCTCCTCCCCAGGGTGGGTAAAGGGAGAGCCTGACCCCTGGGGACCCAGAAACTCCCTGGAGCTTGTTTTTTCTGGCCTCTATTTAAGGTTGGAGTCACCCTGACTCTATGTCAGTGACATCTGTGCACCCAGCACTGACGACCGGTGGGGCAGGAGGGCTCCGTAAAGTGAGCAAAGGAGAGAGCACAGGAGGCCAAGGAAATAAGCCATTATGTAGAGTCTTATGGGCTGCTTGTGTCCCCCTCCCCAAACTCAAAGGTTAGTGGAGTCCTAACCCCCAGTACCCTAAAATGTGACCTTATTTGGAAATAGGGTTATTGCAGATGTAATGAGTCAAGAGGAAGTTATACCAGAGTAGGGTGGACCTCTAATTCAACATACCTGGTGTCCTTATAAAAAAAGGGGGTAATGTGGACACAGATAAACAGATGGGAGGACACCACGTGAAGCCTGGAGTAATAATGCTGCCACAGCCAAGGAACTACCAGAAGCCAGGAGACTGGCCTGGAGCAAGGCCTTCCCTAGCACCCTAGCACTTCTCTGCCTACACCTCTGTCTCTGGCCTCCAGAACCATGACATAATACATTTCAGGTTAAGCTACTCAGTTTGTGGACCACTGTTACAGGAGTCTTAAGAAACTAATGAATACAGAGACAGGACAGGCCCTGTTGTTTCATTGTTTCTTCGTATTTATTGAGCCCCTGCTATGCCACTTGCTTGAGGGCAAGGCATTTTAGGGACAAGAGACAAGCAGGGGGGAGGGGAGAGGAGGGCATCTTCCATCATTTTGAAAACGCTAGAAAAATTAAAAATGGAGGTATGGACTGAGCTGTCTCCCCTGTCCCCTTTGGTCCCATTTGGACAAAGGTGGTAGGAAAGTAGATTCTGGGAGTGGGTCTCTTGAGACTTCCTGAGCACCATAGTGGTGCTAAGGACTCCTACTCCTGTCCCCACCCCCCACCCCCACCCCCACCCCACCCGCAGATGGGTCACAGCTCAGCACTTCCTAGGGACTCAAAGCACAGGTAAATGGAGAAATGGGAATCCAGCTGAGTGGGGCACTGGAAAAGCACCCCTAGGTGAGAGCTTCCAATAGCAGGTTACAAGATGAGAGAGCCAGGGTGACCAGGATGTGGGGAGCATCAGCAGTGTCCCCAGGTGAGGCCCTCCACCAGGCCTGGGGCTGTGTTGACAAATGAAACGTACTGGCCACTGGGGAAACCGTCTCCTCTGCCTGGCCCTGGGCGGATGGAGAATGGGACCAGTGTTACCAGAGCAGAGAGGGTGGGCTTTGGAGACCAAATCAGCCCTCGCCCTGGGAGCTCGCTAACAGGGGAAAACAGCCCCTTTCCTTCCCCCTCCCTCAGCTGCAAGCACCCACAGAGCATCTTCCCTAACCCCCCACTTTTAAGTTGTGGTTAAAAGTACAGAACATAACATTTATCCATTTTCCAATGCATACTTTAGTGGCATTAAGTACATTCACATTGCTGTAGAGCCATCACCACTATCTACCGCCAGACTTTTTCATCTTCCCAAACTGAAACTCTGTCCCCATTAAATACCAGCTCCCCATTGTTCCTTCCCCAGCCCCTGGCAGCCACCACCCTATCTGTCTCTGTGCATTTGACTCCTCTGTGGTCCTCATGTAAGTGCAATCATGCGGTGTTTGTCCTCTTGTGACTGGCTCATTTCACTGAGCATAATGTCCTTGAGGCGCATCCATGTTGTAGCTTGTGACAGGATTTCCTTCCTTTTTAAGGCTGAGCAATATTCCACTGTATGCACAGAACACATTTTTTTTTAATCCGTTTATCCACTGACGGACACTTGGGTTGCGTCCTCTTCTTGGATATTATGAATAATGCTGCTATGAACATAGGTGTACAAATATCTCTTCGAAACCCCACTTTCAACTCTTTTAGGTAGCTACCCACAAGTGAAACTGTTGAATCATAACGCTGTGTAACTGTTTTCCACAGCAGCCACGCCACGTCACATCCCCGCCCGCAGCTCACGCGCGTCCCAGTGTCTCCACAGCCTCACCAAAACGTGCTGTTTTTGTTTTCTTGATAGTAGCCATCCTAATGGGTATGAGGTGGTATTTCACGGTGGTTTTGACTTGCATTCCTCTAATGATTAGTTCTCTTTACTCGTTTTCTTATCGATTTCTGCGTCTTTGGATTGGCCAAGGTAAAGCAGGTAGAGATCGTGTTCACTTCCAAATCCCCAGTGCTGAGCACGAGCCCGGGCAGGCAGTAGGAGGGGCATGACTTTTGGGTTAAAATCGAGGGCTGCTTCTGGGGAGAGGAGCCTCCCTCACAGGAGGTATATGAGGAGCGGCCAGAGGACCATGGCAACTGGTTATCAGTAGACCCTCTGTCAATCAGCCCTTCCTCAGTCTGACCTGACCTCTGCCTCCCGGGGATAAAATCAGCTCGAGGTCATCATTCAGTGAACATGCCCCCAGGCGGTTATATGTGCCAGGCCCTGGGGCTGAGCAAAGGACACAGAGAGAAGGGAGGTGGGCCATGCGATGCAGGACACCTGGCTTAACAGGTACAGAGAGAGCTTCAGCCCTTCCCAACCCACAGCTGTCTCTGCAGCTGGCTCCTCTGAGTGCCCAGTGAGCAGCGCAGGCCTTCTGGAGCTGTCCTCCAGCTCTGCCCACCTCCCTGCATTTACTCTGCAGACCTGTATCCTCTCCCTCTCAGCTCCCTGCCTCGAATCCTCCCACTAGAGCTGTACAGAACCAAGCAGATCGGAAGTCTACTCTGGCAAGGAAGAAATGATTCCCGCCCAGGGACAGTGAGGCCCCCCCACTAGCTGTGAATGTGAGGCTGTCTGCCAGCCCCCTCTTGTAACAGAGGACCCAGAAATGAAAACACTAGAACTCCAGGAAGAGCATCTCCCTTGGGCTAAACCGACAGCGCTGACTTCTAGGTCGTTTCTCACCATGGTGCTCTGTCATGCCGGCACGTTCCATATCCACTGACCATAAACCTCCCAAACCACTGCTTGGCGGCTGAGC
This sequence comes from Halichoerus grypus, assembly GCF_964656455.1. NCBI lineage: Eukaryota > Metazoa > Chordata > Mammalia > Carnivora > Phocidae > Halichoerus > Halichoerus grypus. The sequence goes on along the minus strand of NC_135712.1, from coordinate 162,916,820 downwards.
CTCCTGTGAACCTCCATCTGTCATCCTTCCCCACCTAGGGCACAACTGATCGGCCAGCCTTCCACGAACACATCCAAGTTACATATTTAGGGGAAAAGTGGACAGGCCAAACACAGAGGTCTGCCCTTCAGGCCAATCACCACTTGCTGGTGATCACTTGGCCGAACAAGCATCTGCCTGAGCTGCATCCATCCATCTTGTTCGTAAGGACATCAAGAGATCTCACCCAGTGTCTTCCTTGAAGTTATTCTAGGCCGACAGCATGTCTCACTCCTATTCTAGTTACCCTGCTGGAAGAGGAATCGGACCAGTGGCTGGCTGTAGAACACGTCCAAAAATTCTTTGACACTCCTCCCATCGAGAGGTGTGGTCTCATTCCCCTCGTTTGAGTATGGGCTGGCCCTAGGGACTCATGTGCAGTGCAAGGTGATGCTACCTGACTTAGGAGGCAACACAGGTCCTACCTGGCTGCATCTCAGGACACTTGCTTTGGAACTGAGCCACCCACCATGTCTGAGGAAGCCCAGGCCACACGGATAAGCCAGGTGGTAAGTGTTCTGGCTGAAAGTCTGCATGGATGGCCAGGCATGGGAATGAGCAAGTCTTTGAGATGACTCTGGCCACTGTCATCTTCTGACGTGACCACATGGGAGACCCCAAGCAAGCACTACCTAGCTGAGCCCCATCAGCCCCCAGACCCTCAGAGACAATAATAGGAAATGGCTGTGTGGTTTTACATCACTGAGCTTGAGGTGGTTCCTTTCACAGACGTAGATAAAAGAGTTGTTGTTATGGCAACATTTTCTTGTCAAATTCCATTCCTTTTTTTCTCTAAGTGCTTTCAAACTGCCAACCTAATAGGCCATTCTAGAATTAAGAGGAGTCCTACTGGTTTATAATCTCAGGAATCCTCCCCCTTCCACTTTCGAAAACCTAGACTGTGCATGCATGTGTGTGTGTGTGTGTGTATCTGTGTGTGTTTTTGTCTGTGTGTGCATCTGTGTGTTTGTGTGTCTCAGTGTGTCTGTGTGCATGTCTCTGTGTGCCTCTGTGTGTGTGTCTGTGTTTGTGTGTGGGTAGTTTGCGGATTCTCTCCCCACCATTCCTCAAAAACTTACTGAAATCTGTTGTAAGCATGAAGTCCTTTCAGAACCCTTGTATGTAACAAATTAGGAGCCTAGAATTCATTTTAGCAATAATAACAGCACTAACAACTGTAACTTATAACCTCTCAATAAATGTTTGTGATGTGCCAGAATTTCTCACCTACCTGACTCATCTAATCCGCACAACCCAGGGCAATGAAAACTATGCTCATTCTTGCTTTACAGACAAAGCAGCTGAGGCAGAGAGGGTAAACGGTCCTTGCAAGGACAGTGGCAGCCAAATAAAGAGCTACATCTCCTTGTAACTAGTTTTGGCCTCTCTCACTCCCCATCTACCACACCCACAAGCACCCCATCCATTAAATGTCTCTTGAAATGCCTTTGCTTGCTGTTTTTGGCATCTGCCAGTGGCCTCCGCTCATCTTCAGTTTGGGCCTTCTGGATGGCATCCTCCCCATCGTTCTTTCTTGAACCTGAGCAGACCCACAGCCTGTTTCCCTTTTTCCCTGGGACTGTCAATGAGCTAGCTGGTCTTGAAGGACCCCCAAGCCCTCCTCGAGTCTTCAGCGGTGGGGTCTCAATGACTTTCTTCTCTGCACCTGGCAGCATCTGCCCTTCCTGATGTCCCCGGGCTCCTGGGGATCCTGCCTTCTCTACTAAGCGGTCCAGGATGCTGGGGTCAGGGTGTGACCTCTATGGTTCCTTCTAGAGGAACCTGTTTAGGGTCAGGCAGACATTCTGGCACAGCTCAAACTCAGTGCGCTGGGGAGAAATTGGCGTCAGGACTCCTAGAAAGCTGAGGGGCCTGGTGGGAATGGGCTGGGTTGCTGTCTGGACTCAGCGTGCTAGGGGTGCAGGCAGAGGGAGCCCCTTGCACAGGCAGGCAATGCTTTGTACGTGTGTTTGCTCCTCATTGTGGTTTATATGGCACTTCGGCAAACACACTTTCATAAGACGTGGGATTTACCATCCTCATTTTAAAGGTGAAGACAATGAGGATTAGGGAGGCAAATGGTCCCCTGGCTTATAAAGAGCAGAGTTGGGGCTCCTGCCTCGTCTTGGGACCCCTGACCCAGTAAGGTTTACACTGCACTGTACAGCCCAGGCATTCCAGAATCCACTCCTAACATAGCCTCTAGCAATGTCATAAACTGTGGGCTCCTTCCCTGGACCAGGCTGCATGCTTCTTGAGCCAAGAGACCAACCTTTGTTCATCTCACCCAAGCTGGGCCTGGGAGGCACTCAATAGATGGGCGTCACCTGGTTGAAAAACCTGCACTCAGTGGCCAAGAGGCAGTCTTAAGCCAGCACCACCCCACTTCCCTTCACAAGGGCCTGAGCTCACTTTCTGAGGAACCCTTGTCTACGTGGCCCTGCTGGTAAACAGAGAAGCAGGACTGGGATGGGGTGTGATGGGGAAAAAGGTGGAGGTGTCCCTAGGACCCCTACCCAAACCTGTCTTCATGAGCCTCCCCGCCCCAGAAACCAGCACTGTGCAAACCATCCCATGTCCCCCTTTCTCCAAGAGGGACCTTTCCCCCAACTTGTGTCCCAGAGAAACCAACAACATGGCCTCATTCCCCCTTGCCACCTGTGAAGTCTTCTGCTTGCTGCCAGCTTCTTTCCCCACCAGTGTCCCTTCCAGGGCAAGGTCTCCTCCCACCCCATGCCTGCCCCTGCATCCCGAGTTTTTTCTGTTTTACCTAAATTTGTAGTTGTCTGGCAGGAAGTAGCCCATCTTGCAGTCTTGTTGAGCCTGGAAGATCTGTTTCAGCAGATTCTGCCTGCTAAAGCCATATCCATTCAAAATGCAGCCACCAAAAAGGAGCTTCCCCCCTGCGAACATCTGTAGACACACAGGAAGGACGTGGCGGGAGAGGCCCTCAGCACACCAGCACTGAATCTCAGGCCAGTGCCATGGGCTCTCAGAGCTTGTGCCAGAAGCCAGGCCTTTCTCTGATGGTTTCAGCAGTGGGGGGGAAGGGTGCTGCCCTCCCCAAGCCGCCCAGGGAAGTGTGGCTGAGCCTGTTCCCCATCGAGTCCTCCCAAGTCAGATGGCAGCCCCACCATCCCAACCTTTGCCCTCTGCTGGCCCACCTGCTCAGATGCCACTTCACACACAAGTGCTCCAGAGCCCTGGGGCTGGAAGGGTTTCTTCCTGCTCAGAGGGCCCCACCACACCCACCTACAGCTGACTGGACCACTTATCCCTATGCACTGATCAGCTGGTCCCATGGGATGGGAGCCTCTGGAGGGCAGGGATCTTGTCCTACTGCTCTCTGAACCCCCACCCTCTAATGTCAGTCTCCAGCAAGTAGACATGTGTCCAAAGATTTTTGTGCAAGGATATCCATTAGAGTGTTATTTGGTATGTCCCCTCTACCCCCGCCCAGCCAACATGGAAATAACCTAAATGTCCAACAAAAGGCTCACAGGTAGAGAAATCAAATGTCAGATTCTTATGCAGTGGTTAAAATAACAATTTAAAAAAGCAGTACCCCCAAAGTCAGAAAAAAGACTAAAAAAGCCAGAGGCCAAAATATTAGCAGGAGTGTGCCCCAGAGCTTCCAACTGTGCTGAATCTAGCAGGTGCCCAGTACATACTTGCTGCATGAGGCAATCTGGGTAATATGGGGAAGTCATTATTTTCTAAATTGTATATTCTTTTTTTTTTTTTAAGATTTTATTTATTTATTTATTTGTCACAGAGAGAGAGAGAGAGAGAGAGAGAAGCAGGGGAAGTGGCAGGCAGAGGGAGAAGCAGGCTCCCCGCTGAGCAAGGAGCCCAATGCGGGGCTTGATCCCAGGACCCTGAGATCACAACCTGAACCGAAGGCAGATGCTTAACCAACTGAGCCACCCAGGCACCCCTCTAAATTGTATATTCTAAACTTTCTACAATGAATATATATTTTTTTACAATGCCCTGTTTTTAGTAAAAAGTTACTTAGAAACAGATGAAGAGGGGGGTGCCTGGGTGGCTCAGTAAGTTAAATGTCCAACTCTTAATTTCGGCTCAGGTCATGATCTCAGGGTCCTGGGATTGAGCCCTGCATGGGGCTCCACACTCAGTGGGGAGTCTGCTTGAGGATTCTCTCTCTCCCTTTCCCTCTGTCCCTCTCCCACTCATGCTCTTCCTCTCTCTCTCATCAATCAATCAATCAATCTCTAAAACAAAACAAAGCAAAAAAACCAGATGAAGAGAATTTGGTTCTCTAGGTTAGGTGTGCCCTGCTCCCTTGAGTCTTCCAGGATGAGGGATGGATGGGGTCAGGCTGGGAACAGGAGACTGGACTCCAGCCCTGACTCTATAAGCTGGGTGACTCTCAGTCAGACCTTCTGCTCTCTGGGCCTCAGAACGACCCTGCAGGCAGGACCCTCTCTCTTTCTCCCTCCCATATCTGTGATTCCACAAAGGTAGGGGCTGTGGGAGACAGGGGCTGTTGGCAGGCAATTGGCGGTGAGTCCCCCCCTTGGTCCCAGCTCACCAGAACCATCCCTGGCACCACGGCATACTTCTTCACCAACAGGGGTGGGTCCTTCTGCAGAGAGCTGTCCAGGTCATACCGCAGCAGGCGGTATGGGTCATGCCGGCACTGCCAAGACAGAAGTAAGTGCCCATCAATCCTATGCCAAGAGGATGCACTCAGATTCCTGCATTCTCAGGCTGACCAGGTTCCATGGAGTCCTAGAGCCCCATTCAACACAGCCTCCCAACTCCTGCTCAACAGGCTGTTCAGCCCCCACATGCACACCTCCCATGACCATTGCCATGATCATCTAGGTCCATCTAGGGCCTTCTGCTGGTGAAGGTTGTCATGGAGATAACTGCCCCCCACCACATGACAGCCACTAGCTCCACCCTCTAGGGTCTGCAGGACTTGACTGTTCCCTCTGCCTGGAAGAAGCCATGTTGGAGATTTGAAGGTATACCATATTCATGGGTGTACCCATTTTCAGGATTCCTCCACCCTCTACCACTGCTGGCTGTCCTCTGGATACCTCCCTGTCATTAGATCCAGTGCTGGGACCTGAATCAAACCTACATCTCAAGGTGGGGCCTGGTCAATCCAGAGTAAAGGGGGTCTCTTTCTCTTCCTTCTTTCTGGATGCTACAAATCCATTAAAATAGCTCATGTATAATGTTTTCTGGTTTTATCTGCCTTTTATTCCAGGTGCCTCCAGCTGTCCTGCCTGATGTTTCTATTTAAAATGTGAAATCCAGAACTATATCTGGCGTTCCAGCTTTCAGAGCAAGACAATGTTAAGGAACATTTCTGCCTTAATCACACACACTGGGATGGTGAAACCAGAGTCACTGTGAAACCTGACACCTCCCTCCAGAACTGTCCTCCACACTCCTCAAATCCCACTGCCCACTCCTACCTCAGATTCAAGGTCAGGCCCTGTCCCCATTCATGCTACTCACAGCTGGGCTGGACTGCCATGCATCTTATGCTTACAGGTAACTATTAATGAAAAATTAATAGCCTTGAGGTAAACTAAAGTCACCTCTAAGTTCCCATGTGGGCAGGGATCCTATGTCTATACACCGATGAGCACAGGGCAGGACTCAATAAGTGTTCACTAAGTCTATGTAAATTGGGGGTGACTCTAGAATACACAGCTTGGATGTACAAGACTAGTAAAAAGGCTTTTGGTGTCTGATCAGAAGGGTTCCAATGCCAAGCTCCTGGCACTGGCTGGAGTGCAGGCACAAGGGTGGGCACATAGGGTCAGGGAGGCCAAGGTCCTGGGAGGAGAGCTGGAGAGGGTATCCCCAGGGCAGATACAAAAACTTGGAAGTCAGGACTGCAGTAAAGGGAGAAGGGGCAGATAGTGGAACAGAGAGGGCATAGGGCCAAGAGGATTTGAAAGAAGTCACCAGGTAGACACAAAGCTGATGTGCTCACATGGCATCCTCTCCTCCAGTTGGAGTGGGGATGGGGTCACCCCTGAACTGTGCTAAACCTGCCAGGGAAGGTTACTGAGGGAGGATGATGATGAGACTCAGGAACGACCCTGCAGGCAGGACAGGACCAGGGGGTGTTCTACATGCCCCTGACAGATCCTTGAGACTTCAACCACAATGAACAGGGACCTCAAGCGCCCCTTTCCCTGACCACCTTTGCACAGGCTGCTGCCTCTGATGGGAACACTCACCCACCTGCCCGAACCCTCTCATCCTGGGAGACTCTCCCTGACTCTCTGGAGGTGGCAGGCCCTGCTCCCAGCTCCTGAACCCCCCGGAGCTGGCCTTTCATGGCCCTGCTCAGGGCTGCTATAGCTGTTGCCCCACCATGCTGGGAGCCCCTCGGGGGCCTGGCACGGGGCCAGCACACAGTAGGTACTCAGCCACAGTCTATGAACATTCTTGAGTCCTGAGTATCCATTGGGGAGTCCATCTCTGCTCCAAGTACTCACACCAATACATAACCACACGCTATGGGGAGTGCTCTGGATGAAAATGGCAGAAAAGATCTCAAGGTCAGAAAGAGCACCCACTTTGATGTGGTGACATTCGTCTCCGGACAGGAGGATGAGTCAGAGAGAGAGAAGACAGGCGAAACATGGCAGATGGTATGTTGAAGAGTGTGCGCAAAGGCCCCAAGGAGAAAAGGAAGTGAAAGGGGGCCCATGTGCTGAGGCCGAAGGGCAGCCTCTCAGCCAGATGCTCAGTCAGTCCTAGCGCCCCTGGGGGGCGGTCTTCCCTTGAGGCCTCCCGAGCTGGGCCCTGGACCAACCTGGATGCAGGGTGAGGCGCGGCCCTGCTGCCGGTGACTGTGGAGTGTATCGAGCAGCCACTGGAGCTGTGCGGTGCTGGTGGGGTTCTGGCTTGAGACTATCCCGAACACCAGTACTTGGCTGGGGTCTCGGGGTGCGGACAGGAAGCGCTCCAGCTCCACGTCGGTTACCAAGGGTGCCTTCACCGTGCACCGGCAGCCAGCCCGGATGTCTTCCTTGCGAATGAGCTTCCGCAGCACCAGCGGGCAGTCGGAGGGCGAGGCTGCCCACCTGGTAGGGCTGCGCACCTCTCCAGACTTTCCTCTGCAATGAGGAACAAGTGGGCAGGTGCTCAGTGGGCCAGTGCTCAGGCCTTGGATGGAGCCCCCTCACCTCTGTGTGCCTCAGTTTCCTCAGGTACAAAACTGGTGACTCCTTTATCCATCCAACAAAAACTTTGGAGGCATCCTGAACCCCTTTCTTTCTCTGACACCCCACATCCCATCCAAGTTACCAGGAAGCCTGTCTGCTCTACATTCAAGAATGATCTAGAATCCACCCAATTTCCTGCTCCCCCACTCCTACTGACATGGCCCAAGCCACCATCATTTCTTGCTTGGATGCCTGCAAGGGCCTCCTAATGGCACTCTGCTTTCTTCCCTGGCCCCTCTTCAATCTATTCTGTACACACCAGACTGAGGGATCCTGGCTCCTGTTAGAACCCAAGTCATGTCACATCACGTCACGTCACTATTCTCTTTGAAACCCTCCAGTGGCGTTCCATCTTTCACAGAATAAAAGCCTAACTCCCTATGATGCCCTTCCAGGCTGTACACGATCTGGCCTCCTTCCTCAGCCCCTTGCCCTCCCTTACTCTCCAATATTCTCACCTTTGTTTATTGTGCTCAGCTGCTCTAGCCTCTGCTTATCCTCCAACCTCAGGGCCTTTGCTCTTGCTGTTCCTTCTGCCTGCCTGGCTCTTCCCCCAGGCAGCCACAAAACTCACTTTCCTTCCCACCTCCTTTATGTCTTTGTGCAAATGCCACCTTCTCAGAGTGGCTTTCTCTGACTGTCCTATTTGGAATTGCATCTCTCAACCCTCAATACTCTTTCCCTGTCCCTGACTATTTTTCTCCTTATCATTGCTCATTAGCTAACATACTATACATTTTACTTATTTTGATTATTGTACTTCTCTATCCCAACAGAACATAAATTTCATGAGTGAGTTCATGAGTTTGGAGTGTTTTGCTTAGTGAAATAAATTGTAGTTCTTGGCAAATAGTAAAGATTCAATAGAGATTCAAAAAATATGCAAATACTAATCAGGTACCTACTATGTGCCAGACACTGCACTGGGTTGTCTCAATGTTGTTGTAGTTAGATGGGAATGAGCACCATTCAAATATAAAGTGCTGCTATGATTTTATTCTTATCATTACTACTGCCTTACATTGTGGTTAGCATTGTATGCATCCACAGTCCCTGGCATAGACACTGTCTTGGCTAATTTTGTAATAATCCCCTGTGATAGCCTGGGCAGAAACTATTATCACTGTTTACAGATTGGAAAACAGAAAATTCCCACTGGGTGAATGGGTCGCCCATGTTCATACAGTGATTAAGTGACAAGGGCTAGGATTAAAAACCAGGTCATCCTAAAACAAGAGCAATGCCAGTAATTTAACTACTCATATTTTCACAGAAGCTATCTGATACTAATAAACACTTGCTAAACTTAAGAATATCTCTTCTTCAAGAACATGAATATCTTGGGGGAAAAAGGTTAGATCTATTAATCACAACTTACTAAGTTAAGATAAATCCAAAATGGATCAAGAATTTAAATGTGAGAAAATTAAGCCATAAACATTCTAGTAGAAAATAGGGATGAATCATTTTATAATTTTAGAGTAGGGAAAGCCTTTGATAATTAGGATTCCAAAGTCCAGAAGTCATGATAGAAAAAGACTGATAAATTTAACTACACAAAAGAAAAATGAAAAAATCTGAGTGGCAAAACCATTACAAAGACAAATGACAAATGACAAACTGGGAAATACGTATATGAAACTCCCATCACAGACAAGTGGTTCATTTCCCTACTATGTAAAAAACTGTAAATGAATCAGAAAAAGTTAATAACCCAGCAAAATATGAACAATGTAAGTGAATACACAATTCACAGAAAATTATAAGAGTGATTTTTTAAAAGATTCATCCATTTATTTGAGAGAGAGAGTGTGTGTGTGTGAGCAGGGGGAGGGGCAGAAGGAGAGGGAGAGAATCCTCAAGCAGACTCCCTGCTGCGCACAGAGCCCTACATGGGGCCTGATCCCATGACCCTGAGATCATGACCCAAGCTGAAATCAAGAGTTGGATGCCCAACCAACTGAGCCACCCGGTGCCCCAAAAATGATTTTTAAAATTATACAAATATAAGACTGACATTGCCAAAAATGGCAAAGTAGAGAACTCCAAATCTATGTCCCTTCACTAAAGCAACAATTAAGCTGGCAAAAACTGTCAGAATCAACTTTATCAGAGCTCTGAAAACTAACTTAAAAATTTACCACAGTCAGGGCAATGCTTAATGAGGAAAGAAACTGCTCTATTTTGGTAAGAGAGTACTGTGGTGTTTTAACTTACTCACTTCCTATCCCCCACTCCCCAGCTTGGTGGCATCTGTGGGGATGGCAGCTCATGTTCCTGGTGTGGTTTGCTGATACCAGAGAGGGTATTATGGACTTTTCTCTCAAGTAACTGTGATTACATGGTTTGACGTGTCTGGAGATTCCCTGAAGGACTGGCTAAGGGGCTTACTTTTGTTTTGCCCACCTTGGAACTTTCTCCTGGACAGCATCTCTCAAAATCATTTAAAAGGAAATATAAGAGACACAACCTCCTGGTGCAAGGGATAACAGACAGGCACACATTACAGAAATGAAAAAAACCTGAGAGGATGATGCTGGGGGAAAAATACATGAGGGAATAAAGACTTTGAAAGTTTCCACATATACTAGGGAATCTAAAGGGGCACATGCATGCCCAGGGTTGGAACCATGTTTAGAAAAAGCTTGAGAACACCCTAGTTTTTCACATCTGGCTGACCTTTGGTCTCTGCACATGTGAGACATGAAAGACAAAGCAGAGATGTAAACAGCCTGGCTAAAAGCACTGAAGGAGTGTACCTCAACACAGTTAATCTGCAAAGACTGGGAGAGTGTTTTTTGTTTTTTTGGCTCCAGGTATTTAAGAAGTCTGTCAAATTTCACTAGTTGACCACTAAGTTAACCAGAGACTTTATGACCACACATGACAAAGAAAGTAGTCTTCATAACAGTAGTCTGGGAAAGTCACTAAACAACTACAAACTATGAGCAACAAAAACAAACCCTGGAGAGAGGGAAGAATTTGATTTCCAGAGTTACCATATTATAATATTAAAATATTCAGTTTTCAGCAAAAAGTTATGAAGCACTCAAAGAAAAAAGAAATTAAGAAAAACTATCCCCGAGGAACTCCAGCTATTGGACTTACTAGATAAAGATCTTTAAATCAACTGTCCTAATTATGCCCAAAGTACTAAGGAAACTAGGAATGAATAACTAAAGGAAACCAGGAAAACAATGTCCTACCAAACAGGGAATATCAATGAAGAAATAAAAAGTATAAAATAAGCCAACTAGAAATTTTAGAGTTGAAAAGTATAATAAATGAAATGAAAAATTCAACAGCAGATCTGAACAGTCAGGAAAAAGAATCAGCAGGCTTGAAGACAGGCCAATTAAGATTATCCACTCTGAGGAACAGGAAGAAAAAAGAACAAAGAAAAATTAATAGAGCCTCAGTTACATGTGGGACTCCATCAAGAACGCCAAGATAAACTCAATGGGAGTTGGGAAGTTGCCCTTGGGAAGGACAAGAAAGAAAGGAGCAGAAAGAGTATTTGAAGGAATAATTGCCAAAAACTCTTCAAATTTACAGAACTCTAAGAAGCTCAACAATCTCTAGGTAAGATAAATTCAAAGAGATCTACAACGAGACACAATTGTTGAAAGTCAAAGACAAAAAGAGAATCTTGAAAGCAACAAAAGTGGTTCATCATATACAAGGGATCCTTAATAAGATTAACAGCTAATTTCTCATAAAATATCATGGAGGCTGGAAGGCAGCAGAATGACATATTTAAAGTGCTAAAAAAACAAAAACAAAAACAAAACTCTCCAACAAAGAATTCTATATTAAGCAAATTTATCTTTCAAAAATAAGAGAGAAGTCAAGACATTCCAAGATAAATAAAAGCTGAGGGAGTTTGTCACTAGTAGACCTGCTGCAAAAGAAATGCTAAAGTGCCTTAAATTGAAATGGAAGAATACTAGACAGTAACTTGAAACTATATGAAGAAACAAAAAACACTGTAAAGGTAACTATATAAGTAAATATAAACCCAGCATAATTGTATTTTCAACTCCTCTGTTTTTTTCCTATATGATTTAAAAGACAAATATATAAAACAATAATTATAAATCTATGTTAATTGGGCACACGATGCATAAAGATGTAGTTTTTGGCAACAAAACATGGTAGGGGGGATGAGTTTGTATAGGAGCAGAGATTTTGCAGACTTTTGAAGCTAAGTTTGTATTAATTCAAGCTAGATTGTTATTATAATACCCAGACCAACTACTAAGAAAATAACTAAAAACTATATAGAAAAGGAAATAAGAAGGGAATCAAAATTGTATGTACGGCACCTGGGTGGCTCAGTTGGTTAAGTGTCTGGCTCTTGATTTTGGCTCAGGTCATGAGATTGAGCCCCATGTCAGCCTCCACACTCAGCATGGAGTCTGCTTGAGATTCTCTCTCTCCCTCTCCCTCTGCCCCTCCCCCACTCACATTCTTTCTCGCTCTCTCTAAAACAAAACAAATAAATAAAATCATTTAAAAAACTGTATGCATTAATTAGGGCTCTCCAGAAACAGTATATATATAGGATATATATGGATATATATCAGAGAAAATTTATTACAGGAGCTGGTTCCTATGATTATAGAGGCCAAGAAATCCCACAGTCTGCTGTCTGCAAACTGCAGAGCCAGGAAATCCAGTAGTATAATTTAATCTGAGCCCAAAGACCTGAGAACCAAGGGAACCAATGGTATAATTCTTAGTCCAAGGCCAAAGGCCTAAGAACCAGGAGGCTGCTGTGTAAGTCCTAGAGTCCAAAGACCCAAGAACTAGGAGCTCTGATGTCTGAGGGCAGGAAGAAATGGACTTTCCAGCTCAAGAAGAGAGAGAAGGAATTCACTTTCCTTTGCTTTTTTTTGTTTTATTCAGGCCCTCAGTAGATTGGATGATGCCCACCCCCATTGGTAAAGATGGGTCTATTTACTCAGTCTACTGAATCAAATGCTAATCTCTTCCAGAAACACATTCACAGACACGCCCCAAAATACTGTTTCTCCCTTATCCTAGTCAAGTTGGAACAAAATTAAGCATCACACCATACACCAACACACATAAAAAGAATAAAAACAAAAGTCAACAATGGAGGAATTGAGGAACAAAAAAATGTAAGATTTATGGAAAACCAATAACAAAATGGAAGAAGTAAGTCCTTAATAGTAATTACTTATAAATGTAAATGGATTAAAATCTTCAACAAAAGTCAGAGATTGGCAAAATGGAAAAGAAAAAAACAACCCATGATCTAACTATATGCTCTCTACAAGAGACTCAAAGATACAACTAGGTTGCAAGTAAAAGGATAGAAATAAACTCCAAGCAAATAGTAACCAAAAATGAACAGGTGTGGCTAAGCTAATACCAAACAAAACTGTACTTTAAGTAAAAAATTATTTCAGGAGACAAATAAAGCATTATATATCAAAAACGGTAATTCTCACTAGAAATGCAACAATTATGAATATATATGCAATATGACAATACAGCTTCTAACTATATGAAGCAAAAACTGACAGAATTGAAGGGAGAAACAGATAATTCTATTCTAATTCTAGTTGGAGATTTCAACATTCTATTTTCAATAACAGACAGAACAAGTATAAAAAAGATGAACAAGAAAATAGACAGTTTAAAGAACACTTTAAGTCAACTAACCTAAAAGACATGGATAGATCATTTAACTCAACTATAGCAGAATACACATTCTTCTCAAGTGCACATGGATCATTCTCCAGCATAAACTATATATTCACCCATCAAAAAGTCCCAATAAATTAAAAAAGAATGAAATCATACAAAATATTTTCTCTAATAACAGTGGAACAAAATTAGAAATCACTAACAGAAAGAAATTTGGAAAACTCATATATTAAGAAATTAAGCAATACATTCTTAAACGGTCAATGGGTCAAAGAAGGAATCACAAAAAAAATTAGGAAATACTTCGACATTAATGAAAACAAAACAACCCCAAATACCAAAACTTATGGGATACATTGAGAAGAGTACTCAGAGGAAGATGTATAGCATTAAGAGAGAAGAAAGAGCTCAAATCAATAACCTAACCGAACTTTACACTAGCAAAACAAGAACAATCTAAACCCAAAACTAGTAGAGGGAAGGAAATCATTCTCAGTAGAGTGAAGATAAAGAAAATAGAAAATAGAAGGCAATATAGAGAAACAACTAAAAAATGTTGGCTCTCTGAAAAGATCTATAAGGCTGACTAATCTTTAGTTAGACTAAGAAAAAGCAGAGAAGAGTCAAATTACTAAAATAAAATATGAAAGTGGGACATTACTACTGATCTTACAAAACTAGAAAGGATTATAAGAAGTTATTATGAACTGTACATCAACAAATTAGATAATCTAAATGAAATGGATAAATTCCTAGAAACACACAAACTACCAAAACTGACTGAAGAAGAAATATAAAATCTGAATAAGCCTCTAACAAGTAAAAAAAAATGAATCAGTAATCAAAAAACTTTCTACAAAGAAAAACCCAGGACCAGATGGTTTCCCTTTTGAATTCCTTTTTTTTTTTTAAGGTTTTATTTATTTATTTGACAGACAGAGACAGCGAGAGAGTGAACACAAGCAGGGGGAGTGGGAGAGGGAGAAGCAGGCTTCCCGCCGAGCAGGGAGCCGGATGCAGGGCTCGATCCCAGGACCCTGAGATCATGACCTGAGCCGAAGGCAGACGCTTAACGACTGAGCCACCCAGGCGCCCCTCCCTTTTGAATTCTAACAAACATTTGGATAACAAACACCAATTGTCCTCAAATTCATCTAAAAAATAGATCAGGAAAGAACACTTCCTAACTCATTCTGAGGCCAGGATTACCCTGATACCAAAGCCAAAGAAAAGAAAAGAAAAATACAGGTGGATATCCATTATGAATGTAGATGCAAAAATTCTCAATGAAATAAATACTAGCAAGCCAAATCCAACAGCATATTAAAAGGATTATACACCATGACTAAGCAGGGTTTGCCCAAGGAACATAAGGGTGGTTCAACTTATGAAAATCAATCAGGGTAACACATCTCCTTAATAAAATTAAGATAAAAAACCACAAGATCCTCTCAATTGATAGAGAAAAAACATTTGATAATTCAAACACCCTAGGATTAGAAGGGAACTTCCTCAACATGATAAAAGACATTTATTTATTTATGAAACACTCACTGTTAACTTCATATCCAATGGTAAAAGACTCAAAGCTTTACCCCTTATAGATCAGGAATAAGACAAGGATGCTCACTTTCACCATTTCTATTCAACATTGTACTGGAAGTTCTAACTAGAGCAATTAGACAAGAAAAAGAAATAAAAGCCGTCTAAATTGGAAATAAGGAGTAAAACTATTTCTATTCACAGATAATATGATTTATATATGGAAAATCCTATAGAATACACACACACACACACACACAATAAGAGCTAATATACAAATTCAGTTAAATGTCAGGATAAAAGATTAACAGGCACAAGTCAGTTATATTTCTATACACTAGTGAAGAACAATCTGAAAAAGGAATTAAGAAAATAATTTCATTTATAATAGCATCAAAAAGGATAAAATACTTAGGAATAAATGTAACCAAGATAGTGAAAGACTCACCCAACGAATACTACAAAACATTGAAAGAAATTGTTTTATTTTGTTTTTTCCTTTTAAATTTTTATTTAAATTCTAATTAGTTAACATACAATGCAATATTGGTTTCAGGAGGAGAATTCAGTGATTCATCACTTACATACAACACCCAGTGTTCATCCTAACAAGTACCCTCCTTAATACTCATCACCCATCTAGCCCATCCCCCACTCCATCAACCCCCAGTTTGTTCTCTATCATTAAGAGTCTCTTATGGTTTGTTTCCTTCTCTCTCTCTCTCTCTTTTTTAAAGAAATTTTAAAATATATAAATAAATGGAAGACATCCCATTTTCTTGTGTTGAAAGACTTAATATTGTTAAACTGGCAATACTACCCCAATTAAGCTGCAGATTTGATGTGCTTCCTATCAATATTTCAACAGCCTTTCTTGCAGAAATGCAACAGCCAACCCTCAAATTCATATGGAATTGTAAGGAATCATGAATAGCTGAAACTATGTTGAAAAAGAAGAACAAAGTTGGAGGACTCACACATCCTGATTTCAAAACTTACTATTAAGCTACAGCAATCAAACCAGTGTGATATTTGCATAATGACAGACATATTGACCAATAGAATAGAACAGAGAGCACAGAAATAAACCCTTACATATATGGTCAAATGATTTTTGATAAGGACGCCAAGACCATTCAATAGGGAAAGCACAGTTTCTTTTCAATAGATGGTGCTGGCAAAACTGGACTTACACATGCAAAAGAATGAAGTTCTTTTTAACAAAAATTAAACAAAAATTAACTCCAAATGGATCAAGAACCTAAAATAATATAATTCTTAAAAGAAAACATTGGAGAAAAACTGTACAACATTGGGTTTGGTGATGATTTCAAGGATATGACAGCAAAGGCACAGGTAACATAAGAAAAAATAGACAAATTGCATTTCATGAAAACAAAAATTTTGTGAATCAAAAGACACTATCCATAGAGTAAAAAGACAACCCACAGAATGGGAAAATATATTTGCAAATTATATATCTAATAAGAGAATACCCAGAATATTTAAAAAGCTCCTAAAATCAACAAAATAATAAACACCTGATTAAAAATGGGGAAAGAGCAGTCTCTTGCTGCAGCAATGTGAGTGGCACCAGGCACCAGGCTTGGAGTGAAACTCCACGGATCACTTTAAGAAAATGGCAGGCAAGCCAGACATGGGGAATTGCCAGCTTTGATAAGGCCAAGCTGAAGAAAACAGAGAAACAGGAGAAGAACACCCTGCCAGCCAAAGAGCCCATTGAGCAGGAGAAGTGAAGTGAAATTTCCTAAGAACCTAGAGGATTCCCCACCCCTCTCATCTTCAAGACACCCCAGTCATGTAGAGGAAGAAGAGTCACCTGCTAGACGGATAAGTAACAAGCTGCACTGTGAACCCAGGCACTCCAAGCCAATGCCACCAGCCTGCAAGTCTCTGAGGGGACTCTCCAATCAGACTGCCAAATTCTCCAGTTTGCCCTGGGATATTACAGCAAATTATTTGTATGATTAATGAAAATAAAACACACCTTGTGGCAAAAAAAAAAAAAAAAAAATGAAGAAAGAACTTGAATAGCCTTTTCTCAAAAAAAGATGCAAATAGCCAACAAACACATGAAAAGATGTTCAACATCACTACTCATCAGGGAAAAAGAAGTCAAAACTACAATGAGACATCACCTCACACTCCTTAGGATAGCTACTATAAAAAAAAAAAAGATGAAAAAGAAAAAGAAAACAGCAAGTGTTGAAAAGAATGTGGAGAAATTGGGACTCTTGCATACCATTGGTAGGAATGTAAAATGGTATAGCCATGGTGGAAAACTATATGGTGTTTCCTCAAAAAATTTTTTAAAAAATAGAATGTCCATATAATCCAGCAAATCCATTAGGGGTATTCACCCAAAAGAATGGAAAACAGGTCTCAAGGAAATATTTATACACCCATCTTCATATCAGCATTACTCACAGTAGCTAAAATGTGGAAGTTACACAAGTGTCCCTCAACAGATAAATAATAAACCAAATGTAGTCTATGTATACAAAGGACTATTCAGCCCTTAAAAGGAAAGAAATTCTGACGCATACTACAGCATGGATGAACCTGTAAGACATTATGCTAAGTAAAATAAGCCAGCCACACACAAAAAATACTGTGTGATTCCACTTATATAAAGTACTTAGAGTAGTCAAAGTCATAAAAATAAAGTACAGTGGTGGTTGCCAGAGGCTGGGGAGAGTAAATGAGGGATTAGTGTTTAATGGGGACAGAGTTTCAGTTTTATAAGATGAAAAGAGTTCTGGAGATGGACAGTGGTGATGGTCGCATAACATTATGAATGTATTTAATACCACTGAAATAAATACACTTAAATATATCAGGATGATAAATTTTATTTTATATGCATTTTATACCACAACAAAAAATTGAAAAAAGAAATTATAAAAGGTGCTTGACTTCACTTACAATAAAATAAATGCAGAAGATGGTAGGAGAATCCTAAGTTCACCTGTCCCACAGATAGAACTAGATAACACCCATATCAGTGTAAATAGATGTAATAGGTTCAGAAAATAACCTGAAGACTGGTAGAAGCGACTCTCCACAGCTAAATGTAGAGAGGAGGCCACATCAAAGAGGATAGGAAGAGTGGAAACATGGTCAGAAACTAAATGGACCCGCAAGATTGTTCCAGGAGGGAGGGACACTGCAGGAGTGAAGAGGGGGAAAGAAATAGATCCTCACATCAGGCACCACAGTCACAGGGAACCCACACAGGGAAGATGAATCCCCATAACATTTGGCTTTAAAAACCAGATGGGCCGAATTTTGTGAGTTCTTATAATCAGTGGGGCTTAACATCTGGAACTTCAAAAATCAGTAGGCTTAGCTCTGGGAGAGCTGGGAGGGCAATAGGAAACTGAGTCCCTGCCCTTAAAGAGACAGCACAACAAACAGCCCCATGGAGATACAGCAGAGAAGCAGCCATTTGAAAGCTGCCTGAGATAAACGGGAGGGAGATCTGTTTACTAATCTCAGAGTGTGTGCTAAAGGGGCAGGCATTGATAGGAGACCTGTCCAGGAACAAAGAAGCTGGCAAGTGCCATTTCCCTCCCCTACCCCCAGCCTAGACACACAGACACCACAACCAGCATGGTACCAACATGCTGACATTCGCTACCGAACTTGCTAACAGTGCACCCTACCCCCACACACTTCTGCAGATACACCTCCTCCAACCTGGCGGGCCATGGTTTCCAGGGGCTGCAGGTCCCCTCCCACAGCAAACCTTCTCAGACCTTGATAACACCACTGTCCCACTCCTATGTTTTCCTTCGGACAGGCCTCCTCTAATACACCTTTGGCTAGAGCCCATCCAAATTGATGTCACAAGCCTGGCAACATGCAAGCAGCCCCAACAAGGACCAGCACCACTCCAAAGTGACTCTTGCCCCAGGGAGAGGGGAAGATAACCACACACACCAGTCCAACTGTGACCCAGCAGTGGGCTGGGAGTAGACATCTGGTCTGACTACAGGCCCCGCCCACCAATAAAACTTCTCAGGGGACAATACAGGGAAAGCATCCTGTACATCGATGCTACTGCATCTCTGGAAAATGCCTGGTCTGACTTAACTCAAGCCCAGGGAGGCCCCAGACTAACCCATTAACAACACAGGAATCAAACCCTGCCCACAACAGGTGAAGAGAGCCATTGCAGATGACTGGACTGAAGGCAAAAGTGGCTCAGCCACAACAGCAGGGTACACAGAACACATATACAAGACAGTCCTAAAGCGCCAGTTCTTGTGAATAGGGGACACTGCATAGCAGGGCACCACAGGACCTCTTCTTTGTGAGACCACTACTTTCGAGAGCAGGAGATGTAGCTGACTTTCCTAATACATTGTAACAGACAAAGAGTTAGACAGAATGAAGAGATAGAGGAACACGTCCCAAATGAAAGAATAGGACAAAATCACAGCAAGAGACCTAAACAAAACTGAGATAAGTAATACACCTGATCAAAAATTTAAAGAAATGGTCTACAAGAGTCTTATTTCAGACCTAAAGACACATACAGGTTAAAAGTGAAGGGATGGAGAAGCATTTATCGTGCAAATGGAAGGGAAAAGAAACCCAGGGTAGCAATACTTATACCAGACAAAGTAGACTTTAAAACAAAGACTGTAACAAGAGACCAAGAAGAACACTATATAATTAATCATAAAGGGAACAACACAAGAAAATGTAACTGTATATATTTGTTCACCCAACATGGGAGCACCTAAATACATAAAGCAGCTTATAACAAACATAAAGGAAGTAATTATTAGCAATGCAATAAGAGTAGGGGACTTTAATATCCCATTTACATCAATGGATAGATTGTCCAAACAGAAAATCAACAGGAAAGAGTGGCTTTGAATGACACATTGGACCAGATGGATCTAACAGATATATTCAGAACATTCCATCCTAAAACAGCAGAATATACATTCTTTTCAACTGCACATGGAACATTCTCCAGAATAGATCACATATTAGGCCACAAAAAAGTCTCAACAAATTGAAAAAGACTGAAGTCATACCATGTACCTTTTCTGACTATGAAACTAGAAATCAACCATAACAAAAAATCTGGAAAGACTACAAATACATAGAGGTTAAACAATATGCTACTAAACAATGAATGGGTCAACTAAAAGAAAGAAAATTAAAAAATACATGGGAACAAATGAAAATGAAAACACAGTGGTCCAAAATCTTTGGGATGCAGCAAAAGCAGTTCTAAAAGGGAAGTATATAGTAATATAAGCCTAACTCAAGAAACAAGAAAAATATCAAATAAACAACCTAAACTTACAGCTAAAGGAGATAGAAAAAGAAAAAGATTAGAGCAGAAATAAACAAAATAGAAACTAAAAAACAACAGATCAATGAAACCAGGACCTGGTTCTTTGAAAAGATCAATAAAATTGATAAACCTTCATCAAACAAACAAACAAAAACAAAGACAGAGAGAGAAAGGACTCAGACAAAATCAGAAATGAAAGAGGAGAAATAACAACCAACACCACAGAAATACAAAAGATTAAAAGAGAATATTATGAAAAACTGTATGCTAACAAACTGGACAACCTAGAAGAAATGGATAAATTCCTAGAAACATATAACCTCTCAAAACTGGATCAGAAAGAAATAGAAAATTTGAACAAACCAATTATGGAATAAAATTGAGTCAGTAATCAAAAAGCTCCCAGCAAACAAAAGTCCAGGACCCCATGGTTTCACAGGTGAATTCTACCAAACATTTAAAGAGTTAATACCTATTCTTGTCAAACTATCCCAAAAAATAGAAGAGGAAGGAAAGCTGTTCCGAATTTATTCTGAGGCCACCATAAACCTGATACCAAAGACACTGCAAAAAAAGAGAACTATAGGCCAGTATCTCTGATGAACATAGATGCAAAAGCCTCAGCAAAATATTAGCAAACCAAACCTAACAATACATTTAAAAAATCATTCACCACAATCAAGTGGGATCTATTGCTGGAATGCAAGGGTGGTTCAATATTCACAAATCAATCAATAAGATACATCACATCAACAAGAGAAAGGATAAAAACCATATGATCATTTCAATAGATGCTGAAAAAGCGTTTGACAAAGCACAACATCCATTCATGATAAACATCTTCAACAAAGTAGGTTTAGAGGAACATACCTCAACATAATAAAGACCATATATGAAAAACCCACAGCAAACATCATACTCAATGGGAAAAAACTGAGAGCTTTCCCCCTAAGGTCAGAAACAAGACAAGGATGTCCACACTCACCACTTCTATTCAACATAGTACTGGAAGTCCTAGCCACAGCAATCAGACAACAAAAAGAAAAGGCATTCAAATTGGTAAGGAAGAAGTAAAACTTCCACTATTTGCAGATGACATGATACTAGATATAGAAAACCCTAAAGACTCCATCAAAAAACTGCTAGAATTGATAAATGAATTCAGTAAGGTTGAGGGTTACAAAATCAACACACAGAAATCCGTTGCATTTCTATGTACTAATAATGAAGTAGCAGAAAGAGAAATTAAGAAAACAATCCCATTTACAATTGCACCAAAAATAATAAAATACCTAGGAATAAACTTAGCCAAGGAGATGAAACATCTGCACTTTGAAAACTATAAAACACTGATGAAAGAAATTGAAGACAACACAAAAAATTGGAAGAATATTCCATGCTGATGGATTACAACACAAAAAATTGGAAGGATATTCTATGCTCATGGATTAAATATTGTTAAACTGTCCATCTACCCAAAGCAATCTATATATTTAACACAGTCCCTATCAAAATACCAATAGCATTTTTCATAGAACTAGAATAAATAATCCTAAAATTTGTATGGAACCACAAAAGAACCCAAATAGCCAAAGCAATCTTGAAAAAGAACAAAACTGGAGGTATCACAATTCCATCTTCAAGTTATATTACAAAGCTGCAGTAATCAAAACAGTATGGTACTGGCACAAAAACAGACATGTAGATCAATGGAACAAATTAGAGAGCCCAGAAATAAAACCACAATTAGATGGTCAATTAATGTTTGACAAAACAGGCAAGAATATGCAATGAGGAAAAGACAGTCTCTTCAACAAATGATATCAGGAAAACTGAACAGCTACATGCAAAAGAATGAAACTGGACCACTTTCTTAGACCATACACAAAAATAAACTCAAAATGGATTAAGGACCAAAATATGACACCAGAGACCATAAAAATCCTAGAAGGGAGCACAGGCAGTAATTTCTCTGACACTGACCATAGCAATATTTTTCTAGATATGTTTCCTGAGGCAAGGGAAACAATAGCAAAAATAAACTATTGGAACTATATCAAAATAAAATGTTTCTGCACAGCAAAGGAAACAATCAACAAAACCAAAAGACTACTTATGGAATGGGAGAACATATTTGCAAATGCCATATCTAATAAAGGGTTAGTATCCAAAATATATAAAGAACTTATAAAAGTCAATGCCAAAAACCAAATAATCCAATTAAAAAATGGGCAGAAGACATGAACAGATATTTCTCCAAAGAAGACATACAGATGGCCAACAGACACATGAAGATGCTTATTATCACTCAACATCAGGGAAATGCAAATCAAAACCACAATGAGATATCATCTCACACCTGTCAGAACGGCTAAAATTAACAACATAGGAAACAACAGATGTTGGCAAGGATGCAGAGAGAGGGGAACCCTCTTACACTTTTGGTGGGAATGCAAACTGGTACAGCCACTCTGGAAAATAGTATGGAGGTTCCTCAAAAAAATTAAAAAAAAGAATTACCATATGGCCCAGTAATTCTACTACTGGGTATTTACCCAAAGAATACAAAAACATTAATTTGAAAAGAAATATGCACCCCTATGTTTATTGCAGTATTATTTACAATAGCCAAATTATGGAAGCAACCCAAATGTCCATCACAATATGAATAGAAAAAGACGTGGTGTATATATATATAATAGACTCAGGCATGAAAAAGAATGAAATCTTGCCATTTACAACAACATGGATGGATCTAGAGAGTATAATGCTAATTGAAATAAGTCAGTCAGAGAAAGAAAAATATCATGTGATTTCACTCTGTTGTGGAACTTAAGAAACAAAACAGGGGTGCCTGGGTGGCTCAGTTGGTTAAGCATCTGCCTTCAGCTCAGGTCATGATCACAGGGTCCTGGGATCAAGCCCCATGTCAGGCTCCCTGCTTAATGGCCTCTCCCTCTGCCCCTTCCCCCTGCTTGTGTTCTCTCTTTCTCTATCCCAAATAATAAATAAAACTTTAAAAAAAAATAAGAAACAAAATAAATGAACAAAGAAAAAAAAGAGACAAACCAAAAAACAGACTTAACTATAGAGAACAAACAGATGGTTACCAGAGGGGAGGTGGGTAGGATGATGGGTGAAATAGGTGATTGGGATTAAGAGTATACTTATCATGATGAGCACTGAGTTATGTATAGAGTTGTTGAATCACTATATTGTACACCTTTAAGTTATATAACTCTATATGTTAACTATACTGGAATTGAAAAATTTTAAAGATAAATATGAATTAAAACTATACTAAGGTAACATATTCTCCTGATGAGAACATAAACTGGCATAACACTTATGGAGATTAATTTGGACTCTTTCTCTTTTTTTAAAGATTTATTTATTTCAGAGAGAGAATGTGTGTGTGAGTGGGGGGAGGGGCAGAAGGAGAGGGGAAGCTGACTCCCCACAGAGCTCAATACAGGGCCTGATCCCCTGACCTGGAAATCATGACCTGAGCAGAAACCAAAAGTCGGACACTTAACCAACTGAGCCACCCAGGCGCCCCTGGACTATGTCTTAAAATTATAAATACACAGGACCCTTGACCCAGCAATTCCATCTTTAGCAATTTATTTAGATATATTTGTACAAATGTGAAATGATGAATATATGTGATTGTTGCCTTCTGCATGGCTTCTGCATGGCTTAGAATAGGAATAAAGGATTGAGCAAATCAATCATGGAATGTCTATACAATGGATACTATTAGCCAACAGAAAAAGGTCAAAAGCAATTAACAGGACAATTTCTAAGATATATTGTTAAGTGAAAAAAGCAAAGTTCAGAACAGCATTTTTAATATGATGCTTTTGAAGAAGAAAGAAGAGAAAGAAGAAAGAAGCAGAAGCGGAAGCGGGAGCAGAAGCGGAAGTGGGAGTAGAAGCCGAAGCAGAAAAAGAAGAAGAGAAATATATTTGCTTTGAGAAATACGTTTGCTTTTGTTTATACAGGCATTAGGAAGCTCTGGTTGGGTATTGCCAGTGGGAGCACCAGCAAGAGATCAGAAGGAAGGAGGAGCATACAGCTGGATATTTACTTCTCTAATTCCTTCTCCATGGGGTAATGTTCCTCTCAACCACAGATCAGTGCTCCTATCAGAAGATCCTCCCCATTGCTCTCTCTGTCCAGGTCTTAGTCATTTGCCCTGCAGGTCAAATCCAAACTCTGCAGCCTGGTCTCATCAACGGTTCCCCTTCCCACTCTAACTTGACATTACTCTTCAGACAGGCCCATCCATTTAGAACAGCCCCCACCCTCCACCTGTCAGCTCTGGCATCTGCAATGCTGAAAGCCGGCATTTAAGTTCCCAAGCCTAGCAGCTCCTGCCTTCAGTTCCCGTCCAGACTTGGGCTGCCTGTTTTTCCAGATAGGACAGATGTTAGAGTGGCTAGAAAATGCCTCTCCTGCTCGGTGCTCTGCTATTCAACATCCCATGTAGGGCTCCTGGGACTGGAAGGAAGATTAGGAAAGGGGGCTTTTATAGGTTCTGTTCACCTTTGCTCACTGTTATCTTTGGAGGGGGAGTACTGTCTCCCAGCTTCCCACATAAACCCTGGTCCCCTTGCTGCCTTGTAGCCTGCTGCCTAAGGAAAACCTAACCCAAGAATATGGTAAGGCAGCTCTGGTGTAATAGACAAACATATTTGTTAGTTCCTTCCTCACTTTCCACAATGTTTCTGAGTTATCTGAAAATACATAAATGCACTACTCCATGTTATTGTAGCACTTACAGCTTAAACAGCATTTCTGCAAATCTAATAGTCTTTGCCCTTCAGAGGAACTTGGAAGAACATACAGGGAGAGGGTAGACAGGTCAGGGATTAGTATACCCATTTGAAAAATAAGGAAAGTGAGATTTTGAACGTTTGAGCTACTTAGACCAGAAAGTCCTAGAGTTGTATAAACTTGGTTAATTCCTATAATCTCAGGGGTTTAGGGACGTTTTCTGTCACATGAGGAGAATGAGTTTTAAGATCAAAGGAGAAAAACACTTAGGGGCCCACTGAATAGCTCTATGAAAATTCCTAACATGGCTCTGAATGAATCCTGAATTTTCTCCATCTGGGTCAGGATCCCTGCTCATATAGGTACCAGTGCATACTGAAAGGAGTATATTTGTAATTTGCACATTTATTCTCACCTAACTCCTCCTAAACCTACTTTGCCCTCACTCTTCCCCATCCAAGTTAATGACACATCCTCATTCAGTTATTTAAGCCAAATACCTCAAAGTCATTCATAATAACTTGCTTTTCGCTTACACCACATCTATCAGTTATTTATGTTAGCGCTACTTCCAAAATTTATTACAGATATGCCTAATTTTCTCCTTTCTGTTACTACCCCTGATAGCACAATATCACTGTCACTTGGATTACTAAAATAGTGTCCAACTACTTTGATTCTACTTTTTCCACCCTAAAATAATTTTCCCACAAAGGAATCAGAAATGTTCCCACTTACAACAATGGCTGACTAGGGGGTTTTAGATGAACCGTCCTTTCTGAGAAAAATGAGAAAAACTCAACAAAAAAAATGTTTAAAAACTGTTTAACTGCATTTCACAAGTAAGTGAGAACTTGCAGGGTCAGGATCTGGAAGAAGAGGGAAAACAAGAAAAGCAAGTGTGACATATAGGACAGCTTTACCCCTCAACCAAATTCTGATTCTGAAAGTGAAACCTGGGAATGACAGGCTGAGAAGGTGAGAAGAGTTCCTCATGTATGTGTTCATGGGTTGTAGGGGGGAAAATGGAAGTTCAGGGCCTGCCAAAGAAGATGGCCCTGATAAGCAATCCTGGCTTTTATTTGGGGATCTGAAGAACTATACCTGAAAAGTAGAAGTGGGACAGAAGGAGACAAGCCCTCACAAAGACTGAAACACAGCTTCAGTTCCTATCTGTATGAGGGTGATCTGGCTCTAGCCAAGTTGACAGTTGAAAGCAAAGGTAAATCTTCTCTGAAGGAACATTACATTATCCAGAGCCTCAAATTCTCTATTTTTTCATACAGAGTGGCATACACAAAAAAATCAGATATATAAAAGTCAAGGTTTGACTGAAAACTATAAGAAACAGATCCATAGGGATAGAGATATTGCAGATATCTGACACAGATGTTAAAGTAGCCATTATTAATATGTGTAAGAAAATAGGAGACAAGATGAAGAATTTCAGTGCTCGCTTCGGCAGCACATATACTAAGATGAAGAATTTCATCAGAGATAAAACTCTAAAAGAATCTATTGGAAATTCTAGAACTTAAAAACAGAATAAGTGAAATCAAGAATTCAAGAGATAAGTTTTATCAGCAGTTTAAATGCATTTAAAGAGAGAATTATTAAACTGGAAGATAGGTCAGCAGAAAATACCTAGACTGAAGAACAGAAGGAAGAAAAGAATTTAAAATATAGAATAGGGAAAAAAAAGCATGGAACTCAGTGAAAAGGTGTAACATGGATATACTTGGAATCCCAGGCTGAGAGGAGAGGGAGAGGAAGAAAAAGAGAAAGAAGGAAGGGAGAGAGGGACAAAAGGAAATGAAAAGGAAAATGAAATATGACTGAGAATTTTCCAAAATCATTGAAAACCACGGGTCAAGAAGCACTGCAAACAAGATGAATGCAATAAAAATCACATCTTGGCACATCATGGAAAAACTGCTAACTAAAGAAAAGCCATTAACAAAAGGTGGAGAGAAAAAAAAGAGAAAAAAGTCACATGACCTTCAACAATAAGTAACAATAAGACTGGGAGCTGACTTCTTAATAGAAATGTAGAAGTCACAGAAATCAGAAAACAACAGTGAGGCATCTTTAAAATGTTAAAAGAAAATAATTGCCAATCACAGATTGCCAGAGTATCATTCAAAATTGAAAGCGAAATAAAGACATATTAAGGCAAAACCAAAAAAAAAGCAAGAGCAGACATACTAAAGGAATTCTAAAGGCAGTTCTTTGGGCAGAAGGAAAATAATCCTAAATTAATACTTTGAGAAAAAAAGAAAAAAAAGCACAAATAAATGTAAAAGGAGGTATCACTATATATCCTATAGTCATTTAAAATATCACAAGAGGATATTTTGAAAAACTTTATTTCAATGTATCTAAACATTTAGATGAAATGGGTAAATTCCTAGGAAAATCTGACTTACCGAAATAAACACACACAAAAATAGAAAATCTGAATACTCCTATATCTATTAAAAATAAAAGTTTTAATTAAAACTTCCACTGAAAGAAAATTCCAGGGCAGATGGCTTTACTGGGTAAACTCTATCAAATATTTAAGGAAGAAATAACTCAAGTGTACAAATAGCAGCTAATAGAAAAGTAAGAAATTCTTCCTAGATTGTTTTTTTTAAAAGATTTTATTTATTTATTTATTTTAGAGAGCGAGAGAGAGCAGCATGGGTACATCTGAGTGGAGGGAGGGGGAGGGGAGAGAGAGAGGGACAAGTAGACTCCACGCTAAGAGTGGAGCCTGATGTGGGGCTCAGTCTCATGACCCTGAGCTGAAATCAAGAGTTGTATGCTTAACCAACAGCCACCCAGGTGCTCCCTTCCCAGATTGTTTTAAGAGGTCAGCCTGACCAGAACATGACAAGAAAGGAGAAATTATTGGCCAATCTCTCTCATAAACACAAGTACCAACATCTTAGATAAAATACTAGCAAACCAAATCTAGCAATATATAAAAAGGGGATATATCAAAACCAAGTTAGATTTATGTTGGGACTACAAAATTGGTTGAATATTTGAAATGCAATCAAGGTGAACTGAATCTGAAGGGAACAGTGGAACTGGTTAATAAAAACCCTGAGGAAAGATCTTTTTTCTAGCCAAAGAAAGAAGAAAAGAGATCCCTGTGATTCTGGGAGTGTGAAGAGAATTCTCTCTTTATGTCTTTTTTTTCCTCTCCTGGCTCTGCCACAAGGCCAGTTTCAGCAGCAGAACTGCACTGCTATAGCAGTGGCAGCAAGGGCATGGGCACAGTACGTATGGAGGAACAACAATTTAAATGACTGTGGATTTCTCATCAGAAACTGTGGAGATTATGAAACAGGAGAATACCTTTAAGGTACTGAAAGAAGAAAATTATAAATATTTGACTAAATATACTTAGAATGCTGTTGAACCAGAATTTTATATCTGGTGAAAATATCCTTCAGTAATTAAGGCAAAATGAGGATGTGATCAAGTGAAGGAAAATTAAAAAAGAATTATCACCAACAGGCTTGCTCTAAAAGAAATGCTAGAAGAAATTCATCAGGCTGAAAGAGAATGATCTCAGAGGGAAACTCAGAACTTCATAAATTAAAGAAGGGCAACAGAAATTATAAATATCTGAGTAAATATAATAAACTATTTTTCTTAAGTTCTTTAAAATTTATGACTGTTGAAACAAAGATTATAACATTGTTAAGGGGTTTCAATATATGTAGATGTAATACATTTGACAACCATACTCTAATGGTGGGAGACTAAAGAGGCATAATATATGGTTGTAAGGTTACTACATTTCCCTTAAAGTGGCAATATTAAACCTAAATAGGCTGTTTAAAGTAAGTCATATAGAATGTAAATCCTAAAGCAAACACTAAAAGAAAAATTAAAAAACAAAGAGATATACTAAAAAGCCAATAGACAAATTAAAATGGAATACTAAAAATATTCAAGCAGGGGTGCCTGGGTGGCTCAATCGGTTAAGTGTCTGCCTTTGGCTTGGGGCATGATCTCCAGGCCCTGGGATCAAGCCCCACATTGGGCTCCTTGCTCAGCGGAAGTCTGCTTCTCCCTCTCCCTCTGCCCTGCTTTTGCTGTTTCTCACTCTACCTAAATAAAATCTTTAAAATAAATAAATAAATAAAAATAAAAATATTCAAGCAATTCAAAAGAAAGCAGGAGAGAAGAGAGGAGCAAAAACAAAACAAAACAAAAAACAAAAACAGGATATAAACAGAAAAATAATAAAATAGTAGACTTAAATCTAACTATATCAATAATTATATTAAATGTAAATGGTCTAATCACACCAATTAAAAGATTGTCATATTCGATAAAAATACAAGACCTAACTATATGGTATTCACAAGAAACGTACTTTAAATATAATGATACAGATAGATTAAAAGTAACAGAATGGAAAAGTTATGCTAAGCAAATACTAATCAAAAGAAATCTGAAGTGAGCGTATTATTATTATACAGCGTGGACTTCAGAACAAGAAAAATTACCAGGTATCAAGAGGACGTTACATAATGATAAAAGAGCCAAATGTGCTGTACCTGACAACATAGTGCCAAGACTGATGAAGCAAAAATATGATAAAATTTTAAGATATTGAAGACATATATCGAAAAACCTCAAAAATGTTATAATTTTTGCTTTCAACAGTTATACATATTTTAAGAAACTTAGTAAAGTAAATCCACAGTCATACTTGGAGACATCAACACTCTATTCTCAGTAACCAACAGAACAAGAAGACAGAAAATCAGCAAGGATACAGAAGAACTAAACAGCACTATCACTGGACCTCATTGACACTTGTCCATGATCTTCTATTGAAAGATTTGCTGAAGACTCCACCCATCAAGAGCAGAATAGTTTTTTTCAAGGGCACATGTAGCACTTACCAAGATGGACCACATTCTGGGGTCATAAAACAAACCTTAACAAACTTAAAAGAATAGAAATCATACAAAATATGTTCTCAGACTATATCAGAAGTAAACTAAAAATCAATAACAAAGAGATATCTAGAAAATCCTCAAACATTTGGAAATTAGAGATTGAATTTCTAAATAACCCATGGGCCAAAGAATCACAGGAAAATTAGGAAATATTTTAAATGGAATAAAAATTAAAATCCATCATTTCAAAATTTATGGAATGCAGGCAAAATATGCTTAGAAGGAAGTTTGCAGAATTAAGTGCATATTAGAAAATAAGGCCTCACTAATAATCTAAGCTTACAATTTAGAAACTAGTAAAAAGCAATTTATACACAAAACAAGCAAAAGGAAGATAAAAGTAAATGGCAGAAAAAATGGAATTGAAAACAGAATAACAATAGAGAAAAATCAATGAAACCAAAAGCTGATTCTTTGGAAAGATTAATAAAATTGATGAAACTATAGCCAGACTGACCAACATAAAAGAGAAGACCCACATTACCATCAGAAATAAAAGAGGGGATATCACATATCCTTTCACTGTAATAAACCTCATACATTCATGCAACTATATGCTGAATCCCATGAGTTCTGGTAAATCTCTGAATGTGGGGATAGTGTTGGGGCTCCCTGAAAGAGAATACTACTCAGCAATAAGAATAAATGAACTGGTGCCACAACATGGATAAATCTTGCATGCATTATGCTAAGTGAAAGAAGCTAGACTCAAAAGGCTATACAGAGTATAATCCGATTTATATGACATTTTAGAAAATGCAAAACTATAGCTACAAAGAACAGGTCAGTGGTTGCTAGAGATTAAGGGTGAGTGAAGAGTTTGACTACAGAGGGGCCACATGAAGGAATTTGGGGGTGGGCTGGTGGGAGGTGATAAAACCATTCTGTGTCTTGGCTATGGTGGTGGTTACACAACTCTGCATTTACCAAAACTCACAGACTTTTACACCAAAAAGAGTAAAGTTTACTGTAAGTAAATTAAAAATAAATTTAAATTGAGATATAATCAACTGCCTTTCTATAACCAGCAACAAATAGAAAAATTAAATTAAAAACATAATTTATAGGGGTGCCTGGGAGGCTCAGTCGGTTGAGTATCCAACTCTTGATTTCGACTCAGGTCATGATCTTGGGTCCTGGGACTGAGCCCCGCACCGGGCTCCACCCACCATAAATAAGGACATATGCTAACACTAGCACAGTTTGTCATTACCAAAACTGTAAACAACCCAAATATCCATTAACATTAGAATGCATAATTTGTAGTGTATTCAAATAATACGTCATCATACAGCAATGAGAATGAAAAAACTACTGCTATACACAACAACTCATGATTATAATGTTGAGCAAAAGAGGCTAGATGCCAAAGAATACATACTGAATAGTTCCATTTCAATAAAGTTTTTTTAAAAACCCCACAAATGTATGAAGCTAGAACTCTTCCCTTTGAGGAGGAAGGCTTGGGAGGGCAAGGACAAGAGGGCACTTCTAAGGAGCTGGTAATGTTCTATTCCTTGGTTTGGTTATAAGGTGTGTTCACTTTGTGATATGCATTGAGCATACACTTAGGATTTGTTCATTTTTCTGTATTTCTATATAGAAATATTATACTAATATTATATTAAAATACTTTAATGAGGCCCTCAAAATGCTTTTCCCCCAAGCCTTTTAATATTATATTAAAATTTATATAATTAATTAATATTATATAAAATTAAAATAGAAAAATATAAAAGATACATATTTTTATTTTATTTTTTTTAAGTTAAAAAACCCCATGAATCAGATGATACCACTTCCTGTCTTAAAGTTATGGGATGGCTTCCTACAACACTAACAAGGACACCTGATCTGGCTCCTGCCTATCTCTCTGTCCTCAGTTCACAGCCATGTCACCTCTTCATCACCATGCTCCGCACTGGTCTTTCTTTCCCTCACACAGACCAGCATGGTGGTATGTTCTTGTCACAGGTCTCTGCTTGCTCTACCCTCTCCCTGCTGTTCCTTCCCCGTGTCCTTCTCTGTGGCTGCCTATTTCTCATCTTTCATCCTGGGTCCCCATTTAAATATCACCTCCTCAGAAGTGCCTTCCCTGACTGGCTATCTCATTTAGCACCTCCCAGCCCACTTCCCAGTCACTCTCCACCCCTGGCAGTAGTCAACATTTTCTATACAGCGCCAGATAGTAAATATTCTAGTTTTTGCAGGCCAGATGGTCTCAGTCATAATTACTCAACATTTCTGTCTTAGCAGGAAAGCAGCTATGGACAGTATGTAAATGAGTGGGCGTGGCTGTTCCAATAAAACCTTACTTATGGATCTGACATTTAAATTTTATATCATTGCACATGTCATAAAATATTCTTCTTTTGATCCTTTCCCCCCCAAGCGGTTCAAAAGGTAAAAACTCTTACTTAGCTCACTCATAAAAAGGCAGGCAGGGGGGCCAGATTTGGTGAATGGCCCTAGTTTGCTAACTCCTGCTTTAACCCATGACCCTGATTTACTTTCTTCCTAGACCTTATCACTACCTAAAATGACTTCATTCCTTCATGTGTTTATTGTCTACCTTCTCCCGCCCCTAACATTTCAGCTCCAAGAGGGAGGGGCCTCATCTCTTTTGTTCTCCATTGTGAGCCTACTGCCCATCACCATGTCTGACACATGGAGGCCAGAAGAAATGAAGGCCCAAGCCCACCTGGGTGTGACCACGGCTTTGGCTTGGATCTTGATGCTCTTCTTCCGAGTGGGGCTTATAGAAACAGACCCAGGCTCTTCCCTCGAAGACTCTCCAATTGAGGATTCAGGTCGGGCTGACTGAGATCGTAATAAGACGGCTTCTCCCGAGTATAAACTTGGCTTGGTGCTCCGCTCGAGATAGGGACTCAATTTTACCTTGGCTCGACTGATTTCTGCCTCTTCCTTAACCGGGTATTCTATGGTGAACAGGCCTGTTAACAGAAGACACAGCTGTCACTCTCCCTCGTGGCCCAGCCTTCCTTGCCCTGCTGTGGGGCTCTGCATATCAGCAGCCCTTCAGCTCATCTTCCACGCCACTCCTCCACTCTTGCACGTTCTCCCGCCAGGCTGCCTCCCCTCTGCTGTCCGGCACAGAGCTCCAACCCTAGTACAGTTAGTGGATCGGTAAATGCTGGCTGAATGTAAGAACAAATCAATCTCATTTCTATTCATTTGTCAAGACCCAGCTGAGATCCCTCTTCTGCCAAGAAGCCCATGTTTCATTCAGGTCTGCATCATCCATTGTACTCATAGAGGCAGGGTACACAATGCATCCACACTGTTCTCTTCCCTGAGAATGCTGTTCCCTATATCTCTGGAGTTAAGTAATTTCCATCACTTTCTTTGTTGTATTTATTTGTGTTCTTGTTTTAGTTTCCCTACTAGACTTGAAAACTTCTGAGGCCCAGGACCTTCATTCCTTCATTCACCTATCAAACATTTCTTGGATGCTGGGAATATACCAATGACCCAAACAGGGTTCTCTGCCTCTGAGAACTCCAAGCCAGGGTACGGGGGGATGGGCAAACAAAGAAATATTCACAATGCTAGGTTAAGATTTATAATTAGAGTACATTTTGTATGTGCTGTGGGAACCCAGAGGAGTATGAGACTCATTCTGCTGGGGAAACCAGGGAAGGCTTTCTGGAGGAGGGATACAGTTGAACTGAGTCTTTAGGGATGAGGAGAAACTCCTTGGAGCACAGCCCCCTGGGAACCAGCCAGGGGGTGGCATAGAATGGAAGTCACTGTTCCTTTGTCTCCAGGCCCATAGCAGGAGAGCCTCGATGTGGGAGGGGTCCTGAGGTCACCAGGCTGGCCCCAGGGGGAGCCCTGTGGCCTAACAGGGACAGCCTGGTGAGCTGGCTGCTTTTTTCTCTTCTATTGAGATTGTCCACAAGGAGAGGAACAGGATCTACAAATGGATGGACAATATGGGAGATAGAGCTGAAAGGTGAACCAGATGGAGGAGTAGGTCAGAGAGAGTTACAGAACAACAATGGGAGGCCCAGGAAAATAAAACAACCACAGGAGACACTGAGGATACACGGGAAGGCACTCAGAAACTGAAGGTGGTGAAGGCCTCCATTACTCATGACATGGCCCTGAGAAAGTACCTTTGCTTCAGAGGCCCAAGTCTTATCACCCATCTACCAATGAGGAAGTCACCCTGCCCGCCCATCTCCCTGGGTGGTAAAAAGCTGTCCTCAGAGATGCCTTGCAGGTGACCCAAGATTTAGGAAGTTATCAGATAGGCACCCCCCACCTTTCTGCCCCTTACCTGCTGCCAGCAAGACAGAATTCATAAATTGTGACACTGTCTTTTTAAACCGCTTCTTGATCTCTGCCAGAGCTCGGTTCATCTTAAATATTTTGTCATCCATGCGGGTCAGTAGCTGGGGAAAGGCCAAGGAGGAGAGAAGCCGGTTAGCCCAGCCCACCAACAACTAGGCCTTGCTCTGGTTTGGAGGAGGTGTCGTCCCCTCTGCTGGTACACACCTCTCTCCCCCTCTGCTCAGTGAATTCCTGCACATCAGCCCAATTTCTGTGGAATTGAAGCCTCAGGTAGAGAGAATGGGATGGATAGTGGACAGATTTTCTGAAGAACGATGGTCACTCTATGTGTCCTTCTTTACCCTGCAGGCAGGACTTCCATAAAGGATGCACCCAATTAACAGCAAAGCCTCAACCATCCTTCTGGTTTTTGGCCTCAGCTGCTGCTTCTAGGCTAATTTTATTTATTTATTTGTAATTTATACCCAGCCTGCTTCCAAAAAGGATTTGAGGTGGCGCTCTGGGCTAATAAAGCATTTAAATTGAGGTGTTGCCTCACTTTCAAAGTGCAGCCTCGATAGAAATATTTAGTGAGGAGCCTGGCTGCAGGGCCATAAAAGCTGGGACTGCTGTTCTGCTTGTCGCTCTGATAGGTGGCTCCTTCCAAGGTGATGCGTGTCTGGGGAAGCCATTTAACAAGCTTCTCAGTGATGGGAACTTAGTGGGACGAGGCCACCCTACCTCCCACCCTCAGATTTTCTAGGCTGCCATGGATTTTGCTGATGAGCGATAACCAACCCCAAACACACAGACATAGGAAGAAGTTGAACGGACTGTAAAAGTCCCAGGTGGGAGAGTGTGGAAGCTGGGCAGGCCCTTACATATCACTATACAGATGGGGACACTGAGGCCCAGAAATGAAAGGGAACAGCCCAAGGCTCAATGGCCTTTTCCTAGCCTAGGCCAGCCTGCACAATCAGCAAGTCTTCTCAGGGGCCCCTTGCAGCTCTGACAGTCCAGGAATCAAACATGAGTCAATTTTCTGGGCCTCCAGATTTCATGTCAAAGTATTCCAAGATGCTTAACCTGGCAGCTGAAGTCAACATTTGGAAATCATGTTCCCTACGATAAATCCGATAGTTCCTCATTTGCTGCTGTTTATCTAGTCTGAAATCTGTTATCTCAAACAGAAGGGGTTATGACCTTGACGTTTCTACGGCAAGTCAGTCTTCTGGGTCAGCATCAATGACTACTGACTAGAACCCAGCACTGTTTCCAGAAGCTGTTTTAATGTACTGGTTTGCTTAGCCCTATGCTAAATGTCCCCGAGACAGTTACACTTTTTGAATTATGATGTCGTTTTAAATAACTTTCCTGCTTTCTACCACACTGTCAAACTGCCTCTGTGAGCTTCCCTGATGAAGATACCACCTTGTAGACCCACACAGTCCACTAGGAATAAAACGCAAGCTACACATGTGGTTGTAAACGTTCCTGTAGCCACATGAAAAAGCTCTTAAAGGTGAAGTTAATTCTAGCAACATATTTATCTAACCCAATATATCAAAAAAATGATTATTTTAACAT
The DNA here is from genome assembly GCF_964656455.1 of Halichoerus grypus. Classification (NCBI taxonomy): domain Eukaryota; kingdom Metazoa; phylum Chordata; class Mammalia; order Carnivora; family Phocidae; genus Halichoerus; species Halichoerus grypus. The sequence continues at coordinate 162,881,373 of NC_135712.1, read as the reverse complement.
GGAATCAAACTATTCATGAGAAATTTTACATTTTCTTTTCATGTTAAGTTTTTGAAATGCAATGCGTATTTTCTCTTTTGGCCGATCTCCATTTAGACTTGTCACATTATAAGTGCTCAGTAGCCACTTGTGACTTGTGGCTACCATATTGGACAGCACAGCTCTGGACTTCTAGTTCTCACTTCTAAGATTGCATTCAGGTAAGATAAAATAAGACTTGAATTATTAAGGGGTTTTCCTAGGCCCAGAGGGCATGTTTGGTACATGGACAGAGAGTGACCTCTCTTGGCTGTTCATGGGGGTCTTTAATTGCTTACATCCTGGTTCTTAGCGGTGATCCAGATTCCAGTGACTACCAAACAAGAGGTTGTTAGGAAAACGAAGCATCACTACCATTTTATGGGAAAGAACAATTCTCTAATATCTATTGCCTTTGGTAAGAAAAGTAAGCTCACATTTTTTAAACACAGTCTAAAAAGGTTTTTAAGAAATAGAGACATAGGACCTCATGCATCGTATGTACTTAGTCATATAACACAAAAAAGTGATTTTTAGAGTAGAGTAATAAAATGGAACCAAATGGGCAGGGTGGACTCATCAATAAGCATGATCATCATCTTAGCCCAAATGGATCAAAAGCCGAGGTTCTTCTGCTCTTTGAAGTAATCAGTGCAGCCTGAAGTCACAGGCATCTGAGTTTCCTGGGTGCTCCTATGGGGCCCCTTTAACGAACACTCTCTCCTGGTACCCCAGCAGCTCCCATGGTGCCCCTCTCCCTGGCACACTGTACCAATCCAGCTGGATTACAACTGGTGTTGATGCTTTTGCCCCCTTCCATTAGACGGAAGGTATTTTAGAGACTAGAGGGAGTGAGATTTCTTCCATTTCTACATCCCAGCAGCCAAGTTGGCACACTGCAAGTGCTAATCAATGTTTATTGAATTATTTAATGAATTAATGAAATTGAAATGCTGCTCAAATGAAAAGGTGGTGGGAAAACAGGTGCAATGCTCTCCTCCGAGAGAAACACAGGTGTTCTCTGTGTCTTGTTCATATAGCATGGGTCCCTCACAAATGCCTGCCTCCATGTCCCCATGTAAAGTGAGAACATTGGGCTGGCTGTTCCTAATGGGCTCTGTCAGCTCTGTGAGTCTATGAGCCTGTGGCATGTTGGTGGCAAATGCCCCTGCAGCACAACAGCCTTGCTCAGCCCCAGACAGGAACATGTGGAGGGTGCACTGCCCTCTGGATGATCATATAAATGAACATCCAAACCAGGACACTTTTGAGAGTGAAAGAAGATGCTATTAATAATTTCTCCAGGCTGGGGGCGCCTGGGTGGCTCAGTCCTTAAGCGTCTGCCTTCAGCTCAGGTCATGATCCCAGGGTCCTGGGATTGAGCCCCACATCGGGCTCCTGCTCAGCGGGAAGCTTGCTTCTCTCACTCCCTCTGCTTGTGTTCCCTCTCTCACTGTGTCTCTCTCTGTCAAATAAATAAATAAAATCTTCAAAAAAAAAAAAAAATAATTCCTCCAGGCTGGCAGGTATAAACCGGGACTGAGCCCACAGAAACTGGGAGGTGTGGGTCCCTCTGCTCCTGTTCCAAGGAGCCTTCCCCAGTGAACTAATCCCAGCAAAGCACCCTGTTTGCAATGCAAGTGGCTTGCTCCATCAATGAACCCTTGGTTACCCCAGTCTCACGGTATATGTCAAGTGTTCTCAACTAGACCAGTAACCCCTCAGGGATTGGGGATCCATCCTCTCTATCTCTCTCCATGATGTTGACTCGGGATCAGGCACACAGTAGGATCCATAAAGACCCAGCAAATAGAAGACCTGGGCTTCCAGTCTCCACAGTTTTCTTACCCACCCAACAAACATTTAGTAAGTACTTAATTTGAAGCAGTCCTGTTCTGGAGCCCTGGAGAAAGACATTAGTAGGAATGACAGGAAAATCTCAGTCTGGTAGAGAAGATAGGTTTATAAATAAAGGAGTGCTAGAATAGAGATGAGTCATGGCTGGGAGGGCTGAGCAGAGGGAGAGGCAGACTCTCCTTGGGATGGAAAGGGGGTGGTAGAGAGGGTCATCAACACACATTGGTAGTTATTCTTTCCAGTATCATCTCTCCCTCTTCTGGTAACAGCACCATGATGTTCCTGCCCCATCCTTCACCCAGGTGGTATACCTGGGCTGATCATGCCCTTCGGCTCTCAGGATGGACATGGTACTCAAGCCGGCCCTGTGAGAGCAACCTGTGCTCCTGGCCACGGTGGCCACTTCAGGCAGAGGCAACAATGTTGGTGTTGGCACTTCTACTTGAGCACTTAGGAAAGAGAAGCCCTTTTTCTCCTAGAAAGAACAAAGCTGGTAGAATAACGAGCCCAGAGATGCCCATGACCATCTTGTCACCATAAGGAGAGAAACTCCCTGAGAATGAAGCCAATAAAGAGGAAAGCAGAGCCAAGAGATGGGAAGATCTGATGGAATCATTTGAGGGTCTGGATCCAGCCATGCCTACAGCTGCCTACTGATAGACTTTTCAATTTACTGAGCCAATATAGTTTCTCTCCATGCTTTGCTAATCTGCTTTGGAGACTATCACAAATGAAAGACTCCTAACTGATAGAAGTTTCACAGAGAAGGTAGTGCTAACATCAGACAGTGAACGATGAATAGGAGTCCATTCATTAGTCAGAGAAAGAGGTAGGGCCCTGCATGGGGAAGGGGGTGGAGGGATAGGAGGAGCACAGGCATTGAGATATGGACTGGCAACCCACATTGAGACATGCTGGGGTCAGGCCTGGGGACCTGGTCTGCTTTGGCTTACCCGTTTTTCATGCGCTACCCCATGGGGACAATTGCTGGCTGATACAGAGAGTGTTATTGTTTCATTTAGGGAGGTGAAGGTGACCATGATGGAGTCCTGGCTCAGCACCGTCAGCTTAATTTGCTCATTCACCTGCAGATGAAGAAACAGTTCTTAGGGAGTCTCTGCTTCTATTATCCACCCTTCCCCTCCCCCCCCCCACCACAAAGCACAAAACTCCTCTTGGCTTGGGGCCGAGAAAGCTGTAAGATCTTACCAGTTCTTTTGTTGGAATTTAGCTTTCCTAAAGAAGAAAGAATTCCAGTCTTTTTTGGGGGGACTGGCAGAAAACCTAACTGATGCTTTCCTATACCTGCCCCTTCCCTTTCCAGCCCAAGCTTAGAACCACCTGTGAAAGAGACATAGGAATCTGGAGGCAAATCAGCTTTGGTTCTAGTAGAGCTGGATAGAGATGCAGGTTGGGTCATAAGCCTACACTATCTATGAATCAGACATGTGCACCCAGGCACCAAGTCTGACTATGAGCCTTGCTCTAGAGCACACAGAGCTGCCTTGGGAAGCTGACAACAAGGCAGGAAGCACCAGAATGCACTCCTCTGTGGGTGGGTGGGCAGATGACAAAAGGAAACCCAGCAGGGGCTGAGCCATACATGCTCAGTCCCCTCCCCTCAATCACCAAATATTCACTACTCTTCCCCTGAGGAGGAACCAAAGGGGCCTTTTAAAAAGATCACTTCCAAAAGGGTGGGATTTCCTATGTAGCAGTCCCAGATAGAAAGAGGGAGGATGAGCTGCCTTTACAGCAACTCACTCCTTACTGAGAATTTTGTGTTCTAGAAGTAAGTTCCAATTCAGGCTCTGTTAGCAAGCCAGCTTCTCTGAAGCTAAAATTCCTCAAGGGGAAATAGCTGAAAGGCTAGTATTAGGTTCACATGAGATGAAGATTATAGCAGTGGCTTCACAAGCCACAAAGATCCCTAACACACATGAGCAGATATTGTCAGGATATGGCAGCACAATCCTGTGAGGTCCCTGGATGGTTCACGTCTGCAGAGAGTTACGTATGCACAGAGGCCCTACCCAAGGGCCTAGGAGTCTACAGCCCCACCTGCTGTGTGGTGATGCTTTCTTCCATCTTCAATGTCCCTGATCTATGTGTACCCCAGGACTCCTCTGAACTAAGGAATACTCTTCATTTCACTTCCATTTCCTTCTGCTATACCATTTATTGGCCCCAAAGTCTACATTCAGTTTCTTCACCACTGAGTCCCTTCCTCATACTCTACAGTCTGTGTGCTAGTGCTCTCTAGCACCCGGAAAACATTTGATCCATGGCTGTCTTCTTGTCAAGTCTTTTGACATCTTCAAACTTGTTGATCACTCCCACTTAAGAAAAAACCCTACCTGCTCCTGTTCTTCTTCTAGAGAGTGTAGTATAGAGCTGTGGATGAGAGCTCAAGTGCTACAGTTTGACAAGTTTCAAATCCCAGTGTAGCTAATTACCAGTGGAGCAATTTTAGGCAAGTTGGTTAGCTTCTCTGAGCCTGGGGACAGTAACAGAAATTTTTTCCTAGGGCACTGAGCAGATTTCATGGGAAAACATGCACAGGGCTTAGCACAGTACAACTGTTTTTTATTATCCCTGCTCCCTGGGTGGTTTCTCTTCCTCTCTCCAGTGCCCCAAATATGGGTGCTCTACAAGCTCATTCACTACTCATCTTCTTGGGAATTCATGAGCCAACCCATCACATATATCCATCATCCCTAATCTCTCACCCTAAGAGAGGATTATGTCAAAAAAGCCACTGAACCCAATTAGCACATCTAAAACTATATTGATCTCTGACGCTCTCAGAAACTTCTGCTTCCACCCAGATACATACTCCATTGTGGAGTCATCTATACTCCTCTCTCCTCTCATTTATCCCCTATAGCTGATGCTTGAATGCCACTGAATCCTTCTACTGAAATGGCTCCTTTAAAAAATGTTGCTTCTACCCTTCATCATGTCAGGTCTGGCTAGTAACTCCATAACTAATCTTTGAACTAGCCCATCCTCTGATCTTTCCCTTTCTAGTCAAATTTCTTTTTTAAAAAAAATATTTTATTTATTTATTTGACAGAGAGAGACACAACGAGAGAGGGAACACAAGCAGGGGGAGTGGGAGAGGGAGAAGCAGACTCCCTGCAGAGCAGGGAGCCCAATGTGGGGCTCGATCCCAGGATCCTGGGATCATGACCTGAGCCAAAGGCAGACACTTAACGCCTTTCTGGTCAACTTTCTACACACTGCTGAACTGAGCATGCCAGCCCTCAACTTAGAAACTGACCAACTGGTTGTACTTCCAATACAGCTGAGTCAGTTCCTACCAGGCTGACCCTCCCACAGAACTTGACACAAATACAATAAAACAATAACCTGAAGTCTCTGAAGAATAAACAAAAGCGGGCAAATTTTGAAGAATCAAAACTTAAAAGAAAGGGCCAGCATGGGATGAATTTCTACCTTATAGCTTTAGCCTGAAGGCAAGCCACCGTCATGGCCAAAACACCACCATCTTCCTGGCCTAGAGAACCAAAGGGCTAAACTTGTGGAAACTACAATCACAGAAAAGTAAGGATAAAATTCCAGAAGAGACAGTGCCAAAGAAATAGAGCTCCAAATTCTATGAATAAACCATCCATATCCCTGGCTAATCCCTGAACCATGCATGAGCAGAGAAGACTCAAGACAGCTTACTGCTAGGGAAACAGAAAAACTGAACTGCGATGTGAGCTCCTGCCTACTGCAGGTAAGACAAAGTTTGTGGTGTGAGTCTAACCTAGTTCACTGCCTGCTAAAACAAAAATGTTAACACTCTTCAGAGAAATATATCAAAATTCAGACTCCACAATCCACAGATCCTCAGACAACATACACAATGTCAGTGATCTAAAATTACTCAACATGTAAAGAACCGGTGAAGTGTGAGCCATTCTCAAGGTAACAGATAGCCAATCCTGTGTGGTATGTCCCAGATGTTGAAATTATCAGACAAAAACTTTAAAGCAGCTAATTTAACTGTACTCAATGAAGCCAAGGAAAATATATTTGTAATAAATGAAAAAATAGACAATCTCGGCACAGAAATAGAAAATATTAAAAAAGAACTAAATGGAAATTCTAGACTTGAAAATATATATACAAAAATTTAAAAATTCACAGGATTAGCATGATAGCAGAATGAAGATATCAGAATAAAGTCAGTGAACTTGAGAGTTAGATCCATAGAAATTATCCAAGCTGAGAACAGAAGAAACTGAACAAGAAAGAACAGAGTCGGGGTGCCTGGGTGGCTTAGTCAGTTAAGCGTCCAACTCTTAACCAAATTTTGGCTCAGGTCATGATCTTGGGGTTGTGAGATCGAGCCCCACGTGGGGTTCCACGATGAGTGTGGAGCCTGCTTAAGATTCTCTCTGGGGGCGCCTGGGTGGCTCAGTTGGTTAAGCACTGACTCTTGATTTCCACTCAGGTCATGATCTCAATGTCGTGAGATCGAGCCCTGTGGTGGGCTCCACGCTCAGTGGAGAGTCTGCTTGAGATTCTCTCTCTCCCTCCCCTTTTGCCCCCCCCCCACTTTCTCTCTCTCTCAAATAAATAAATCTTTTTAAAAAGAAGAGGCAATGTCAACTTGAATGTCCACACAAAGTATCCTTAAAAAAAATTCTCTCTCTCTCCCTCTGTCCCTGCCCCTGGTCGTGCTCTCTCTCTCTTGAAAATTAAAAGAAAAAGAAAGAACAGAGTCTCAGAGACCTTTGGGACAATATTGAAAGCTCTAAAATACATGTAATTGGAGTCTCAGGGGAAAAGGGGAGAGATTGAGCACATTTTTCCCTAAAACAATGACAGAAGACTTTCCAAATTTGGTGAAGGACATGAATTTACAAATTCAAGAAGCTCAGAAAACCCCCAACAGAACAAAGACAACCATACCTAAACACATCATAGTCAAACTTAGAAAATCAGGTTAAAGAGAAAATCTTGAAAGCAGCTAGAAAAATGAAAAATGATTTGAATAAATACAGAATTCTCATCATAAACTTTGGAGGACATACACAGTGGAACAGTATTTTTAAATTGCTGGAAGGAAAAAAAAAACCCAGTCAACCCAGAATTCCATACTCAGCAAAGATATCCTTTCATAAAGACATTTTTAACACGAAAGCAAACAGAATTTGTTGTCAGCAGATCTGCACTTCAAGAAATTCTAAAGGAACTTCTTCAGACTGAAGAGAAATGATACTGGAGGGAAACTTAGATTTTCAGAGAGGAATGAAAAACACTGGAAATGTAAATATTTGGGTGACAACAAACTGGCCACTGCAGCCTACAAAACAACAAGCAAGTTCCTCAGCCTGACATCCAACACGTCTCACCTCTACCCCACAGCATATACACCTCCTGCCCCCCTTTCTTTCACAAGAAGCACCTGTGAACTTTTGAAGATGCCACACTAAGTCTCAAATCCAAGCCTTTACAGATGCTATTCCTTCTACCCAGAATGCTCTCCCTTCCCTCTTCTATCTACATGAATCATATGCACCCACATTCCTGAGGCAACTCAAGGGTCATTTTGTACTCCAGGCCGCTCATGACTACACCAGCCCCTGTTGTGCACTTCTGTATGCAGCTCCAGGGGATAGAACAATGAACTGAACTATGTTACCCAAACACTTTAGTGATGTCAAAGCAACTTCCCTGCCATTATTTTATTTAATTCCCACAAAAGCAGTGTGAGGCAGGGCTGGTCTGGTAATCCACTCTGTATTGATTAGACAATCAAGACTCAGAGGAGCTGAGTGATTTTCACACAGCTTCAAAGCCAGAGTCTGGCTAGCTGGCACTATATAAGGCTTCTCAGGCTCTCATTCCATTCTGTCCACTTGGTCACACTGACACATAATATATGGTGCCTGTATGCAACCAATTAATAATCTTCATGGACTATAAACTTCATACAGCTACAAAAAGTTTAATATTAAGACAACAACTCAATACACTCCTAGACTGACAATCTCTGACCTGGCCAAACATCAGAAGTGATTGTCAAAACTACAGAAATCTAGCACTTATAACAGACCACCTGAATCAGAATCTCTCTGAGGCTGTGTCTGGTGATCTGCATTTTTTAAGGTTCCACAGGATTCTTATATGCAACCAGAGCATGACTGATTATCATATGACTAACCCAGACTGTGGGTACTGTGAGAAGAGAGAACTGGATGTGGACTGCAGTGCCAGGATGGAGAAGAAGCATGAGCTGGGCTGTGAAGGAGGGGAAATTTGGATTGGCAGAGAGAGGAGGGAGCACATTTCAGGCCAAGGGGATAGGAAGGGTGAGATATGTTCAAGGGATTGAATGTTTCTGAGCAGAGGTGTGATCTATAGGAATTCAGATATAAGGATGAAAATCCAGTGGCCAATGCAGAGGATGAATAGGACAGGTATGAGACAGACGATTAGGGGTAGGGTACCTGAGCCCTGCCACACACTCCAAGAGTACTTCTGTCCATAACCCTTACCCTGGGGCTCTTAATACCACCTTGAGTGGATTTTGTGTTCTGTGATCTTTCTCTGAATCCCTATGAATTTGTCCCTCTCTAATTGCCCTTAATCTTCTCTATCTTGTGTTACTTTCCTGGACTTCGGGTTTCCTTGAAGGGCATTGCTTATCTTTCTATGCCCTAGATCAGTGATTCTCAATCAAGGGCAACTATTCCCCCCCCCACCCCCCAGGGACATCTGACAATGTCTGGGGATATTTTCAGTTGTCACAGCTTGGGGAGAGGATACTTCTGGTATCTGGTGGGATGCTGCTAAATATCCTACAATGCATAGTTATAACAAAGAATTATCCATCCCAAAGTGTCTTTTCTGCCAAGGATGAGAAACTTTGCCTTAAATAAAGTAACAAGCACATTTAGTTACTTTATTAATAACTTTATCATTATTAATATTAGTAATTCCACACTAATTTATTATTTAATAAATCTTTGATGAGTGGCTGTCTGAACAATCAAATGAATAATAAAAAAGAGTTTGTCTGTCAGCCACTTTTGACTTACAGGTTTTTTATTTCATGACATAGTAAAGTTATACAAACAGAAACTGGGCAGACCAACATAGAATTACAATTCTTATTGCCATGTATAGGCATTAAAAATAAAGCTATCAACTACTATAATGGTTCCTTCTAAAGTGAAGGGCATTTAAACCATCAAAATGTAGTAATATTAACAATAAAAATAAAATAGGACAGATATTACTAGGAAAGGTCAGTACAGCAGCCAAGAGTTGTTGTAGGCTGGAGAAAAGTTAACCTCAGCCAGCTCCCGACCCCTGCTCACCAACTGGGGAATGGCTGAATGAGACTATAAAGCTCCTGAGGGCAAGGCACTTGTCTTACAGGTATCCCTCTGACTCTTAATGCTGGGCAGCCCAAGGAAGGTTGCTGAAGCCACCCCACCTGTGCTGTCCATGCCCACCTTATATTCCAGGGAAAGCAAAGTCTCTGTCTTGGAAGTCCAGCTCCATTTGTGGACTACGTAGCCCTTGTAGTCATTGGCGGTCCCACCTTCCTCATCCAAGACCAGGACGTATGGGCAACTAGGAGAAATACAGAGGTGAGAAGTTGATGCCAAGCAACTGAAGGAAGCCCTCATCACTACAGGGTATAGGCAGGCAGGGCTCTGAGACACTGTCCTAGACTAGAAGAACCATGAAGGCCAGTGGGCAGCCTCACTTCTTCTGCCTAATATGGTCTGATGCCTCTTCATCTGTTGATGCTACAGGAATGTCAGTCAGAAAGGGCAGGTTTGAGAGAGATAATAGAGGCTCAGGCCAAACCCAGGAGGGAAGAAATGAAACGTGAGCCCAAAAGTCTGGGCATACAAGACCTCAGGCACCAAAATGGCAACAGGAACATCTATAACACAAGAGTAAGTCATTCCTTCTGAAAACAGTTCCTTATGAAATTGAATTTTGGCTGACAAGAATATGTGCCTCTCTTAAAAACCCCCATGGAAGTGGTACCCATGGCCTCTCCTTCACTTACTTGTGGTATAAAACATTCTTCTCCACTAAGTAATTCTTCCATGAATCAAGCCAATAATCCAGATCTTAGTGCTCTGGGGGTACAAGTGGAGCAGGACTTGGGGAATTGCCCTTCTCTTTTGCTATGACATGGATTTAGCAAGCAAAGATCAGGCCTCAAAATACCTATGTCCCTGCAGGCCCCACTTTAGCCCTGCCTCACTGCCTTCCCAGACCTCTGGACACTGATGGCTCCTCCTTTTCCCATGGACTACCACCTCATTGTCTCCCTTTGTCACCACCAGAAGCACTTCCATGGGGCCAGGATTTCCCCAAACCACTCACCGGGCCTTCACGTTGTAGTAAACACAGCCCTGTCCATCAGCATTGAACAGAGCCAGAAAGAAGCTGGGTGTGTCATTAAAGAGGCAGGTGATGGCTCTCCCTCTGCAGCACGTGGGGATCTGACACATGGCGATGTTCCCAGAGGGATAGCTGGCAGAAATGGTCAAGGAGAACTAACAGAAAACTCTCCAGGTTCTGCTTTCAGGTGCTCCATGGAAAGTATCATGTCAAAATGATAGCTATTTGGTGCATCATTTCCAGTCTTCAAAGACCCTCCCTGCACTTTGCATAACTAACAATAATTATGGAACACAACCATGCCCTGTGTGCCTTCCTGTATCTTCTTCCTATTCCTCACAACCACCCTGTGGTAGGTAGCATTATCTCCATCTCACAGATGAGTAGGTGTTCCTGGGATATGGGACTTTTAGTGCTAAAGCCAGGAAAATCTCAGGCAAACCGGGACAAGTTGGCCATCCTACAGATGAGGAATCCAAGGTGCAAAGAAATGATCATCCTACATGACAACACAAGGAAGTGGCAGAACCAGGACCTGAACTGTGAAGTATATTTCTAATGCTGTCAGGCTGCTTCCCTTTATGATCAGTCTAGGAGAGCAGGCAACGTCTCCCTGCTCATTTCCTACTAGGTGATCCTAAGAAGCACTGGTCCCAGCTTACAGGAACATGGTGTGGGCAGCTACTGCAGGAATTTCAGTAGTACCCCAGACAGAAGAGTTTCAGTGGTTGGCACTGGGGCTCAACTGCTTTCAAATGCTTTCCTACCAATGGGGGAAAAAGAAATAAACAGATAGGAATCATAAATAGTAACAAATAGAAATTCTAGAGCTGAATAGTACAATAATTGGAATGAAAAAATCATTAGATGGGTTTAGCAGCAGCTTGGAGCAGAAGAGTCAGTGACCTCAAAGATGGATCAATTAGAGTTATCTAGCCTGAGGAGCACAAAGAAAAAAGAATGAAGAAAAATTAATGGAGCCTAAGAGACCTATGGCAGGCCATCAAGCATACAGACATATCCATAACAGGAGTCTCAGAAGGACAGGAGAGAGAGAAGAGGGGAAGAAAGAATATTTGAAGAAATAATGACTAAAAGTGCCGCAAATTTGATGAGAGACATGACTGTACACACTCAAGAAGCTTAATAAACTCCAAGGAGAATAAATGCAAAGAGAGCCACACTGAGACATATTATTATCAAACTGCCAAAAGACAAAGACAAAGAGAGAATCTTGAAAGCAGCAAGAGAAAAGAGACTCATTGTGTACATGGGATCCATAATAAGGATAAGGACAATTTCTTATCACAAACCATGGAGGCCAGAAGGCACTGGGATGAAATATTTAAAGAGCCAAAAAAAAAAAAAAAAAAAAAAAACAGCTATCAACTAAGAATTCTATATTGAGCAAAACTATCCTACAAAAATAGAGACGAAATTAAGACTTTCTAGATAAATAAAAGTTGAGGGGGTTCACCACTAGTCGACCTGCCCTACAAGAAATGCTAGGAGTACTTCAGGCTGATGTGAAAGGATACTAGATAGTAACTCAAAGCAATACAAGGAAAAAAAATACCAGTAAAGGTAACTATATAAGTAAATATAAAACCAGTATTATTGTATTTTTGGTTTATAATTTCTCTTTTTTCCCCACCTAAGTTGAAAGACAAAGGCACAAAACACTAATTGCAAATCTATGTTAATGGCACACAATGCATATATAAAGATGTAATTTCTGATAACAACGTAGAGGAGGAAGGGTGAGCTGTTTAGCAGCAGAGTTTTGTGTACTATTAAGCCTAAGCTGGTATTAGTTCAAACTTGTTTGTTGTCAATTGTAATACTCAAATGTATTAGTTTCTTGGGATTTCCATGATATCCAGACCACAGACTTGATAACCTGAATAACAGAAATTTATTCTCTCACAGTTCTGGAGGTTAGAAATCCAAAATCACAGTGTTGACAGGGCCCAGCTTGTGGGGGTTCTAGAGAAGAATCCTTCCTTGCCTCTCCCTAGTTTCTGGTGGTTGCTAGGAATCTTTGGCATTACTTGGTTTATGGATGCACCATTCTAATCTCTGCCTCAGTCATCACATGGCCTTCTTTCCTCTTTGTGTGTTTCTGGTTTCTCGTCATTGGATTGGGCTCCACCCTAAGCCAATATGACTTAATCTTAATTAATTATATTTGCCAAGACCCTACTTCCAAATATGAACACATTTTGAGGTTCTAGGTGAATATAAATTTTGAGGAGACACTGTTCAACCCATTATACCAGGGTAACCACTAAAAAATAACTAAAAAATATGGAATAAAGAAAATGAGAAGGAATAAAAATGGCATAATACAAAAAAAAAAATCAGTTCAACACAAAAGAAGGTAATAATATAGGAACTCAAGAACAAAAAAAGATATGACATATAGAAAATGAATAGTAAAGCGACAGAATCAAGCCCTTCCATATCAGCAGTTACATTAAATAAAAATGGATTAAATTCTCCAACAAAAAGGCAGAGATTGACAGAATGGATTTTTTTTTTTTTTTTTAAAGATCCAACTATATGCTGTCTACAAAGAAGCTTACTTTAGATCCAAAGACACAACTAGGCTGAAATTCAGATGATGGAAAAAAGATATTCCATGTAACTATTCCATGCAAATTCCATGCAAAAAGACAGCAAAGGTGGTTATACTGATATCAGAGACAACAGACTTTAAAAATTTTTACAAGAGACAAAGAAGAACATTATATATTGAGAAAATGGTCAATACCTCAAGAAGATACACCAATTATAGACATATACACACCTAACAACAGAGCCCCAAAACATATGAAGCAAAAATTTATAGGATTAAAAAAAGAAATAGTTCTACAATAGAAGTTGGGAGACTTCACTACCTTACTTTTAATCATGGATAGAACAACTACACAGAAGATCAATAAAGAAAATAGAGAATTTGAACAACACTATAAACCAACTAGACCTAACAGAACACTCCACCCAACAGTAGCAGAGTACACATTCTTTTTGAGTCCACAGGACCATTCTCTGGTAGAGACAATATGTTAGGCCACAAAACAAGTCTCAATAAATTTTAAAAGATTGGAATCTTAGAAAGTACTTTCTCTGACAACAGAATGAAACTAGAAATCAATGGCAGAAGGAAATTTGGAAAATTCTCAGATAGGTGCAAATTAAACAATACACCTTTAAACAACCAATGGATAGAGAAGCAATCAAAAGGGAAATTAGAAAATAGTTGAAGGTGTGAAAACAAAAATACAATATATCAAAACTTATGGGATAAGGCACGGGAATGAGGTCAGAGTGCAGAGTCCAAGGGAGAAGCCACAGAGGCCAGGATGGCTGCTGACATCTGGCCTGGGTCAGTGAGGAGCCCTGGGGATCTGGCCCAGTCTGGTGCTTGCACCTACATTCAGGGCAGACCTGGCAGGTTTTCTATCAGGTGTTCTACTGTAATAATGCTGGAGTTAGGAAGTCTCCATTTCTTTGCTCCAAACCAGAAGACTTTGTTCCCTGCATACAGAGTAGGAGTAATGTTGGTTAGAAACTGGCTGGTGTTTAAAACTGAAGATTGTCATGACTGTTTAACATAAGCTTTATTCTGAAGTAAAATTAATTGTCTTGGGAATACCAAGTCAGTTTCATTCTGAGTGCTCAAAAATCATCCCCACAGGAACACAAATACTGGTAACCCAAATTTGCTTTTGGAACCATGAAAACTTTGCTCATTTTTGACTTTGACAATACAATCATAGATGACAATAGTGACACCTGGATTGCACAGTGCACTCCAGAGAAAAAGCTTCTACAAAATTCTTATGAAAAAGGATTTTGGGCAGAATTTATGGGCAGAATCTTTAAGTATTTGGAAGATGCAGGTGTAAGAGAAGATGAAGTGAAAAGAGCAGTGACATCAATACCTTTATCTCTAAGGATGGTGGAACAAGGATAGAACAAGAAAGAACAAGGATAAATTTGACTGCATCAATATTTCAGATTCAAATTCAGTCTCCATAGATTGGGTTTTAGGAGCTACTAGTTTTCATGATGTGTTTGATAAAGTGTTTACAAATCCAGCAGCTTTTGATAGCAATGATCATCTCACTGTGAAAAATTATCATGCTCATTCTTGAAATAGGTACCCAGAGAATCTTTGCAAAAATGTAGTTTTGGTAGAATTTGTAGATTCAGTTACAACAGTTACAACTTATAGATTATACACAAATTGTTTATATAAGTGATGGTGGAAATGATGTCTGTCCAGTAACTTTTTAAAAGAAGAATGATGTTGCCATGCCATGGAAAGGATATACTTTATAGAAAACTCTTTTCATAAAATGTCTCAAAATCTTGAACCTATGGAATAATCTTCTATTGTAGTTTGGTCTTCAGATGTTGAAATAATTTCTCATTTACAATTTCTAATAAAGGAGTAATATGCCAACAACAACAACAAAGTCATGGGACAATGTGAAAGCAGCTCAGGAAGAAATTTATAGCTATAAATAAAACATTAAAAGAGAAGAAAGATCTCAAATCAATAACCATAATTTCCACCTTAAGGAACTAGAAAAAGAAGAGCAAACTAAAGTTAAAGCTAGCAGAAGAGAGGGAATAATAAAGATTATAAGAAAGAGAAATAGAATAGAGAACAGAAAAACACTAGAAAGAACCAACAAAACCAAAAGTAGTTTCTTTGAAAAGAGCAACAAAAAATTGAGAAACCTTTAGCTAGACTGACTCAGAAAAAAAGGAAAATTCAAATTCCTAAAATCAGAAAGTGGAGACTTTACTACTGACTTCACAGAAATTTTAAAAATATATATATCATAAGAGATGTATATCAACAGTTGTATATCTACAAGTGAGATAGTCTAGTTGAAAAAAAAATTCCTAGAAACATGCAAAGGGAAGTTGCAGGATACAAGATCAACACACAGAAATCAGTTGCCCCTCATGAACATGGGATGTCTTTCCATTTATCTCAGTCTTCTTTAATTTATCTCAACAGTATTTTGTAGTTTTCGGTGTACAAGCCTGACACCTCCTTGGTTAAATTTATTCCAAAGTATTTTATTCTTTTTTTTTTTTTTTAAGATTTTATTTATTTGACAGAGAGAGACACAGCAAGAGAGGGATCATAAGCAGGGGGAGTGGGAGAGGGGAGCAGGGAGCCCAATGCGGGGCTCGATCCCAGGACCCTGGGATCATGACCTGAGCCGGAGGCAGACGCTTAACGACTGAGCCACCCAGGCGCCCCGTATTTTATTCTTTTTGATGCTATTGTAAATGACATCATTTCCTTTTGTTCATTGCTTTTTTATGTTACTGCTGTTCATACAACATTTCAGATCATTTGTTGCTAGTATTCATGGATTGGAAGACTTAATCTTGTTCATGGCAAAATGCCCCACAGTGACCTACAGTTTCAATGCAATTCATATCAAAATTTCATCATTCTTTTTTGCAAAAACAGAAAATTTGATTTTAAAAATAATACAGACTTGCACAGGACCCCAAATAACCAAAATAATCTTGAAAAAAGAACAAAGTTGAAAGAGTCAAACTTCCTAATTTCAACATTTCACTACAAAGCTACAATAATCAAAACACTATGGCACTGACATACAGATGAATGGAATAGAATTGAGGGTCTAAAAATAAACTCACATATCAATGATTAACTGATCTTCAACAACGGTGCCAAGACCATTCAAAGGTGAAAGAATAGCCTCAAGAAATAGAGGTGGGACAACTGGGTATCACATGAGAAAGGATGGAGTTGGATCCTGATCTCACACCATACGCAAAAATCAACTGAAAATGGATCAAAGACCTAAATGTAAGATCTATAACTATAAAACTCTTAGAAGACAATATAGGCATAAGAATGGTTTCTTAGATATGAAACCCAAAGCACAAGGAACAAAAAAAAAAGAAAAATTGGACTCCATAAAAATTGAAAACTTCTATACATCAAAGGATACTATCAAGAGAATGAAAAAACACCCCACAGGATGGAAAAAAAATTAGCAAATAATTTATCTGATAAAGATCTAGTATCTATAATATATAAACAATTCTTGCAACTCATTAAGTAATGGACAATCAAATAAATGGGCAAAGGACTTGAATACACATTTCTACAAAGAAGATATACCAGGAAAGCACATGAAGATGCTTGAAATCATTAGTTATTAGGAAAACCATTCAAAACCACAATGAGATATTATTTTACATCCACTAGAATGGCTGGAATTTAAAAATTGGAAAATGTCAAGTGTAGTCAAGAATGTGGAGAATCTGGAACTCTCACACATTGTGGGTGGGAATATAAAATGGTAGAGCCACTGGGGAAAACATTTTGGAGGACCCTCAATAAGTTAAACATAGAATTACCATATGACCCGGTAATTCCACTCCTACATATAGACCCAAAAGAATTGAAAACAGGTGTGCAAACAAAACTTGTTTGTTCATAGCAGCATTATTCACAATAGCCAAATGGTGGGAAAAACCTAATGTCCATTAACAAATGAATGTATTTTATGGATACATAAAATAGAATATTATTCAGCCACAAAAAGGAAATTCTGAGATGTGCTATAATATGTATAACCCTTGAAAACATTATGCTCAGTGAAAGAAGCCAGATACAAAAGGCCACATATTGTAGGATTTATAAGATGTCCAGAAGAGGGGGTGCCTGGGTGGCTCAGTCGTTAAGCGTCTGCCTTCAGCTCAGGTCATGATCCCAGAGTCCTGGGATCGAGCCCCACATCAGGCTTCCTGCTCAGCGGGAAGCCTGCTTCTCCCTCTCCTACTCCCCCTGCGTGTGTTCCCTCTCTTGCTGTGTCTCTCTCTGTCAAATAAATAAACAAAAAATCTTAAAAAAAAGATGTCCAGAAGAGGCAAATCAAAAGAGACAAAAATCAGATTGGTGGTTGCCAGGGCTAGGGTAGGGGAAACAGAAAGTGACTGCTGAATGGGCATAGGGTTTTCTTTTGGGGTGATGAAAAATTTGTGGAACTTGAGACAAGTGATGGAAGCATCACCGTGAATGCACTAACTGCCACTACACTGTATATACTAAAAGGATTTAATTTCTATTATGTGAATTTCACCCCAATAAAAAAAGGAGGCACTGATGTATATCACAATGTGGATGAACCTTGAAAACATAATGGTGAGTGAAAGAAGCCAGATACAAAAAGCCACACGCTGCATGATCCCATTTATATGAACTATCTGGAACAGGCAAATGCAAAGAGGCAAAAAGCAGGTTAGTGGTTGCCGGGAACTGTGGGGGAGGGGGAAATGGGGAGCGTCTGCTTAACAGACATGGGGTTTGCTTTCAGGGTGATGAAAAAGTGATGAAAAAGTCACAGAACTAGATTGTGGAGATGGCTGCACAGCATTGTGAATGTTGTTCAATTATACACTTTAAAATGGTTAAAATGAGAAATTTTATGTGATGTACATTTTTCCATATTAAAAAAAAATGTGTACCTCACAGAGTATTTCTGAGTGCTCCACCAATTCCTAAAGGAACAGTGCTGAGCACAGTGATTAGGTTTGTTTTTAATGTGATGAGTCTGTGCATAGGAAAAAAGGCTTTGAGGGAAGTTTGATGGGATAATCAGCAGTTGTGGGAAGACATCCGGGAGATGCTGACAATGAAGGGAATGAAACACAAATGAAATGCATACTGGGATGGTTCTGGAGTCTGGTGCAAAGAACAAACCAATCACGGCTAGCAGCTTTCTGGCACTTCAGGGGCAGATAGGCCATTTCTACCTGAGAGCTTTGCCCAGCCATCTTCATGAGACCGAAGTAACTGCTGAACCCAAAAAATGTCTTACAAACATTTTTCTCTGCTTACAAGGGATCCAACAGCTACACATGAGCTTTGGCCATTGGAACACAGTAACACAGAATTTCTCCTTCAAGATCACTGGGTCCAACTTCTTCCGCTTATAATGAAGGCAGGTAAGGCCGAGAAAGATGAAGTGACCTGTGCAGGGTCACCAAGAAGAACTAGGCCTAGAACCCAGCCTCCTGGGACTCACAAAGAGGAAATGCATTGATGGCCAGGATGTGGTCACTGCGTGGGAGTCAAGCATGCCAGTAGCAGGGCCTGCAGGTTTGGGGTTGTCCCACCCAGGGGGACCTTGGGATTCTGGGACAGGGGAGAGAACGAAAGCTGTGTTCTAGCCCACCCGCTCTGGTCCTGCTGATAGCAACAGAATTCACAGACACAGCTTCTCGAGCTCAGGGAGATGATCCTACTCAAGGCAATGAAGAATCAGAAAAGGGGTAAGGGAGAGCCCATGATCCCCAGCAAGCAGCAGTTACCCTGGAAGGAGTTTGCTGTGTTCATTATCACAGGGCTCCCTGGAAGCAGGGCCGAACGGAGTGTGATGAATGGATTCATTTACGGTCAGAGAAACAATAGGACTCCTTTGACAAGGCGCTTAAATTCTGAATTCCCAGTTCAGTTGGAGAGGAGGCCAAATGAAGTGAGGGGGGGCTACTGCTGGGCAGCCTGTTTGACAGTTCAGAGAGCTCCCTCTCCTCCAAAGGTGTGGGACACTGAGTACCCAGTGGTTTTATTATTAAACAAGGCCCCCTTCCATCCCCCCCTCCCGCTCTCTGCCGCAGGAAACAATCCTGGAAGGCATAACAATTGTGCCAGGAGGAGGGCCCTAAATAGAGGTGAAGCGGCCCTGAATCCAGGCCTGGCTCTGTCACCAAATTCCTTTCGTGACACTGAAGTGAGTGACACCATCCATTACTACAAGGAAGGGACAGGGATGTCTGGCTTAGTGGCTCCTCTTTGATGTCTTATCTGACTCAGACTGCAGAACCTGGAATGAGTGCTTCACCCTCTCTGGCCTCAGAGCCTTGCTGCCAAATGGGCTGGGCATCTGGTCCAGCTCTGCTGCCTGTTGGGGAGTGGGTGACAGGACCCCTGCAAGGAACACAGGTGTCCAAGGTGACTTCCTGATGCATTGCTTCCCACCCAGGCCTTCTCCAAAGGGAACCCTCTCTGACCTGGACAAATGCCTAATATCCTGGAGAACCTGTCACCAGGCTTCTCAGGTCAGTGGAAAAGCCAAAGTAAATACTTAGGCTTATTTAAGCCTGGGTATTTTCTGGGGCTGAGTGGCTGGGGAGAAGGGACAGCAGTAAATAAAAGGATACTACACAAAGGAGGACCCATCATAGAAGGCGTAATGGAACTTGATGATCTTCTTGGATACCTTCCACTCCTGAGAATGCCGGACGAAGTGAGGATGGTGGTGGGCGGGGGGCTGGTGAACGGTGGAAGTGGAAGTCTGAGCACCTGGAGGGTTAGGGTGGTGGGAGCTTGGGCTCTGAGCGTCCCCTTTCGGGGCTGACATTAGATGAGAGGGCACCTTTGCCCTGTAGTTGCGAAAGATCAGGGGGCAGGAGAAATTCCTCCCTTTCCACAAGGCCCTTTCGGCTTCTCTGCAGGGAAGGAGACCAACATATCTTCTAAGAAGTCACTTGGCTCTTAGTCACCAGGGACACTCTCACTAGAGCCCCGGCCCAGTTCCCAAGACTCCCATCCCATTTCCCTGTCCCCAGAGTACCTCTGTCCACCCCATTCCCCCTTGTCCTTAAAGCCAGGAATTTTAGGAAGAACTGGGAAGGTCCCAGTACCCCTCTGAAACTAGTCCTTTCCTAACTTCCATCTTCAGCAATGGGGTGAGGACCCATGGAGTCGGACTGAATACAGAAGGGGGACATGGTGGGGGGAGCTGGAGGCTCTGCTCACTCCCCACTCCTGAGGTTACAAGGAAAGAACTTCCTTCCAGAATATCACAGTAAGGGGCAAGCTGGGCGGCTTCCCTCCTCCCGTATTCTGTAGCTGTATTAATAGCTCAGGGGAGCCCAAGACTTATGCCTTAAATGGGGCTAGGTTTTAAATCCTTTATGGCCCATGGTCTGAGTCTTTGGAGAAATACAGACTAACTTACTAGGACTCGTGGGACCCAGAATCATAGATATCATTAATCACCCATGTCAATGGTTTGTTTTTGCTCTGAAAGGATTTTTGCTGCTGCTATTGTTATAGGAAGACATCTGACAAATTATGTTAAGAAATAAATATTCAGAGCACAAAGCCTTAAAAGTGTAAGGAGCCCTGCAAAGGGTGAGGAGGCAAAGATCAGTGCCCTGGTGTCAGGTCCACCAAACTGTGGGACCTCTGGCAATGGCTTACCCATCTGCTTGGGCTGCCTCAGTTTCCTCATCCGCAAAATGGGCCTACCCCCTCTTCCTCATCAGGTTGTAGTAAGGACTGAAAAGGACTGTGAGTGGGGAGAGACTGGGGATGGGAGCACGTGTGAGGGATGGCCATGACCCCTGTCACTGTCGTTGGGGGCACTGGGTAGCCAGCGCTTCCTGGCACCACTCAGACACTTCTGTGAATTCCCCTTCATGCACACACAGGTAGCTGGTGGCCATACCCAACTCTCGCATCTGCCCCCAACCACTGAGGCACTCACATATGGCGACACATCTCCTGCAGCTTCTCCCGGGCCTCAGGGCAGGGGTCACTGAACTCTACACTGTCGGAGGCAGAGATTCCGGCTCCTCGTTGGAAGGACGGCATGGTTATGTCTTCTACATTTTTTGATTTGCCTGTGGTTGGAGAGGAAGAGGTTAGGGAGGAGTTTTAGAGAATGGTTTCTTAAGACATCATGCTCATGTGGAGATGAGGTGGCAGGGAGAGCAGGAGAGCAGCATCTTCTGACGGTCAAAATAATTGGGGGCATCATTCATGGTTCCCAGGGACAAGAGTCCCTGGCAGGTCACTTGTAACACAGAGACGACGCTCTGCAAGTCAACTAAGCATGCATAAGGAACAGACATGTGCAGAGTGACGAACCCAGCCGTGTTTCCCCAGGATGGTCCGCGTATGTGACTGTCATAGATGCTGAAGGGATTCCCTTCTCACACTTCTGAATAAAGATAAAGTCTCAGGGCCACCTGGGTGGCTCAGTTGGTTGTGTCGGACTGTTGATTTTGGCTCAGGTCATGATCTCAGGGTCGTAAGATTGAGCCCCACATCAAGCTCCGTGCTGCGTGTAGAGCCTGCTTGAGATTCTCTCTCTCTCAGAGCTCCTGGGTGGTGCAGTCAGTCAAGCATCCGACTCTTGATTTTGGCTGAGGTCATGATCTCAGGGTTGTGGGATCGAGCCCCATGTGGAGCCCTGCATCAGACTCCGCACTCAGTGGGGAGTCTGCTTCTTTCCCCCTGCCCATCCCCCACTACCTCCCACTCTCTCTCTCTCAAAAAAAAAAAAAAAAAAGACAGAATGTCTCAGTTCCAACTCAATCAACTGTAACACTTCTCTGATGTTGGCTAATCTCAGGCCTTCTGTGGAGGGTAGCGTATATTGACTGAGACTTGGATTGAAAATTTTTTTTTTACATATTGTGGTAAAATACACATCACAAAAATTTACCAGCCTTACCATTTTTACTGTGGATGGTTCCATGGTATTAAATACATTCACATTGTTGTGCAACCATCACCACCATCTATCTCTATAAACTCTTTTTCATCTTGTGAAGTTAAAATTCTTACCCATTAAACAATAACTTCCCAGTCTCCACTCCCCCCAGCCTCCAGCAACCACCACTCCACTTTCTGTCTCTATGAGTCCGGCTACTCTTAAGTACCTCATCTAAGAAGAGGCATTTAGTATTTGTCTTTTTGTGACTGGCTTGTTTCATTTAGCATAATGTGCTCAAGATTCCTCCATATTATAGCATGTGTCAGAATTTAAGGCTGAGCAATATTCCATTGTGTGGATAGATCACATTTTCTTTACCCATTCATCCACTGATCGACACTTGGGTTGCTTCTATGGTTTAGCTATTGTGAGTATGCTGCTATGAACATGGGTATGCACTTACCTCATTGAGACCCTGCTTTCAATTCTTTTGAGTATATACCCAAAAGTGGAATTACTGGATTATATGGTAATTCCATTTTTAATTTTTTGAGGAAATGCCATAGTTTTCCATAACAGTGACACCATTTTGCATTCCCACCCACAGTGCACAAGGGTTCCAGTATCTCCATATCCTTTCCAACTCTTGTTTTCTTGTGTTTTGTTTGTTGTTTGTTGTTGTTGTTGTTTTTATATAGTAGACATCCTACTGGGGATGAGGGAGTATCTCACTGCAGTTTTTGATTTGCATTTCCCTAATGATGAGGGATACTGAACATTTTTTCATATGCTTGTTGATCGTCTGTATATCTCCCTTGGAAAAAAGTCCATTTAAGTCCTATGCCCATTTTTGAGTCAGGTTGTTTGTTTTTTCTGTTGTTGAGTTTTTAGAAGTTCTCTATATAGTCTGAATTATAATTATCAGATATATGATTTGCAAATATTTTCTCCCATTCTACCTTTTTACTCTATGGATAGTGTCTTTTGATGTACAAAATTTAACATTTTTCACGAAGCCCAATTTGCCTATTTTCTTGTTGCTGTACCATACCAAGAAATCATTGCCAAATCCAGTGTCATGAAGTTTTGCCTATGTTTTCTTCTAAGAATTTTATTGTTGTAGGTCTTGTACTTAGTTCCTTGATCCATTTTGAGTTAATTTTTATATATGATATTAGGTAAGTGTCCAACTTCATTCATTTGCATGTGGAAATCCAGTTTTCCCAGTGCTATTCATTGAAAAGACTGAATGTCCCATTGAATGGTCTTGGCATCCTTGTCAAAAGTCATTTGACCATATATACAAAGATTTATTCCTGGGGACTCTCTTCTATTCTGTTGGTCTATATGTCTGTCTTTATGCCAATACAATACTGTTTTGATTACTGTATCTTTGTAGTAAGTTATGAAATCAGGAAATGTGAGTCCTCCAGTTTTGTTCTTTTTCAAGATTGTTTTGGTTCTTCAGGGGTCCCTTGAGATTCCATATGAATTTTAAGATGAATTTTTCTATTTCTGCAAAAAATGTCATTGGAATTTTGATAGGGATTGCTTTGAATCTGTAGACCACTCTGGATCGTATTAACATTTTAACAATTTTAACTCTTTCAGTTCATAAACATAGGATATGTTTCCATTTATTTATTTCTTCTTTAATTACTTCCAGCAATGCTTTGTAGTTTTTATTGTGCAAGTCTTTCATTTCCTTGGTTAAGTTAATTCCTAAATATTTTGCTCTTTTTTCTGCTATTGTAAATGGAATTGTTTTTGTAATTTCCTTTTCAGAGCATTCATTGTTTGTACATGGAAATGAACTGATTTGTGTGGTGTTGTATCCTGCTACTTTGATGAATTCATTTATTCTAACAGGTTTTGGGGTTTTTTTGTACGGAATCTTTATGGTTTTCTGTATACAAGATCATATTATCTGCAAACAGATAAATTTAATTCTTCCTTTCCAATTTGAATGCCTTTTATTCCTTTTCTTGTCAATCTTGCTTTGGCTAGGACTTCCAGTTCTATATTGAATAGAAGGGGTGAAAGTGGGCATCTTTGCCTTGTTCTTAATCTTGTAAGAAAAGCTTTCAGTCTTCCACTATTGAGTATGATTTTTGCTTTATGTTTTTCATATATGACTTTTACCATGTGAAGGTAGTTTACTTCTATTCCTACTTCACTGAGTGTTTTTTATCATGAAGGAGTGTTGAATTGTCAACTGCTTTTTCTGCATCAGTTGACATGATCATGTGGTTTTCCCCTTCATTCTGTGATTGAGTTTTGTGTGTTGAATCACCCTTGCATTCCAAGAATAAATCCTGCTTGGTGTCATGGTGTATAATCCCTAATGTGCTGTTGAATTCTGTTGTCAGTATTTTGTTGAAGATTTTTGCATCAATGTTCATAAAGGATATTGTCTGTGGTTTTCTTTTGTTGTAATGCCTTTGTCTGGTGCTGGCCTCACAGAATGAGTTGGGAAGTGTTCCCTCTTCTTTTTTTGGAAAAGTTTGAGTATGACTGTAATCAGTTCTTTAAATGTTTGATAGAATTCACCACTGAAGCCATCAAATCTAGGGCTTCTCTTTGTTGGGAGACTTTTTTTTTTTAAGATTTATTTATTTACTTTAGAGAATGTATGAACAAGGGGAGCAGCAGAGAGAGAGGGAGACAAGCAGACTCCTGGCCAAGCAGGGAGCCCAATGCGGGGCTCAACAGCAGGATCCTGAGATCATGACCCAAGCTGAAACCAAGAGTCGGATGCTCAACTGACTGAGCCACCCAGGTGCCCCTTTATTGGGAGATTTTTGATTACCGATTTAATCTCCTTAGTATCTATAGATCTATCAAAATTTTCTACTTCTTTCTGATTTAGTTTGGGTAGGTTTTGTGTTTCTAGGAATCTGTCCATTTCATGCAAGTTATGCAATTTGTTCGTGTACAATTGTTCATTGTACTCTATCATAATCTTTTTCATTTTTGTAGAATAATCAGTGATAGAGTACCCACTTTCAATTTGTTTTAGTAATCTGAGTCTTATCTCTTTTTTTCTTAGTTGATCTAGCTAAAAGTTTATCAATTGTGTTGATCTTTTCAAAGAATCAATTTTTGATTTCAGTTATTTTTTAATTCTCTCATTTCTCTCTGTTCTAATCTTTATTCTTTCCTTTTCTAGCTTTGGTTTTAATTTCTTCTTCTTTTTCTAGTTCCTTAAGTTGTAAATTTAGGTTTTTTGATGTGATATCCTTATCTTTTAATGTAATCATTTGTGACTATAAATCCCCCCCCCCCCCTTAGTACTACTTCTGCTGCATCCTGTAAGTTTTGGTATTTGATGTTCTCATTTTCATTCATCTCTAATTTCTAATTTCTCTTGTGATTTCTTCTTTAATGTGTTGGTTGTTTAAGAATGTTATTTACAGGGCACTTGGGTGACTCAGTCAGTTAAGCATCTGACTCTTCATTTTCGCTCAGGTCATGATCTCAGGGCCATGAGATTGAGCCCCTTGTCAGGCTCTACACTCAGCGCAAGTCTGCTTAAAATTCTCTCTCCCACTCCCTCTCCCCCTGCTCTCTCTCTCTCTCTCAAAATAAATAAATAAAGAATGTGTTATTTACTTCCCACAATTTTGTGATTTTTTTCTAATTTTCCTTCTGTTATTGCCTTCTAACTTCATCCCATTGTGGTCAGAAAAGATACTTTGTATGATATCTATCTTTTTTAATTGGTTGAGACAATCTGTGGCCTGACATATGGCCTATCCTGAAAAATGACCCATGTGCACTTGAGAAGAATGTGTATTGTTTTTGTTGTTTTCTAATTGGTTTATCATGTTATTTAAGTCCTCTATTTCCTTACTAATCTCCTGCCTGGTTGTTTTCCCATTACTGTGAGTAGGGTATTGAAATTTCCAAACATTATTGTAGAACTGTCTGTCTTTAATCTGTCAGTTTTTGCTTCAGATATACATTTTTTGCTTCAGATATTCTTATGGTCTGTCATTAGGTGCTAAACACTTATATTATCTCCTTGTTGTACTGAAACTTTTATTAATACACAGTGTGCTTTTTCTCCTGTAACTTTTTTTGATTTAAAGTCTATTTTGTCTGATACTAGTATTGCTACCCCTACTCTCTTTGGTTACTCTTTGCATAGCATATCTTTTTCCATCCTTTCTTTTTAAAAAAATTTTAATTCAATTAACCAACATATAGAACATCATTAGTTTCAGATTTTTTCCCATCCTTTCACCTTCAACCTGTTTGAGTCTTTGGAACTCAAGTGAATCTCTTATAGACAGCATATTGTTGGATCATGTGTTCTTATTCATTCTGCCAATCTCTGTCTTTTGATTGGAGATTTTAATCCATTCACATTTAAAGTAATTACTGATGAGGGACTTCTGTCATTGTACTTTTTGTTTACTATATGCCTTATGGCTTTTGTCCCTCATTATCATTCAATATTGTTTTCTTTATATTGATTGTCATAAAAGGCTTAAATTCCTTTCTCATTTGCTTTTTTATATATTCTATAGCTATTTTCTTTGTGGTTACCTTGGGGATACAATGGGGATTACATTTAACATCCTAAAGTTCTAACACTCTAATTTGAATTTTTACCAGCTTAATTTCAGTAACACACAAAAACTCTCCTCTTTTATAGCTTCATCTCCAACCCTTTCAGCCGTCACAAGATTACATCTTTATATATTATGTGCACCAAAACACAAAATAACAATTCTCTTAAATGTATTAATCTTTTAAATTACATAGAAAATAAGATTTGTACTTACCAACCAAAGTTACAGTAATACTAGCTTTTACACTAATTTTTTCTTTAAATGTATTAGTCTCTTAATCATGTAAGAAACAAAAAGGGCAGTTACAAACCAGTTACAATAATACTAGCTTTATAAATGCCCATATCTTTACTTTTATTGAGAACTTTATTTCTCCATACAGCTTCAAGGTACTGTCTA
The DNA here is from genome assembly GCF_964656455.1 of Halichoerus grypus. Taxonomy (NCBI): domain Eukaryota; kingdom Metazoa; phylum Chordata; class Mammalia; order Carnivora; family Phocidae; genus Halichoerus; species Halichoerus grypus. Next base: position 162,854,618 of record NC_135712.1, on the reverse strand, counting down.
GTGTCCTTTCATTTCACCTTGCAGGACTCCCTTGAGCATTTCTTGAAGGGTAGGTCTAGTGGTCATGAACTCCCTTGGGTTTTGTCAATCTGGGAAAGTTTCAATAGCTCCCCCACTTTTGAAGGACAGCTTTGTTAAAGACAGGATTCTTGGTTGACAGGTCTTTTTTTTTTCTTTTTAACACTCAGGCCCAGCGCCTTGTGGCCTCCAAAGTTTCTGATGAGATATCTGATGATGTTATTGAGAATTCCCTGGATGTAATGATTTGGTTTTCTCTTGCTGCTTTCCAGGTTCTCTGTCATATAATGTGTCTTGGTGTGGGTCTCTTTAAGTTCATGTTATCTGAAGTTTGCCAAGCTTCTCTGATGTTTATACTCACATCTTTCATCAAGTTTGGGAAGTTTTCAGCCAACATTTCTTCAAATATTCTCATTGTCCCTTTCTCCCTTCTTCTGAGACTCCCACAATGCACATGTATTCTCCTTGATGGTGTCCCACAGGTCCCTTAGGCTCCATTCATTTTTTAAGAATCTTTTCTTTCTGTTCTTCAGAGTCAATAATTTCGATTGTTCTATCTTCAATTTTGCTTATTCTTTCTTCTGCCTGCTCAAATCTGTGGGTGGCAATGTTTTGTGCCTATTGCACTTATTTTCAGTTATCCCCTTATGGCAAGTATTTGTTGGTATAAGGATATGGTGACATGAAATTGTGGAGGTGGTCCTTCATGACTGAAATTCCAGAGGCATCTATTGAGGTCCACATGTTTCTGAGCCTCTGCTGCCCACCCAAATGGAGCCACGTGCTCTCCCTTAATATATGCAGGCTCAACTTCATGAATGAAAACTGGTTCCAAGCCAAAGCCACTACTCAGGCTCCAGCTGAGCCCTGAGCACCACAGAATGAAGTCTTCCTCGCTGTCAGCAAGCCTCGGGGTTTCTGGTTGGTCCTTGGATACCATATCTGGTATCTGCCACTATGAGTGGTTTCTGGTCCCTTCCCCCACTCCTCCTGCCACCAAAGACCAGAGACTTGGCCCTGAGACCCAGATAGCTGCTGGCTGACATCCTGGAACATCTTCTAGTCTGACCATTCATGTCTGGCTTGGCCCTAGGTGCCTTGAGTCCTTGAGGATGATAGCCTCTTGCTCCAACCAGGAACCATTGTTGACAGACTTCTCTCAGTTCTCCTTCTATAATGTTGGGCTACTTTCCAGAAATAGCTGTTGTGCCCTCAGGGAGTAGGCTTAACTCCTGAAGCCTGTCTGCTCCAAGTCTGCCTGGCCCTAGAACTGCAAAGGGGGCAGTTGGTAAGGTGTCATAGCACATGTGCATGAACAGATAGCAGAGGTCCAAAATTCAAAGTGGCTGAAACCAGAATAACTCTACAGTATGTCCAAACTGGCAAAGGTTTTAGAGAAATGGGCATCAATTGTTATGTCAGGAAAATAAACATAAATTGGGACACTCCTGGGCAAGATAGGTCACATAGTTACTTATAAACTATTAGGAAAAGTTAACCATCCATTCTAGCATGCATGTGTGAGATGAATTTCTAAACACATCAAGAACCTATAAGAAATGCAGCACCATGAACACACATCTAGTGAGAACAATGCAACATCATGATGAAAAATCACATCTTGGTGGGGTAGCAGAGGAAAACAGCCAGACAGACAAAGAGACCAACAGAAGGCGTTACCCTCAAGGTCATTAGGAAGAAAAATCATGAAATCACTGTGTATCTTGAAGATACTTTGTTTTCTTTCAAAGGGATTGTGTTTAATATGGCCACTTCAGGAGTGGATATAATAAAACCAGGAGCACATAAAGTAGGATGCTAGAAATGATGCTGTGGGTTATTGAACCACAGTGAGAGAAAGTACATCAACAGAGGTAAAGGAACTGGAGAAATCAGACGGGGTCGCTGAATCTACTCCAAGCAAGGAAGCTGAAGAAGTCAGTTCCATTTGGGAAGGTATTCTTTGTCTTAGAGTCCACATGTGTACCCCCAGGATTTAGAACAGTGAATGACAACTAGCAATTGTTCACTAAACATTTGGTCACTAACTGAAAGGATATCAGCTTGATACGGAGATGAGGCCTGGAGGAAGGCAAATCACACAGCCATCCAGGGGCAGGGTCAGAAATAATATCCAAACTTCTCAATTTCCAGCCTTACCTCCAGTGTCTGTGGGAATCGATTGGACAGTCTTAGAGCACTCCCACCTTATGTTGATCCTCCCACCATCTCTTTGCAAATACAGCCCTCCCTTGCCTACCCCATTTCTCCATCTGCCATCACAGCTGGTTGGGTAGGGAGGTGGGGAGATAACCAGAAGTTCCATGAGACCCTGCCCTGCCCTCTCCAGCCCCAACTTCTTTCTCCTCTGAGCTTCTGGCTGCATGGTTGCTGCTATACTGTTTGGTCTCATCTGCCACCTATTCTTTCTCTTAAGCCTTTCTTTCTGTTGTGTGTCTTCCTTGGTGGAAAGAGGAGGGCCCTCTATGTCTTTCTCTTCTTCCTGCATGAACTGGCCCAATTGGGACATTCTGTTAGGTCTGTTATCCAAATGCCTCTATTCAGATACTGGTTGCCTCACTTGCTGTGTGAGTAAGAGCAACACAGATATCTCTCTGAGTAGAAGGGATGAGTTTGGAATACTGAGGGGGTGGAAGATGTGTGTTTGATAGGGATGTTGTCCCAGGTGAATCAGGGAGATATTTAAATGATGTTATGTGAATCACATCACCAGGAGTGGAGGGCATGTAAACATTCAAATGATGAGACTGCATTGTGGAGTGACTGGGTTGAGATGTGTCAAAATTCATGGGACAGAATCTGTGTCATAGCTTCTGCCAACAGCCAAGATGGCCATTAATCCTTCTTATCAGAAAACTAAAACAAGCCATCTCATCAACCTACACTGGAAATCCTCTATCCCCCTCTCCAGTTCCACCCCCAAAGATGGGCTGATAGGTCTTGATGGAATCCTCTATTACCTGTTTTCTTCTTGACTTCCCTTCCAGTTGAGAGAGAAAAGCTCAGACAGCCAGTAGAGGACTCATAGACAAGCTGGTAAGGTGTGTTCACTCCCATGGCTGGAGTGTTCATGGAGGAATCTGGAGTGGAAGACAGAGGGATTATTTCTTCAATTTTTCAATTTTTATTTTTTTAACCAAAAATGTAATATGGACTTTTTGTTCTAGTAGTATGGTAGAGTGGGTATTTTAAAGTGCCCTGGTTGTTACAAAACAACCAGATCTTAGAAGAAAAAGACTTTTTAATGTATGAGCAGGCTCAGAGTAATTAAGGGAAATCTTTGATATTCCTTTCTACAGTACCCCCCACCCCACTACAATATTCCTTAAGAGAGAAATGACACTGGTGCAGGGAGCAGCAAGTACAAAAGGTGACAGGATAGCTGTGAGGGCAAATGCAGATATAAGTGCTGCACTAGGTAAAGAGATTAACATTGGGCTAGCTATTCCCTTACTCAAGGCACAGAAATCGGATGCTTCTTCAACAGATCAGTCTCTTGCAGAATCACACTGTCTAATGTAGAATCATTTGATATCTGACCACTTGAGAATTAAAATTTAGTACCCCTGGGGCTCCTGAGTGGCTCAGTCAGTTAAGCATCTGACTCTTGATCTCAGCTCAGGTCTTGATCTCAGGGTCATGAGTTCAAGCCCTGCATTGGGCTCCATGCGCCTACTTAAAAAAAAGTTAGCACCCCCATCACTAGTAGAAAATCTTGATCATCCTTACATAAACCTCATCAAATCATTTGCTCATTCTTCTCCCAAATATAGTCATTTCATTGGTTAGGCATGAAATTGTTAGGAAATGTTAAGCAATTTATTACAGTTCATTCAAATTCATAAAGAAAATGGCAAACCTGACCTCCTAAATAGACAAAGACTATAACCAGAGACTGCACACTGGTTGATGCACACACGCAAACAATACCCTTCGCTAGTGATCCAAAAGTTGAGATCAGGACAACTTTCAGTACCTTCTAACTTAGCAGAAATTAACAAAAGCCAATACTGGTAAAGATAGGCTAAAACTGGTCAACCATGATGGTGAAGGCAAAATCCATCTAGAAAACAGTATTTAGCAAAAGCTGTACACATACTGAGACTTTCTGCTCCAATAATCCCTCTCCTAGGAAATCAATCTTGATAACCAATAGAAACTAAAGTTAGTAGAGAATGGTCGAGTTTCATTCTTCTGTTTATAGCTGTCCAATTTTCCCAGCACCATTTATTGAAGAGATTGTCTTTTTTCCATTGCATATTTTTTCCTGTTTTGTCAAAGATTATTTGACCATAGAGTTGAGGGTCCATATCTGGGCTCTCTATTCTGTTCCATTGGTCTATATGTCTGTTTTTGTGCCAGTACCATGCTGTCCTGGTGATCACTGCTTTGTAATATAGCCTGAAATCAGGCAAAAGACCTCAATGTGAGACAGGAATCTATCAAAATCCTAGAGGAGAACATGGGCAGTAACCTCTTCAACATCGGCCACACAACTTCTTTCAAGATACATCTCCAAAGGCTAGTGAAGCAAAAGCAAAAATGAACTTTTCAGACTTCATCAAGATAAAAAGCTTCTGCACAGTAAAGGAAACAGTCAACAAAACAAAGAGGCAACCCACAGAATGGGAGAAGATACTTGCAAATGACACTACAGACAAAGGGCTGATTTCCAAGATCCATAAAGAACTTCTCAAACTCAACACCCAAAAAACAAATAATCAAGTAAAAAAATGGGCAAAAGACATGAACAGACACTTCTCAAAAGAAGACATACAGATGGCTAACAGACACATGAAAAAATGTTCATCATCATTAGCCATCAGGGAAATTCAAATCAAAATCACACTGAGATACCACCTTACACCAGTTAGAATGGCAAAAATGGACAAGGCAAGAAACAACAAGTGTTGGAGAGGTTGTGGAGAAAGGGGATCCCTCTTACACTGTTGGTGGGAATGCAAGTTGGGACAGCCACTTTGGAAAACAGTGTGGAGGTTTCTTAAAAAATTAAAAATAGAGCTACCCTATGACCCAGCAATTGCACTACTGGGTATTTACCCCAAAGACACAGATGTAGTGAAAAGAAGGGCCATATGCACCCCAATGTTCATAGCAGCAATATCCGCAATAGCCAAACTGTGGAAAGAGCTGAGATGCCCTTCAACAGACGAATGGATAAAGATGATGTGGTCCATATATACAATGGAATATTACTCAGCCATCAGAAAGGATGAGTACCCAACTTTTACATCAACATGGATGGGACTGGAGGAGATTATGCTAAGTGAAGTAAGTCAAGCAGAGAAAGTCAATTATCATATGGCTTCACTTATTTGTGGAACATAAGGAATAGCATGGAGGACATTAGGAGAAGGAAGGGAAAAATGAAGCAGGGGAAATTGGAGGGGGAGACGAACCCTGAGAGACTATGGACTCTGAGAAACAAACTGAGGGTTTTAGAGGGGAGGGGGGTGGGGGGATGGGTTAGTCCAGTGATGGGTATTAAGGAGGGTATGTACTGCATGGAGTACTGGGTGTTATACGAAAACAATGAATCATGGAACACTACATCAAAAACTAATGATGTACTGTATGGTGACTAACATAACATAATAAAATAAAATTTAAAGTTGCATATTATAATGCATATTATACTAAAGGTAAGAAACCTGAAAACATAAGCATTTGGTTAATTATAGAACATGAACATTAAAAGTCTACATCCACTTAAAATGACAATTATTAAAAGCCAACATATAACTGTGTTGGCAAACATCTGTGTCTCAGTAAAGGAAACTGAGATACAGGAAAATGGCAGTATTTTAAAAATATATATGGAGAAAAAGAGAGAGAGAGAGACAGGGAGAGACAGACAGAAGAACCACAAAGGAGATTGCAAAAATGAAAAATAGCTTTATGTAAAGATGGCAAGATTATTTGTTTTCTTTTTTTGTATATATTTTACTTAATAATATTGCCATCAACTAAAAATCAAGGAGCAGTCTAGTTTTCTTTCATGACACGGCAGGACTAGTATGTACTGGAAAGGAGAAAAGGCAGGAAGCAGGCTTACCACTAAGGAAATGCTACCTTAGCAAGGGGAATATTCTGGCTATAGCTTTAAGGGAAGACTACTCCAGACCTAGTTACAGCTTTGCTCTACCTCATGCAATAAAATGGTCCAGAAAAACAAAAGTCATGCAAAATAAGTCAATAGGGTTTGAATCTTCTTTTTAATGCCCTGTGAGGACTAATTCAAGCCCTTCCAGGATCAATGCTATTCCAAGAGAAATGGATCACTCCTTCATTTATATTTTATTGGTTAGATTTTTTTTTTCCAACTCTAGGCTTGTTTAAAGAGGAACACCTGGAACACACATGCCGAAAAGTGAGAGATTTCCTAGTGAGTGTAGTAGAACACTCTGCTAATGCAGCAGGATGCAGAAATCATCAAAGCCTCTCCAGAATTCAGCTCAGCTCTCTGCAAATTCTCCTCCACTACGTTAACCACAACCCACAAGGGATGCAGGAAGCCACTGTATCACAGGTGAAAGTCTGTGATCCTGCAAGAATGCTCAAGCACCTTATGAGGTAGAATGCTAATGGTGACAACCATTTCCTTTTCAAGGTGAGGGAACATTATAGTCAAGTAAGAGAGCACCATGGGCAGATCTGAGGGTGGGTAGGTGGGCCAGGTGGGACTTTCCTACCCATGCAACAGACCATCAGGCTCCCCGCCAAATGAAATGGATCTCTAAGCTCTACATAGAACACGAGGTGCAGGAATCCACTTATGCTGGTAACCATCTGTATAAATAGTTACAGCATAGTTAGAGGGCCTGTGTTATCAGGGCATAGCTGACCCTGAACAGAACCGGCACAGAGCAAATTCCCTTAAAACAAAGACCTCCAGTTCTGGTAAATAGTGGGGGCGTGGGGGTGGGGAGTCCAATTGGAACTTTATCTTAGAAAAGGAAAACAAACTCAATGCCCAAAAAACAAACAACCCAATTTAAAAATGGGCAGAAGACATGAACAGACATTTCTCCAAAGAAGACATCCAGATGGCTAACAGACACATGAAAAGATACTCAACATTACTCATCATCAGGGGAATGCAAATCAAAACCATGATGAGATACCACCTCACACCTGTCAGAATGGCTAAACTCAACAACACAGGAAACAACAGGTGTTGGCAAGGATGTGTAGAAAAAGGAACCCTTGTGCACTGTTGGTGGGAATGCAAACTGGTGCAGCCACTGTGGAAAACAGTATGGAGGTTCCTCAAAAACTTAAAAATAGAATTACTGTATGATCCAGTAATTCCCTACTGAGTATTTACCCAAAGAACACGACAACACTAATTCAAAGGGATACATGCATCCTGAAGTTTATAGCAGTACAATAGCCAAATTACAGAAGCAGCCATCAATAGATGAATGGATAAAGAAAACATGGTATATATATACAATGGAATATTACTCAGCCATTAAAAAGAATGAAATCTTGCCATTTGCAACAACATGGATGGAGCTAGAGAGTATTATACTAAGCAAAATAAGTCAGAGAAAGACAAATACCATATGATTTCACTCATGTGGAATTTAAGAAATAAAACAAATGAACAAAAGGAAAAAAGAGACAAACCAAGAAACAGATTCTTTTTAAAAAAGATTTGTGTATTTATTTGAGAGAGGAAGAGAGAGAGCACACAAGCAGGGGGAGGGGCAGGGAGAGAGAGAGAGAGAGAACCCCAAACAGGCTCCATGCTTAGCACTGAGCCCAACATAGGGCTCAATCCCACGACCCTGAGCCGAAATCAAGTCAGATGCTTAAATGACTGAGCCACCCAGGCACCCCAAGAAATAGACTCTTAAAATACAGAGAACACACTGATGGTCACCAGAGGGGAGATGGGGGGCGGGGGAGAGAAACAGGTGAAGGGGATTAACAGTACACTTATCATGATGAGCACTGAGTAATGTATAGAATTACTGAATCACTATATTGTACACCTGAAACGAATATAACACTTTGTTAACTACACTGGAATTAGAATTAAAAATTTAAGGGGCACCTGGGTGGCTCAGTTGGTTAAGCGGCTGCCTTCACCTCAGGTCATGATCTCAGGGTCCTGGGATCGAGCCCTGAGTTGGGCTCCCCGCTTAGCAGGGAGTCTGCTTCTCCCCCTCTCTCTGCCCCTCCCCTTGCTTGTGCTCTCTCTCCCTCTCTCTCAAATAAATAAACAAAAATCTTTAACAAAAAATTAAAAACTTAAAAAAACTTAATAAAAGGAAAAAGAAAAAAAAAGCATACTTAGATTGAGGCTAAAAAATAAAAGTTATCAAAATAGGGGTACCTGGATTGCTCAGTTTAGCGTCCGTCTCTTGATTTCAGCTCAGGTCATGATCTCATGATCATGACATCAAGCCCCAAGTCTAGCTCTGCGCTAGGCATGGAGCCTGCTTGGGATTCTCTCTCCCTCTCCCTCTATCCCTCCTCTCACGCTCACACACGCCCTCTCTCTCAAAAAAAGTAATCAAAATAACTTTCTTTTACCTTGTATTTAACAAAAATTTGTTGATATTGTAAGCGTACACTAATTCTTAAAAGCAATAAAAATGACTGTGTCATTTTTTTGAGGTGGGGTGATTTTCTTTTTTCCTGAATGGCTGTACAAGAGCAATAAAACATGAGTCCCTCCATGTTTGCCTTTGCAAAAATATCCAAGGGCTTTATCAGCTTTAATTTTTAACCCGTTGATACCCAAATCATCCTTTCTCCACGGAGTCACTGCCCCAGACGATCTTCCTGTTTCCAGCAGTTGACGAGTTTCGCTCCACTTCGCCAGCATAAAAGGCTCTGTGTGGGAACTGAGCAGCTTTCCAACATCACTTCCACTGACTTCATGAAGTCCCACATTTTTTCCCCAAGGATGGCAATTTTACTATGCCATTTATTTGTACTGCACATGTATATTAGCGGATGTTGAACCTCTGACCATCAAAGACATCCTGACAAACATCCAGTGGGCAGGGAGAGATGCTAGCTGGGAATGGATTTTACAGGTGAGGGTGAATGGTGATGAGATAAAATGTTTTACACTTCCCCCACAAAACCTCCTAACAGTGACGATGACTTTTAGGCATTCAAAATGAACCTTTGAACAACATGGGTTTGAACTATGTGGGTCCACATACATGAGAATTTTTTCTGATAAATATGGTTAAGTACTATAAATGTATTTTCCTTAGGATTTTCTTAATAGCATCCTCTATTCTCTAGCTTACTTTATTGTAAGAATACAGTGTATGGTACATACACATACAGAGTACGTATTAATCAACAGTTGATGTTATCACTGAGGCTTCTGGTCAACAGCAGGCTATTAGTAGTTGAGTTGTGGGGGAGTCGGAAGTTACATGTGGATTTTCAACTGCTTGGGCAGTTAGCACACGTTGTTCAAGGGTCAACTGTACTTGTATATCCTTCGCGCTTAAGAGATACATTAGAGAAGAATGAATAGCTGTGTCTTTCAGATCCTGTTCCCCTACACCCCTCTCCAGAGCGCACTTCCTCCAACTTTGCTCCTAGCACTCCCCTTCACGCTTTTATACTTGACTTTGCATAATGTACCCATATGCAATATACTATTTTTTAAGATTTTATTTAAATAGTATTATACCAAATGTATCCTTCTAAAACTTGCTTTCTTTTATTTGCTTAACACTATTTGTTGAGATTTATCTATATGATATGTGTTTTAGTGCTTGTTTCGTTTTTTATTTTTTTTCTTTTTAATTGAAGTACAGTTCACATATACTATTATCTTAGTTTCAGGTGTACAATATAGTGATTTGATATTTGTATACATTACAAAATGCTCCAGGGGGCACCCCGCCGGCTTAGTTGGTAGAGTGTGTGACTCTTGATCTTGGGGTCATGAGTTCAAGCCCCACATCAGGTATAAATATTACTTAAAAAATATATTAAAAAATGTTCATCACAATAAGTGTAGTCACCATTTGTCACCATATGAAGTTATTACAATATTATTGTCTATAGTCCCTATGCTGTACAAGTGCTTGATTTTTACTTCTTACTATGTTCCATTGTCTAAACGGACTATAATTTGTATTTCTCCTATTGAGGGACATTTAGATTGCTTCCAATTTTATCTTCCTTTGCCATTCTAAACAGTTCTGCGATAAACATTCAGTACAACTTGCACACGTGTGCCAGTGTGACTCTCAAGTGTGGCCAGTGGACTGCTGTGAATCCACACCAGGCCATGACTAGATGAGCACGAAAATTAAAAGTAAACATTTAGAAAACATTGTGGCAATTTGACATTGCTGTGACATCATATTTTTGAAAAAGGTCAATCCACAAGAGATTGGCAATTTTACAAACTGGTCCTTCACCACAGATAGTTTGAAAAGCACAGCTCTAGGGAATAACCTAGAAGAGAAATTGCTGGGTTGTAAGATGCTAGAGCATCTTCCACATTGCAGATACTATCAAACTGCTCTCCAGGGGAACTGCACCACTTTACATACTCACCTGCAGCATTTGAGAATCTCTGTTGCTCTAGAATCTCTCTGAGAATCCACCTCAACTCTTGGAGATGTCAAATGTTTAAACTGGGGATTTGACCTTTCTATCTTGCATTCTTATTGGTATTCTTTGAGCTTCCACCTAAGGGCTGAAGCTTGGGTACCCACCTTTCCCTATCAGTCCAACACCCCGGCTACTTCTCCCCATTGTGCCGATCAGGTAGTCAAAAGCCATCTCCTTGGCATTGAGGTGGAGAAGCTGGCTGGCCTCCACGAAGCGCCTTGTGATGTCCAGGGGATTGGCACCTACTAAAAGAATCATTGAAGCAACTCATTTTCCTCTCAGCACGGGGCTAATGCTTCCAGGAAAGGACCTCTGTAAATGGCCCAGGAAATAAGGGTAGAGAGAAGATCTACTCCTAGAGTAAGCAAGTATGAGGGTCTTCCCAATGGAAGGGTCTTGAGCTCTCAAGACCTGTCAGGTGGCATTTTGCTCTCTGCCCCCCTTACTCTTCTCTCTTCCTACCCATAGGCCAGGGTACTGATGCCATTAGTATGGAAAATAACATCTAGAAGGCTCTAGAAGCATCTAGAAGGCTCAATTACTGGTATGGCTTTATCTACCCTCCATGATCTTGGGGTTACACCCTTACCATGGATGGTCCTGCTGACCACTAATCAGTCCTCTCAATTTACCCCCTCCTCCTGGGTGCTGCCTCTCTCCACTTCTGCATCATTTCTACAAACTCCACCCTTCAGTACCTCTGGCCTCACACTGTTCTCCACAGCCACTTCCAGTCTGGACTCAGCAACGTTGGGGAAATGGGAGGAAAAAGTGGAGAACAGAGAGGGGTGAGAGGATGACTCTTGAGGGGGTTGTGGGAAGGGGTTCAATTCCTACAGCAGACCCACGGCTGCCACCTATCCCCAGCATATCCTTATATACCTGTCTGGGATGGCTGTGGTGGACACACACATCAGTCTGGGCAGATCCTTCTGGGCTCAGAAAAAATGGAGAAGAATCTGGCGAGCCAGCCTTACCAGACACGGACTCCACCATGGTCTTCATCTTCAGGGTGAGCAGCTCTGTCAGCAGGTGGATAGACTGCCGCTGGAATCTGTGCAGGGTCTCCTGGCCAGTGTGTGCTAGATAGCCATGGGTGGGAGACTGGCTTAACTTGGCTGGCCCAGTGGACGTGGGCAGCAACTGTGGTGTTGGTACTGGAGGTGGCTTCTTTTGGACAGGGGCCTGTGCAGGGGCTGATTCCATGAGCACCACGGGTGGGGGTCCAATGTTGATCTCCAGGCCCATGATGTCGGACGGGGTAGGCACCATGGGGTCGGCAGTGAGCTCCTCCCAAGTGAACTCAAAGATGTTCCTGATGCCCTTAGGTACAGAAATACCTGCGTTCCGGCAACTGATGAGCAGTTTGGAGATACGGGCCAGCAGCCTGGGTGCCGAGGCTGTGTACTGCTGATACAATTCTCGGTTGCTCTTAATGTCAGTCATGTTGCTACAGTATACATCCTGCTAGGTAATACTGTCCATCTCAGACCAGATGGACCTGCAGCTGTAGAAAGTCAGAGCCCCCTGAGAGGTGAACGAGAGTGACAGTTCTTACCTAAGGTGAAGCCTTGGAGACAGACAGAATGGAAGTGCTGAAATGGCCTTTATAGGTCATTGAGCCAGCAGGTCCTATCCAGGAAGGATAAGGAAATAATTGATCACTCCTCACACAGGAAGGCAAAGGGATGTCCCTCCTCCTTTTTCTTCCCAGAGACAGCATCAGATGAACCCACATTAGTTACTTTGGGAAGGGCCTTGGGGATGACTGGATTCCAGAAATGGTTCCAGGGACAGTCATACAAACTGAGTACCTCTTGGAGGAACCCTGGGATGCTGGAGGAATGGAAAGGATGGGGAAGGGAGAAAGGTTCCACTGTACCTTTTACAGTTAGAGACCTGGGAGTGGAAGATCTACTTGTGGTCTATGGATAAAAACCTGCAAACACAAAAAAGATGTTTTATTGGCTCTCTGGAGGATGGGGATGGGGTAGTTCCTGGTGGCAATGCAAGGATGGGGATGCAATTATTCAGCATGTATATCCAAAGGCAGATGGAAAAGAATGAGGAGAATAAATTTTCTCAATTCAATGACTAATATTTGCCACATTTCATCAAATCAAGGTCTGATGTAATTGATTGTAAGATGCACCAACTTATAAGAAAAAAAAATCAATTTAAGATGCCACTGACTATAAGAGATATCACAATTTAAGAGATGTTAAAATGGAAGAAATGCATACCTTAAAATCAATGAACTATAATAAATATTTTCCCACTTTAATAGAACTTCTTGAGGGCTCTGAGTGCTCATCAAGTAGACATATGTGGGTTAGCAGATAAGCATACTCATGTCTGGGTCAGCTGAACACCACTAGGTGCTATGGTGGTTTTTACCTTGACATATTTCTAGACTGTGTTTTATTCTTGTCTTCTTAATATATATAAAAAGTAGACCACTGGCTGAAGAGAGGGAGCATGAAGAACAATTTGATAAGCACAAAAATGGCTGGAAAAATCCACTAGGGTTTTGTAATCAGATCTGAAAGTTTCATTTATCTGATCAAAATGAACCCTGTAAGGACATTCTTCAGTCATATATCAATACACTGACAAAAATGTAAGGTCACTTCTTGATCTTGCATTACACAAAAATGATGACTTATTTAATTCCTGAGGGGCTTTGTGAGAACATGAGCCTCTGCAAAAGATGTTCAAGAATCCAGAACACAGGAGTGCCTGGGTGGCTCAGTCAGTTAAGCATCCAACTCTTGGTTTCAACTCAGGTCATGATCTCAGGGTTCTAGGGTTGAGCCTTGTGTCAGGCTCCACTCTCAGAGCAGAGTCTGCTTGTCCCTCTGCCTCTGCTCCTCCCTCATTCATGTGCACGTTCTCTCTCTTTCAAATAAATAAATAAATAAATAAATAAAATCTTAAAAAAAAAAAAAAAAGAATCCAGAACATGTAGGAGAGGTAGACCTAAGGGAATCACCTTTGCTGGCATTTCCATGCAGTGTAGGCCAGTTGCCCCTGTTGTTTGACTTAAATGGCCCCAAAGGCAAACTAGGAATGTGCTAGGGGCCTAGTAGTGTTCACCTCTAGAGCAGAGGAAGGACTGCTGGCCAGGGCCTCTGACAATCCTTGTTACCATAGCCTTCCCACTGTCAATTCTACCTTCCATCCTGACAACCACTCCCCACCCTGTCCATGGTGCTTTTCTCCTGCTAGACAATCTTCATTCTTTCACCTTTCAAACCGTGTCCTCCGGAGCCACCCCAAGTTCACCCCTGGGGTGCACCACCCCCGTTTACAGAGCAGGTTCACAGGCACGATCTGGTGTGACCACCTGGGGTGAGATTATTAGCTCTCCCATTTCCCTGATGACGGATGAGACAGAGCTCCTAGTCAGGTGGGAGTTGCCTGTGTGCAGACTCCCAGCACAGCAGCTTTCCAAACACAGTCTGATTTCCTCACGGCCCTTGAACTGCTTCTGCCCATCTATCAGCAACAAAATCTCCAAGGAATAAGAGTGCCACAGAGCAAACCCTTCTGACATCCTGGTTTCCAGATAAGTGGCTTCCTATGTCTATTTGCTGACCCCCTGGCATCTTTATTCCTCAGCTTTGGAGACTCAGAAAAATACTTCGTTTTTTAAATGATAAGTCTGTAGAACAAAGAAACCACTCAGAATCTCAGTCATCTGGGCGACCAGCCAGAGGGATCTGACCCTGACCAAGAAGGGCAGATTTTTTTTTTTTTTAAGCCAGGACTCAAATGAAGAGAAGACAAATACAGTCCTTGAAATGTTAACTGCTCTGAGGAAACTGTCCCCATCCCACCCCTTACCAACTCATTTCTTTTGAGGTTAATTTTGAAGATATGTCTTACAAACAGATAAGAGCTTTTTAAAGCAGTTTTATTGAGATATAATTCACATGTCATACAATGTGCCCCTTTTAAAGTGTATAATGGTTTTTAGTATATTCAAAGTTGTGCAACTGACACTACTATCTAATTTTAGAACATTTTCATCACCCCCAAAAGAAATTCATTAGCAGTCACTCCACATTCCCTCTCACTCCTAGGCACCCACTAATCTAGTTTCTGTCTCTATAGATTTGCCTCTTCTGGGCATTCCATATAAATGAAATCATACATTATGTTGTCTTTTGTGACTGGCTTCTTTCACTCAGCATATTTCCAAGGTTCATCCATGTTGAGCACGTATCAGTTACGTCATTCATTTTTCTGGCAGAATAATATCCCATTATGTGGATATATCACAATTTGTTGATCCATTCATTATCTGATGGGCATTTTGATTGCTTCCACTTTGGGGCTATTATGAATAGTAATACTGTGAACATTCATGTACAAGTTTTTGTGTGGATAGATGTTTTCACCACGATTCTCTTGGATGTACACCCAGGAGTGGAATAGCTAGCTCAGTGTTTAACATTTTGAGGGACTGTCAGACTGGTTTCCAAAGTGGCCGTACCATTTTATAGCCCCACCAGCAATGTAGGAGGCTTCTAATTCCTCCATGTCCTTGTGAACACTTGTTATTATGTCTTTTTTATTCTAGAGCCATTCTAGAGGGTGTGAAGTGGTATCTCATTGTGATTTTGATTTGCATTTCCCTAAAGACTAATGATGGTGAGCATCCTTTCACGTGTTTATGGACCAATTTATACCTTCTTTTGAGAAGTCTATTTGGCTCTAAAAGCTGTTTTGTTTTTTTTTAAAGAAATGTCATTTAAAATCAAATAGTTATTATCATATATTTATTTATATTTACATTTAATTATATATAAGTATTATAATAAATATAATCAACACAAATATTTGTTATATTTATAATTCATATTTACCTGTATTTTTAAAAAGATTTATTTATTTATTTTAGAGAGTGGGGTAATGGAGCAGAGGGAAAGGGAGAGAGAAACTCAAGCTGACACCGCACTGGGCAGAGCCGGGCACGGGATTTGATCCCATGACCCTGAGATCATGACCTGAGCCGAAACCAAGAGTTGGACACTTAACCAACTGCACCACCCAGGTGCCCTGACCTGTATTTACTGCCATATAGTTATCTCTTCAAAAATCAGCTAGAGGTGCCCATGTGACTAAATCCTGGCCTATGGGATGAAAGTGGAGCTGCTAGGTTCGGCCCTGAGACATGTTTTTAAAGGAGGCTACCTTCACAGCTTGTTCTTTCCTCACAGCCCCTCTCGTTTGGGATGGATGAGATGGCTGTAGCTCCAGCAGCCATTTAGAGCCATGAAGTTACCTTGGAGAGGGAAGCCGTGCATTGAAGGTGGCCGAGCAGAGCGACAGAACCTAGGCTCCTGAGGACACAGCAGCACCCCTGCACCAGCACTTGGCTACCTACCTCTAAACTTGTTTCACAGGAGAGAATGGGCCCCTTTGTTTAGATCTCTCTCCTTGCAGTCAAGTATGATTCCGGACTGACCACCAGCCATGTTGGAACATCATCCCACCCTCCTTTCTATGTATCCAATTTTAATTCTGTCATTCATTTTTCCATCACTGAGACACGGGCCTTGCCCCCAAGCAGCTCAACATTTAACAGGCACGTAAGACTTACAAAACTGACTTATAGACAATATGATAAGGGTCACACTACAGAAGAATGTACAAGAGCCATGAAAACCCAAAGAAAAACATCTCACAGAAGCAGCACTGAAGATGGTTATAAAAGATGAGCAGAAGTTGCCATTCTAGGCAAAAGGAGCAGGATGTACAAGGGAGCAGAGGCATTTAAAGCACGGTGGGTTCAGAGAACTGCAAAACACATCAGTATGACTGGGGTCTCTGGGAGAGTAGTAAAGTTAGAAAAGTGGTCTCAAATCAGATCGCAAAAGGTCTTGTATGTCATGCCAAAGAATTTGCATGTGTTGTATGATCAAATATTCAAATGCATTGTCTTTAATCACTAGCTGTGTCCCACAGGGTAATTCTCATCTCCGCAATTGGACAGCAGGGGCCACGTCTTCTTTCCCTTTTATAATGTCCATATTACTAAATACAGTGCTGCTACATACTAGGAACTGAAAAACATTTGCGGCATCAAAGTCCCATGCATAGCCTAACAGACCCATGCAGATGGCCATAAGCGAAGTTTCAAGAAACACCTCCCACAAAGAAATGAAGAGATCGTGTGAGAAGTTTATAAAGCATATAGAAGATGACCACAGGCCCAGTGCCTTCTTCATTTGACTTGCTGCCTGGCTGCTCTGTCCCAAGAGGACAGATCCAAGGGGAGAAACACACAAAGCTACAATGACAAGTCAGAGTGCTCTCTGCAAGGCAGAATGGAAGCCCAGAGAAGGCAGTGTGGCTGGGCAGCTAAGAGCTCAGGCAATGTGACCTTGAGCTTGGCACTTATCTGTGTGATAATCTCAAATTTTGTGACCTTGAGCCCGGCACTTGATCTGCATGATGATCTCAAGGGCCCTAGTCCCCACCTCCCCGGACTGTGAGGATAGTGAGATGATGCATGTACAGGGTTGGCACAATGCCTAGCACAGTTAAGTGCTCAGTGAATGTTAAATGGAAAAAGGAAATTATTTGGAGTGGTCGAAGAAGGTTGCGCAATGGAAATGACAGAAACTGGCCCAGAAACCAGTTAGACTAGTGAACAAGGAGAGGAAGAGCATTCCAGGTGGTGGGCATGACACTTGCTCAGGGTGGAGGCTCTAAACTGGCAAGTCTGGGGAAGAAGCAAGCAGAGCATGCTGTGGGTTAGCGTGGAGCGAGGGGCAGGGAGGGACCAGCTGTGAAACAATCAGCCTGGACTTCGTTCTGCAGGGGACGGGAAAGCACAGAAGGACTGCAAGCAGAGGCGGCATCTGTATTCTAGGGAGCCCCTCCCAGGGGCTGGCAGTGCAGTGGAAGGAGTGTGAGCAGTCCAGTTGCTGGAGGGATTAGCCAAGGAGAGGGGCCACACCCACAGCACCCTGATTTCTGCCTACAGTGAAAAGGGACTCCCAGTCCTTGGTGCACCCTGAAGGGTACTTAAAAAGCACAGACACAGCGAACTGCCAGGGGTGCCGTGGAGCACAAGCAGAACAGGGGTGAAAAGTGGGAAAATTCTGCACAGGCTTTGGGAAAAGCAAGGACCCGTAGTCAGAAGGAAACTGAGGGGTGAAATCGGGTATAGGTTTAGAAGAGAAAAGGGCATCCTTCCTTCCCATTACTGGCACTGACCCAAGAATATATTTTTTAGAAATACATACACCTGGGGGTGTCTGGGTGACTCAGTCGGGTAAGCATCTGCCTTCGGCTCAGGTCATGATCCCGGGGTCCTGGGATTGAGCCCTAAGTCAAGCTCCCTACTCAGCGGAGAGCCTGCTTCTCCCTCTCCCACTGCCCCTGTCTCCCTCCCCCCCAGCTTGTGCGTGTTCTCTCTCAAATGAATAAGTAAAATCTTTTTTTTTTTTTTTTTTTAAAGAATATACAGTGGTATACTTAAAAACAAAATTAAACTTTGCTCTCTCAGGTCATCTAGTCCTGGCTTTCTTTACTATTATCTCCAGTTTCTGGCTCTCTGTAGTTTTAATCAGAAATGCTTTGATAAAGACAGAAAGCAGTGTAGATGTAACTGCGTGCCTGCAGTCTGTGAGCAAGCCAAGCTGTCGGCTAGGACAGGCATGAGAATAAGCCCTCGCTCAGTGCACCGAAGAAGTGGAGATGAGACTAGGAAAATTAAGACACTGTGCTTTCTGTTGTTCAGTATATAAAGCATGTTCTGAACAGATGCTTGAATTCTCTAAGCAGATGAGCAAGACAGAAGGGCTGAGCTGGAGAGAGAAGTGATCTGAAGAGGAAGCAGAGTGGGGGCCACTACATACGATTAAGCTTAACTGCCTGCCACCAAGGAAGGTTTACACAGGAGACTGAAACCTCATGGTCACCCCTCATCCTGGAGCAGAATTCACTTGCAAACCACCTGCAACCTCCACCAGGGAGATTTATCAGGACGTCAAGGGCCCTTATTAAGATGGGTCTCCCGGCAAGACCCACCAAGAAACATAAAAATGATCATCCCTTTGACCCAGTGATCTCACTTCTGAAAGTAATGCCCAGGGGGACAGTTTAAAAGAGGGAGAGAAGCTACTTGGATACAGATGAATGCTGGTTGAGCCAAACAAAAAGATGCTTATAGCCTCTTCATTTCTAATAGTGAAATAATGTAGCCAGCCAACAACTGAGGAAGTGTTTAACAACAATGTAGATTAACTTGATGAACTATTAGATAGCAATTAAAACTACTGGCGCAGCTCAGTTTTAAAAACATTATTTTAAAAGATGGTATGTTTACTTTGATCACACATCCCTTAAAACTTATGTAGATTATAATTGGAAGCAGAGATATAAAACCTCTTCTAAGGTAAAGATGATTTTTGTAAATTGAAAAAATGCTCAACATCCCTAATCATCAGGGAAATGCATATCAAAACCACGATGGGATATCATCTCACACCTGTTAGAATGACTATCATCAAAAAGACAAGAAATAACAAGTGTTGGAGAGAATGTGGAGAAATTGGAACCCTCGTACACTGTTAGTGGGAATGTAAATTGGTGCAACCACTGTGGAAACCAATATGGAGGTTCCTCAAAATATTAAAAATAGAATTACTATATAATCCAGGAATTCCACTTCTGGGTATTTATCCAATGAAAACAAAAACACCATCTGGAAAAGATATCTGCACCCCCATGTTCATTGCAGCATTATTTACAGCAGCCAAGATATGGAAGCAACCTAAGTGTCCATTGATGGATGAATGGATAAAGAAAATGTGATTCACATATATAATGGAATATTACACAGCCACAAAAAGAAGGAAATCTTGCCAGTTTCAACATGGATGGACCCTGAGGGCATTATGTTAAGTGAAATAAGTCAGACAGAGAAAGACAAATACCATATGATCTCTCTTATAAGTGGAATCTAAAAAAACCCAAAAAACCAAAAAGCCAAGCTCACAAAAACAGAGAACAGACTGGTGGTTGCCGGAGGGAGAGGATGGGGGTGGACGAAATGGGTAAAGGGAGTCAGAAACTGCAAAGTTCCAGTTATAAAATAAATAAGCCATGGGAATATAATGTACAGCATGGTGACTATAGTTAATACTGTATTGCATATTTGAAAGTTGCTAAGAGAATAGATCTTAAAAGTTCTCATCACAAGAAAAAGAATTCTGTATGTATGGTGATGGATGGTAAAATGGTGATCACTTTGTAATATATACAAATGTCAAGTCATTAGGTTGTACAACTGAAACTAGTATGTTATATGTAAATTAAACCTCGATAAAAAAAATCAATTCATTTTTGGAAGAAGACAACAAATCCTGGGTCCCCTGCAGATAGCAGTGCTGTTCTCAGACGTATTTGTGACCTGGGAGAACTGGGCTGTGAACAGGGCCTACTTTTGTGTTTCTAGTTTACATAAACAACCCTGAACAACATGTACAGAGAGGTGTGGGGCAGGGCAAGGGGCATTGAGGGGTCAAGTGTCTAAAACTACCCCCCATGTTCAAGTTCATGGAAGCTTCATTGTTGGTAACGATCAGAAAGAGAAATAGAGAACAACGTACCCCAGTGAAAATGCTTACCACCAGGCAAAACTGCCACCAAGCAGGCGAGTTTTCAGAGTTAGGAAGAACGTGGCAGTTAGAAATGTGGTGGAGAAAGAAGCTGTTTAAATTGAGGTTGACAAAGAATATTTCTGACCATTCCCATCACTGGACAAACATGCACTTAATATGCATGTGTATATAAATGCAGCCCAGGATTTATTAAGAAACACAGTAACAGATCAATACTGGGCCTGAGTGCCAGGTTTTCATTAAAACACCTTGCTTCGTTTTTTTCCAGTTTTCCTAGACAATAATGTACACCTATTACATCATTCTCTCCCCCCGACCCCAAACGTTAAACATTAAGCTAGATGTCCATAACCTACACTAGCTAAATGCCTCACCAAGGCAGCTCACAAGGGCTGGGTGGGAGGGCCAGGGGGTTTCATTTTCTCTCACGATTTTCAGCAGGTCAACAAATTCTAATTATCATCACTTACCTTAGCCATATAGCTTTTTACAGGAACTGCTTGACATATAACTTAGTTCAATGCACTGGCTGAAAAAGAAACTAAGCACATATGGCGTGGCTCCTCTATGTGGTATTAACTGTAAAGACCAGTACCCACCCGTTCCAAATTCTAAATTCTACTGCCTCATCTCGATGTCACAAGGTTAGCTGAAAACCATCCTGCAGGCTGCACTGTGGCTTTAAGAGGAAATAAATGATCCCACAAATCTCTGGCAAATGTATGGCTAAACATAGCAGGAATCTCATGTATATGGATTTAAAGTTTCTCCTTTGGGAATTTTGCAAGCAAACAAAATGATTTATTTAGCCAATTCAAAGGGACTGTATCAAAACACACAAAGGCCTAGAGGAAAGATTACAATGAAAACAAATAATTCAAAGCAATTTCTGATCCAAAACATTTCGCTTAGCTCTACAAAAAAATGAATAAGGTGTGGTCATGTTTTCAAGACTCCTTGCCTCCGAGTTAAACACTGCTGTAAGAATAGCTTGCGTGCTTAATGCATGCCTGGAAGAAATGTTTATCAATCCTTTAGTTACTAAGGGGAGGGTTATGTGTAGTCAGACCCTAAAGCCTATAAAAACAGATCAGAGTTGTGCTATGCAGGACAGTAGCACTAGCCTCGTGTCTTCTGAGCATCTGAAATGTGGTTAGTATGACTAAGGAACTAAAATTGTATTAAGAACTGATATTTGATTCAGTTACTGGCACACTCGGAAAGGTTTGTGTGTTTGGAACAACTTGGGTGTGTGAATCTACTTTTTCACTGTATATTCTAAGAAATATAAATATAGACCAAGTACTCCTGATGAAAATTTAGCATCTGAATTGAGATGTCCATCAGTGGACATACAAATTTTTTAACACTTGGTGTGAAAAGAAATGTAAAATATTTCAGTATTTTTAATATAATTAAATGTTGAAATATTCTGGATATACTGGATTAAATAAAGTATATCATAAAATTAATTTCACTTTTTTAATGTGGTTCCCAGAAAACTGAAAACAGGGCTTACATCTTATTTCTATTGGGCGGTGCTGTTGCAGAGTGAAATCTGAAGTCTTGAGAACGCTGGCGCCATCTGCTGGATACACACGTACAAAACAGGCCCATGAGAAACGGTAAAACCAGAATTGGATCAACACTTGAACTCTGGGTCTGAAAGGCAAGAGGATGTAACAACTGGGCTCCCGAAACACTAAACTACCTGTATGCTAAGACAAAATGAGAAATGTTTATATAGTCTTGAAATCCTAGAGAAAATGACTTACAGTTACTAGTCGACAGTGACCATGAGCCAATGTGCAGAGTGCTTCGCCGTCCACCTTAGGTTGGGTCATCCTGGGCGACAAAAGGTTATTTGGGGATCCCTCTCATGACCACTGGCTCCCACAGGGCTTACTGCTGCCTGACCAGACTTCCTGTCCCTTCTCCACAAACAGCCTCTCAAGTCCTTCTGCTCTACCTTATAACCATACCCTCTTTCCATCTTTCTCATTTGTCTGTTTTCTTCCTTCCCTTCTTCCATTTTTTTTGATTCCAGTATAACTAATAATTCTATTTTTTCTACTATTCCAATTTTTCTTTTTCTGTCTCCTCTCCCTTCGTCCTACAAGCTGTTTCAGTTGGTTTTGTAGTTTTAGTTCCTATGTTTAGGTCTTCAATCCATTTTGACATTGGGTTGGTTTTGTTTATGGCCCGAGTTATGGGTCCAAATTCATTCTTTTGCGTATGGATAGTCAGCTGTCCCAAAATCATCTGTTGAAGAAGCTATTCTTTCCCCATTGGATGGCCTTGGCACCACTGTCAAATATCAATTGACTACAGAAATATAGCTTTCTTTTTGGACTCTCAGTGTTAGTCCATGGATCTAGGTGCTTATCCTGTCAGTACCAACACTGCTTTGATTCCTGTAGCTTTGTAGTAAGTCTTGAAATAGGAAGTGTGAGTCCTCCAACTTTGTTCTTTTTCAAGATTGTTTTGGATATTCTGGGTCTCTTCAATTCCATACAAATTTAGGATCAGCTTATCAATTTCTGCAAAAAGGTGGCTGGGTCAGTTGATTTTAATGTATTATTTTTAAAAAGAGGTATTTGCCTGATCAGACTGACAGAATGACCCTTAAGACAGGCAACTTTACCCTTGGCACAGAGTTCAGAGGTTAAGTTTGCAAGAATTTGGGATTTTTGTCTAGTACTACTTGATATTGGAGTGACAAGACTGAGAGCAGAGGGCACTGGAGAAATCGAATTTGGAGCAAACATGAGCCTAAACAAGCTACATTTAAGTCCCAGAACTGCCGTTTGATGCCACATGACCTTGGACAAATCGTTGACCCTTTCTGGGCTCTAGTTTGCAATCTGTAATGAGCACTCCCATCAACACCCCTGAAACTATGTGGATCAGAGCCCACAGGAGTAGAGGCTCCTTCTGGCACTTGGAAGATCTGCTCTAGCATGTTCTTACAGAATTCACTGGCCTGGGAGGCAGCCATTGGAGCCCTATGGGCCTGGTGGCCAACTCCCACTGCTTGTCTGGAGCTGAGAAGACATGGAGGTGCAGCAGGCAGAGGACGGGATGTATTCAGGCACAGGAAATGCTTCCGGAGCTCTGCTCACTAACTCACTGGTAGTAAAGATGAAAGGACCTCCCTGCCTCTCACTCCAGCCCAGGTCTATTTCAATTAGACTTCTGAGGTGATGTGGCTCCTGAAAGTGATGAGGGCCTACAGGGGGCACAGCAGAGAGACAGGCCCAGCTGAAAAACTAACCCTTAAGCTAAGGAACCTCTCACTCTCTGACTCGGCGAACAGCCTCCACATGGGCCCCAGGCACTCCACACACAATGAATGCCCATCAGGCCTGTGTGCTGACAATAAAAGTGACTTCACCTTCTACCTTTCTGGATTATGAGGTTCTCTTCCCTGGTCTTCCTTATCATTTCAAATGTTATTGCTTAACAGTCCACCGGCTTCAGGGTCCCCTTGGAGACTAAACCACTTGCCCCACACAGTGTCCCCTCATTTGCCACTTTGACAGGCAAACATGCCTCCTGACAGATGCTCCATCAACTGATATGGAAGCTGAATCCTTGGAACAAAGAGAGCTGCATGCTAGTATTTGCAAAAGGAAAGGAATGGAACCCTTAAATCAAATAAGCCAAGGGAGTGGGTAGGAAACAGGATTACAAACTCCTCAGGGTCATATTATGACAGTTTACACATAAATCCAGACGGACAGGTCACCATATCAATCAGAAAGAAATGAACAGCCAAGTGGCCACAGAATTCCCGAAGTACCATTCATTTTCTTCCTTGCTGACAAATCCAACCTGAAGTCTGTATCTTCTAGGGAAAGGACAGGAGGAGAAAGATACTATTCGGTCTCTAAGTTATATTTTCCCTAATTTGGGAGAAAAAGGCACCACCACAGTATAGACCCAAGTGAGAATGGTTTTGAAGTTCATGTCACTTGTTTATAATACGATATCATATCATCCAGAGTTTCGAAAGTGACTGTGGCGGCTTGTGGTGGCCTGCTGGGGGCGGGAGTGGATGATGTATGTGAAGAGCTGGGGTCATGGCTCTGGCCAGAGCGCTGTCCTGAGTCACTCTGTGCAGGTGCAGGTCTGTTCCAAGTCTGGCTACCAAAGGTACCAGTTCTCTTTTGACCCACAAAGTAATCTGATGGTGGAGCAAACTCAGGATCTCTCTCGGCCCGGAGATCTGACTGCCTCTTCGACCAGTACCCAAAGGAAAATTCTAGTAAAAATAAGAAAGTATTATTAGAACTGATCATTATTACTCCTCAGTTATTATATATTAAAAGCCAACTCCCATTCTCTGGAGAACAAGGATAGCAATAACATAATATAAGGTCTATGTAATGCCTACAAAAATATAAGGAAAAGGGAGTGCCTACTTCCAGATGGGGAAAAATTCAAGGAAGGCTCTGTGGGGAAGGCTGGTAGGTTCTGGAAGTATTAAGGGCACTAAAATTATAATTGAAAGAGAAATCTAGAAAAATCAAACCCTCAGATTATTTGCTTGACATGGTGTAGGTACTTCACAACAAAACACAAATTTTGACCTTTATTGAGTTTTAGAAGACACAAAAAGACACCTGTCCAAATCTCATTTGGTATTTCAGCTCTACTGCTAACAGCAGCACTAACCTAAGGCACTCGCCTATTTGCCTATCTTTTACTTGACACTTGGACCTCATCAGCTCAAACAGCATGAGCTAATGTACTATTCTAACGATCTCATTTGAAGAGACATAAATCATAGCCTCTTCCAACAAGAAGCTGCTGTGGGCATCACGGTGTACAGACGCAGACTATTTTCAACTGAACGTAAAGGAGACGCTAAAGAACACAGAGGACATTAAAATACCAAACCTTGTAAGATTTTTAAAAGTGGCTCCTGAGAAAGGGCATTCCAAAGCTGTAAAGCCACATGGGGGTAGCACAAATTTACAAAACTTCACCCAGTGCTTCTAAAAAATTGTCCTTTTGAAATGATGTATTGTAGACCCTGGTCTTTTATGATCACACTTTCTAGTACCCCTGTTTACAAACAGCTAGTGCCTGGGTACTAAGAAGAACCCAGTCGGAAGATCTGGAGAATTTCTTAAACCTCAAGGGACCACTAAGACTCATGAGAATCATACTGAGATGAACCAGAAAAATCTCCTGTGCAAGGCCCATCACTGGAAAGGATTTATACCTTGAAGCCCATGCCCCCTTACCTTTTCCTCTGTCCCACTCTCGGACATGGGGCACTCCGGGCCTGGTATCCTTCCTCTCCTGAACAATGACTTCCACTTTGCTACTCTGGGCAGCAGTACGTGGAGTTGGCACAGCCTCTGGTTCTGGTGGCAAAGGTCCAATAACATCTATTTTTTGCAAGAGAATAAGACATTATTATAGTAAAGCTTAAAGCTATTTAAAAAATAATCAATAAAGATAACACGCTAATCTTGAGAGTAAAAGTAGTAACTAGTATTTAATGAGCACCTATCAGGGCCCAGGCAGTGGACTCAGTACCTTGTACACAACAGTTCGTGTAATTCTTGTAATAACCCTAACAAAGTCAGTATTGCTTTTTCTACTTTATAAATGAGGAAAATTAAGCTCAGAAATGCTACACAAGGAGAAAGAGACAGAGCCAGGATCCAAACCCAGGTTGGATGGATTTCAAAGTCTGTGTTTCCCACTATGGCACCCCGCTTCCCCAGACCAACAACTGAAGGGCCAGAAATCCCCAATTACTCAACTAAAGTAGGAGTCTCAGACAAAGCAAGGGGACATAGGGTGATGAAGAGCTGACGCATGGCAAGAGGCCGCAGGCTATTCACCTTTGGCCAGATTTTTAAAGAAAATGGGTTTTTAAAAACCACTGTGCTGGCACTTCACATGTTGTGGAAATGACAGATGTTGAGGAGTAGAGCAAAAACAGAGAAACAGTATGCAGAGCTTAACATGTTTCAGGGACCTAGCATCATACAAAACGGCACTGGTGACTTCCCAATTCCTCAGTGTTTCTGGTCTCCTTTCAGAGCTCAGCTGAAGCTGTGTTCAGATCAGAAGATGGCCAGTGGCTTGGCACAGGCTTCTGTTAGGGCTGGAGAGGCTGGTACATGCCCCTGACACCCGCACCCCCTTCTTCCTCCTGGGAACACAACGCCCCCAGTTTCAGCTGCGGGTGTGGCCACCTCACTAGACGGGCCATTCCCCAGCCCCCTGCAGCTGCATTCGGGCCAGTGGGATGTAAATGCATGGGTTGTGTGTGCCTTCGATTCACATTCCTAAAGAAGCTGGTTCCTCTCCCCTCCTTCCCCTTCCCTGGGGCTGGGCCGCGAACAGGTGCTAGGGAACAAGCCTCCACCCTGCAGGTAGAGCAACACTCTAGGGATGGCAGAAGCAGGAAGACAGGAAGAAGCTGGGCCTGGTTGACCATCTGGAGCAGAGCCACTACCTGCCTGGAAACCCACCACCTCTAAAGCATTAAAACAGAAAACAGACTTCCACCTTGTGTGAGCCAGTCCATGCAGGGGTCTCGGTCAGGACAGCTTAGCCCAGACTAGGGTAACTCACACTGCAGGCAGCAAGCCAGCAGGAACACATGTAACAGTGTTTCCACACACTGTGACCTTTCGTGAGCCATCCAGGCTCATATTTGTAAACTCTTTCTTTTATCTGATTTTGTGAATATATTTCTTCTTTAAAATACATGAATGTATAATAACCAAAAAACATACAGCCATAGCAAAAGAAATTCGGTCCAAAACGTGTGTGTACAACTCAACTTTATCTTAAAACATCTCTTCTCTCAGTTAAGTCTGTTACTAAAAAACCATGCCGTTCTATGAAGTAACACAATTACAGTTCGTGTAATTCTTGTAATAACCCTAACCCTCCCTCTCCCTCTGCTCCTCAGACTGCTTGTCTTCTCTCTCTCAAATAAATAAATAAAATCTTAAAAAAAAAAAGTTATGGGGTACAAAATCAGCATACACAAATCTGTTTGTTAGTATTTTTGTCTATAGAAAAAGATTCTTTGGAGTGTCACCCTGCACCACTCTGGTTATAAAAACCTGTTCCTGGCAGTACCTCAGAGGTACTCTGCTTGCTTAGAGAATAAAACGAAATGGCTCCTTTCCATATTGCCAGTCCTACTTGTTGAGACATCAATGGAACTAAAATTTTTCCTTTTGAAGGTCAGATACATGCGCCATGATATACCTCTATTTTCTTCCTCTGCTCCATCTTCTTTTGACTTTTTCATCTTTTTTTGTCGGAGTTTAGCAAGTCTTGCTTCTAACATAGCCTTTCGCTTTTCCTTTATGTTCTCTCGTTTTGTTCTCTGATCTGTTGTCTGAATACAAAAGAAAATTAGAACATTATTTACTGTAAGCCAAATTCACAATATTTCTGTTTAAAGGGATGAAATAATTTATTTTATTTTAAAAAGAGGCTAATTGGTTTTCATGCCACCTCTAAGAAGCTAGCC
Source organism: Halichoerus grypus (assembly GCF_964656455.1). Classification (NCBI taxonomy): domain Eukaryota; kingdom Metazoa; phylum Chordata; class Mammalia; order Carnivora; family Phocidae; genus Halichoerus; species Halichoerus grypus. The sequence continues at coordinate 162,826,796 of NC_135712.1, read as the reverse complement.
TTGAGATCTTCAAAACGCAGACCTATGTGGTCCTCTTATACAAGCCCTCTGGTGTGTTTTCTAAGTTTAGCGAGTGTTCACAGAGCATCCTGGAATCTTCACATTCAAGGAAACCAACCAATTCTGTTCTCCTCCTTAATCCCTTAAATAAATCCCTTAAATAACTCTCTATTTTCTTACCCAGGCCACTCCAAAAGTACCATATTTAAAACCAAATTTAAAACATCAAAGTTACATAAGTTACTTCTGAGCAGCTATAATTTTAAAGTCTGAAACACCAAAACAGAACAGCAATTACCTTCGTGAAACTATAAGAGCATTCTGATACTGATAAATAATAGTGATAAAACTGTCACTATTTGCAGAAGACATGATATTATATATAGAAAACCCTAAAGATGCCACCCAAAAACTGTTAGAATAAATGGCTTCAGTAAAGTTGCAGGGTACAGGGGCACCTGGGTGGCTCAGGTGGTTGGGTATCTGCCTTCAGCTCAGGTCATGATCTCAGGGTCCTGGGATCTAGCCCCATGTCGGGCTCCCTGCTCAGGGGGGAGTCTGCTTCTCCCTCTCCCTCTGCTCCTCAGACTGCTTGTCTTCTCTCTCTCAAATAAATAAATAAAATCTTAAAAAAAAAAAGTTATGGGGTACAAAATCAGCATACACAAATCTGTTGGACTTCTATAGGCTAATAAACTATCAGAAAGAAATTAAGAAAACATTCCCATTACATCAAAAAGAATAAAATGCCTAGGAATAAATTTAACCAAGGGAAACTATAAGGCAATTATGAAAGAAACTGAAGACACAAAGAAATGGAAACATACAGCATGCTCATAGATTGGCAGAATTAATATTGATAAAATGTCCATATTACCCAAAGCAATCTAAAGATTCAATGCAATCTCTACCAAAATTCCAACAAATATTTTTCATAATAATAGAACAAACAACCCTAAGATTTATATGGAACCACAAAAGATCTTGAAAAGCCAAAGCATTCTTGAGAAAGAAGAACAAAACTGGAAGCATCAGGCTCCCTGATTCTGAACTATAGCACAAAGCTATATAACTGAAACAGTATGATATTGGCATAAAAACAGACACAGAGATCAGCGGAACAGAAAAGGGAGCCCAGAAATAAACCCGACCATATATGGTCAATTAATTTATGCCAAAAGAGCCAATAATATATAATAGGAAAAGGACAATCTCTTTAATAAATGGTGGGAAAACAGGACAGCCACATGCAAAAGAATGAAACTGGACCACTATCTTACGCCATACACAAAAATTAACTCAAAATGGACTAAAGACTTGAACATAAGACCTGAAACTATAAAACTTCTTGAAGAAAACATAGGCAGTAAGCTCCTTAACATCAGTCTTGGCCATGATTTTTTGGATGTGACACCAAAAGCAAAGGCAACAAAAGCAAAAATTAACACATGGGATTACATCTAACTACAAAGTTTCTGCACAGCAAAGGAAACCATCAACAAAATGAAAAGACAACTTACTGAATGGGAGAAAATATCTGCAAATCATATTATCTGATAAGGGATTAATGTCCAAAATATACAGAGAACTCATACAATGCAGTACAAAAAAAAAAGAAAGAAAAAACCCACAAAAACCAATCTAATTAAAAAACAGGCAGATGAGAAAAAAACAGAAACAAAAACAAAAAACAAAAAACCCCCAGCAGATAACCTGAATAGACATCTTTCCAAAGAATACATACAGATGGCCAACAGACCTATAAACACATGCCGGACATCATTAATCATCAAGGGAATGCAAATCAAAACCACAGTGAGATATCACCTCACACCTGTTAGAATGACTATTATCAAACAGACAAAATAAAAAGCATTGACAAGGATGTAGAAAAAAGGGAACCCTCCTACACTGTTGGTGGGAATGCAAACTGGTGCAGTCACAATAGAAAACAGTATGGAGGTTCCTCAAAAAATTAAAAATAGAGTTACCATATGATCCAGCAATTCCACTTCTGCATATTTATTTGAAGAAAATGAAAAAAACACTAACTTGAAAGATATCTGCACCCCCATGTTCACTGTAGAATTATAGCCAAGATATGGAAACAATCTAAGTGTCCATCAATGGATGAATAGATAAAGGCGTGTGTGTGCATGTATGTGTGTGTGTGTTTATATATATGTGGAACAGAATATCATTCAGCTATAAAAAAGAAGTAAATTTTGCCATTTGAACAACATGGATGGACCTTGAAAGCATTATGCTAAGTGAGATAAGTTAGACAGGAAAAGACAAATACAGTATGATCTCACTTATATGTGGACTCTAACCTCCACCCCCCCAAAAATCCCAAAATACAAGCTTATAGATACAGAGAACAGATTGGTGGTTGACAGAGTGTGTGGGGGGGGGAGGGGATGAGTGAAGGGAATCAAAAGGTACTTAAACTTCCAGTTATAAAATAAGCAAGTCATGGGGATATAATGTAGCACATGGCAACCACAGTTAATAATACTGTAACACATATTTGAAAGTTGCTAAGAGAGTGGGCCTTACAAATTCTCAACCCAAGAAAAAAAATTTTGTAACTATGCGGTGATGGATGTTAACTAGACTTAATGTGGTGATCATTTCCCAATAGACACAAATATTGAATAGTTATGTTGTACACCTGAAAGTAATATAATGCTATGTGTCAATTTCACTTCAATTAAAAAGTAATAATAAAATATCTGGTTTATGGCTATAACATTATTAAATATCAGAAATATCAATCTTTAATAAAATTGAAAATTTGATGCACTTTTGTCCATCACTGCTCTGAATATTAACTATTAAGCAGGAGGAGCGGCAGGCAGAGGCACAGGCGTCCCTAAATATAACATTTCCTTAAAAAAAAAAAAAGCCATTCTGAATACCAATTTGAAAAATAGACTGTGGGGTGCCTAGGTGGCTCAGTCAGTTACACGTCTGCCTTCGGCTCAGATCATGATCTCTGGGTCCTGGGATGGAGCCCCACATCAGGCTCCCTGCTCAGCTGAGAGTCTGCTTCTCCCTTTCCCTCTGCCCCTCCCCCCACTTGGTTCTCATTCTCTTTCTCTCTTGCCCAATATTAATTAACTGACTTAAATAAATAATAGATTTTTTTTAAAGATTTTATTTATTTATTTGAGACAGAGAGACACAGCAGAGAGGGAACACAAGCAGGGGGAGTGGGAGAGGGAGAAGCAGGCTCCCCACTGAGCAGGGAGCCCAACGCAGGGCCTGATCCCAGGACCCTGGGATCATGACCTAAGCCGAAGGGAGATGCTTAACAACTGAACCACCCAGGCGCCCCAATAGATTGTTTTTGTAATATGGTGCAACAAGAAACCAACTGCTCAAATACTTCTTAACATCAATTCTGAATTTAATTTTTACCTGTTCACGCAGCATCTCTAATGTTTTCATCTGCTTATTTCTCAACTCTTTATCTCGAGCAAAAGCAAAATATCCAACACCAAGTTGCCGTGCCTCTGAAATGAATCAAATTATTCAAAAGATTAGAGTTTCCTGATTAATGAATTAGATTCAGGCTAACCTTCCTACCAAAGCTAAAAGAAACGCAGTGATATTTGGCACAAGTTTAAAAAAAAAAAAAAGCAGCTAAGCCAAAAAAATCTCCTTGTGATTAATAGACCCTCTGTAGGAATGATATTCCCAATATGAGTATTCTTTAGGCTAAGAAGTGAACAAAGGGGATATCTTCAATTTCAAAATCAGAATCTTTTATTTCTATATAAGAGCTGCTGCTTTATACTTCCCTTTATGCTTGCCATTAGTTCAAGATTAAAAAAAAAAAAGATTAAAAAGCTGCAAGATGATCATACCATTTTCACGAATGTCTTCATAATGGATGGGCCCCATTGGCCTTTTCAAGGCCTCTCTTTCTTCTTCCTCCCATTGCTGGCGCTGAAGTTCTTTTCTCATATCTTCGGATAATAAGGTTTTCTCATTAGCAGGACTAACGAAACTAGTAAGGGAACAGAGCAAAACTCTTTAGATAAGAGCCGTGAGACAGCAGTGCTTCAGTTCAGTAAGCTGGATCATGGACAAGCAACTTCCTTACAGAAGTTTCTGACCCAATACCACTGGGAAATTGCAAAAACGGTCTTTACCTTTCTTTAATCAAGCAGCCGACTTGTTACAATAGCACACCAGAATCTTGCCTCAGCACTTGAGACAAATCCCTTTCCTTTCCACCCTGGTTCTGGGCTAAAGGGGAGGAGGAAGCAGAGCCTCCTATGCATGGTCACCTGCACAGGGCCGACGAAGCTGCATCATGCTGCAGTCCGGGTAGCGCCTCCCGGCCTCTCTCAGATAGCTCAGGGCTTCTGCATTTCCTTCCTTGTGCTGAACCCAGGCCTATCTGAACCTAAAGGACTTGGACAAGGTGGACCTTCTCCCACCATTTTCCTCATAAAAACTGCCCTTGGTGAGGGGAATTTTATTCCCTGGAGCATGGGAACAAGTTATCTCTTCGATGTGTCTTAGGCCCTATAGAAAAAAATCTAGCTCTAAGGCCCTTACTTTAAAATGCAAAAATGTATAAAGAGAAAGTTAAAAAGCTAACTACCTCTCTGCTCCCACTTGCTATGGGATAACCAAGTATACATTCCTAAACACCTTTCTCCACAGAGGTTTGTTTGTTGGATTGGGTTCATTCTATATTTTTGACTCTGATATGAAACACCCTTCCAAATAAACAGATACAGCTCCAACTCATCCATCCGTTTTAGTAGCTACACAGTATGGATGATTAACTATTCAGGTTGTTCCCTGAGTGTGTATTATGTGTGTATGCTAGCCACAAAAGAGTACTTCAGCAAATATTTTTGTATGTTAAGAAAAAAACCTCCTTACTGGACCATCAAAGATAATGAACTAAAAGCAGCCTCACTCACGAAACAATCCCTGTGTCTGCATTTCAGACCTGGGCAAAGCTTTGCATATCACACACTTACAGCCTCCCTTGAAGATTTTTATCCATCTCCAGCAAATCTGGCAAATCCTTTTTCATACAGCGCCGAGATCGCCCTAAAGAATCCACATAATCCACCCTGAAATAAGAGTGAAAACATGTTAAGGCGGCTTTGTACATGACATATGGTTCCCTAAGTTAGGGAGTTGGTGCACAATAAAAAAATTAATGTAAGCCTCACTACCAAAAAAAACCTCCACCTGAGAGACCATTACCACTGATAAGAACATGATTTTTAAAGTTTAAAGTTGACACACAATAAGCTCATTATGCCCTTGATTAAACATTAGGTTTAGAAACTGCAGAAAATGATTGATCATGTATGTCTCTGATTTCAAAAATAAATACCCCATATAGACTCTTGCTGCAACATCTCAGAACTGACTTCAATCTGGTTTAGACAATTCCACATATTTTATCAGCATCAGAATAACCGAGCTCTGTACCATTCTCAACTTGTTCATTTTCTCAGTCTTCCCAAATCTGACTTTTTATTCTTTTATTTCTTCTAATTGGTACAGTTCTTTCCAATTAGTAATTTCTCAAGTCATGATATTTTGAGGACCCATGAATTAGGAGGAAGCCAAGCAACACACATTTTGTACTGCAAAAGCATCCTGGCGGTGGGCCAGTCTATTATCTTTTACTTAGTTCCTCTTTCCTCATCTTTGCCCAAACTAGACAGCCAAGGGAACCAGGCAGACGGCAAGGCAAAATGAAAGACCAACTTCCCACAACAGGAAATATGGACAGATTTTCATGGAAAACATTTCAATTGCATTATGATGCAACAGATTTTTTTATTGTTTAATTATGGGCAAGGAATTTCCCAGGCTTTAGCAGGGTGCTAAAAACACAGAAAGGGGTCAGTACTGCTCGTGCAGCTCAAGGTCAGAGTCTCACATATGTGGCTTTGCTTTTGTTAGCAGTTTCTTTCCTCTTCCACATGCTGATTCCAATTGTTAGCCCATGACTTGAAAACGGAATGTTTGAGAATCTACTACTATAGTCCTAGTGCTACTTACCACAAGAAATAAAACCTCCAACTGCAGAAAGCAGTTTCTTTCCCACCCCCCCAACCCTTTTTCTAATGAATAGAAAAAGAAAATCATCTAGCCAGATGGTCTGAGTAATTATTTACAGTATTTTTGCGGAAAGATTTTCCACCACCTGGAACTTAACTACCAAAAGGATTTTACAAGTAGTTACAATTCTGGAGCTTAATTTAAAAACAAAAAAAGTGTTAGAACTGCTTGCAGTGCGTCTTCCTTCACCATATGGTGGCATGTGACACCTTCAATTGCCCTCCAAACTCTTCAAATCACTGACAAATTGCTTGTAATCATACAGGCATTAGTAAGGAAAAAAAAAGACATTAAACCTTTCAAAGGAGATGAGATTTCTGCTATGAAAAGCAATCATAGGCTATTCTGTTTCTGAAGAAGGTCTCTAAAATGTACAGATCCCATCAAAACAGAAGTGGCAAGACAGTAGTCAGCAAGTGCTCTGTGTAATCAGCAATCACTGAGCAAGCCCCAGGGAAACAATTACTTGAGGTACAAGAGTAATAAAGGAGGACTCAGAGTCATGCCATCTTCAACGAGCTCCAGGGGGAAGTTAAGGCATGTGCCCATGAAACACTTCCTAACAACAGCAGGGAGGATATAAAAAGGACCTAAAGTTTGTCTCAAATCTTTTTCTGGTAATGAGGCCAGTTTTGTGTCAATACTAAATAAAAGGTTAAGACCCAAAGGAGCTGGAAGCGTATCTAAGTGCTACCAGAGTCCGGGTGAGGGAGAAATCACTCACACTAAAAGGATGAGGAAAAGCATCCATGGTAGAGACTGCGCTGTATGTGCTTTCCTTTGGATTGCTTGTATCAAGTATGCAGCCAGAAAACCTAGCCCAAAGATAAATTTTTAGAAAGCAGCTAAGCAAACACCTGTTCTATCCCAATGTGAATGTTGTTTCTGGACCACTGGGAACACCCCCAGTAGTACGAAGATGTGGGGTCCCTGTGATCCTCAGTAGCTGGCACTGCTCTCTCATGCTCATCACCGACTCCTGCCAGCAGGGCCAATAGCTGACAGAAGGTCAAGTGCTACAAACCATCTTAAGCAGTTCCTAACAAAGACCACAACAATGAGACTATCTGAGCCTGGAAGGGAAGATGCACAGGCAGGAGGGTGGGCAGGTAGGATTATTCCCAGTCTTAAACAAAGTGTTAAGTAGAGAAAATCATCAGAAGGGAATTTTCATTCTGGTCTCTTTACTTATTGACGTATTGGTCTCATAAAGAAAAGACAAGTTTGGCTTCCCCATCATTCACCTACACGTAGATAAAATTCAGGATAACTTCAATAAAAGTTTACGAAAGGTCTGCTTATACTCCACAGACAGCAGTTTCTTGGGTAGCTTAGAATACTCTGATTTCCAAGGGAGTTTAAGGCAAAACAATCACCTGTTTTACAGGTGAGGAAACAGCCTCAGCAAGGCTGGAACTTGATCAAGGTCATATTGCCAGTGAAAGATGGAGCCAGTGCTACGCAGGTCCAAGGTCCGCAATGCGTCTACCTCACTGCTGGAAAAGGTCCCAGCCACAGTAAGGTTTACTGGACCGGCTCTGCCTGCCTCTTGTCTATGGAAATGAACATCGCCAACGGCTAGACAGTGACTCTCCCTGTCTGAATAATGACATGGGCAGCAGCCTGGGTAACAAAGGAACATGCTTCTGTCTAAACAACTCTTCCATGCCAATGAAACAGGTGTATTAATGCCTTTTGCACTTGGCTCAGTCTTGTAATTACTTCTTCTTTGGAGTTACTGTTTCTACATCTGTAAATCCAATCTTAAAAGAAAGAAAACTGAGAAAGAATAAGGAGAAGTGGTTTGATAACACGCAAACAAATACACTTTTGGAAAATAAATACAAGTTGGGGCACCTGGCTGGCTCAGTCGAGAGAACAAGGAATTCTTGATCTTGGGGTCGTAAGTTTGAGCCCCATGTTGGGCATAGAGATTACTTAAAAAAAAAAAAAAAAAAAAAAAACAGTAAATGCAAGTCTGAGAATGTTAACATGACCAAATTGTGTCATTATCACCAACCATTCTTCACTGGGGTCCTGCGGAGGAGGTATATCTTTTTCAGAAAGATTTTCTTCATCATCATCTCTTTCTGCTGCCTTTCTAGAATCTCTATTGGCACCAAACACCTCCATTTCTTTGTGTTTGTCTATGATCTTCTGCGTGAAATCCACAAGGTACATATCCTCCACTTCTTCATCTAAGACAGAAAAATCAATTTTCAGATTTTTGACATTCTTTTCAAAGAAGTAAACCACAGATGGAATTGATATGAAGCAGTCACATTCACCGCTGGGCAGCTACACTGGCCCTGGACAGTTCACTAGTCGATGCATCCACCACCCCCAGCACCCCCTGAACACTTCAAAGACACAGAGCCACCATGGACCTGACAGGGAAGCTGCAAATAGGCCATCAGAAACACATACCACACACAAAAGTCTTAAAAGTGCTTAAAGTCTTCTGTTGCCTCCTCAACAGAATGAGAGAGCAATACGGTCTTGGAATGCAATTTTAAGATCAAACCTTTTGATTTCAAGAGACTCATCCACCCAATGATAAAATGCCGAAGCAGGACTGCAATGCTCATGTTGCCAGACCAGAGCAATAGACCTTTGTTGCTACATAGTCCTCCCCAATTAAGAGGCGACATTACTTAGCCCTAATTATACTGCCGTGGTATAGGTTTTAAGGATCACTGTATAGGGTAAAAGAAGTCATCTGAATTCTTTTCAACCCAATGAACACCACTTTCAGGCAAGGCATAGTGCGAGGATCTGCAGGGCACACAGAGACGTGTGGCTTGTGATCTGCCTGAGCTAAAACATACACTGAAAGTTAAATAACAATCCATGACTTTAATTTAACCCAAGATAGTTGATGTACTCAAAATAAGGTTTATGTGAAGTTTCACTATGCTGGACTTTAGACAGTCACTTCAGTTCTTCTCTGAGGACAGTACCGAGCTGTATGGAGCAGACACTAGGCTCCATGTCCCCAGTACTGGTGTTGAGCCCCAGTGTAGAGGGGAGAATAACTGAGGCTCCAAAACTCAACTTGCCCAAACACGCGGGGCCACTATGCCCATCAGGGCCTGCTGTTTTGGACAGAACCAAATCCCCACATCCACGGGTCTTTGGACCTAATTTCTTGATTAACAATACAAGTCAAGTCTGCATCAAAAGTAAAAGACTTTAATTTTTTCTAAAGCCACAAAATAACTCACATGAGAAAGAGATGTGCATTCCCAGAGCAGAGTTATAAGACCACATAACAGTGAGGCCTCCCGGTTAAAGGACACCCTGCTGCTTCTTCAGGAAAAAGACATGGCCTCTCCCCATGTCCCCTAGCTTTGAGAGTGCCTGACTCTCCCCCACGGGGCTCCCTGCCATGCAGGGAACATGCCTCTGCCATCTGGGAAGAGAGAGTTTGGCTGTCTGGGTAGCCAATGACCAGGGTTCCAGCCCTGCCTCTCTACTGCTGCCCCCTTCCCAGCCCATCAGGCCCAGCCACGCTAGTCTGTCCTGCCGACACTGGCCCTCTCCTCCCTCTGAGGATCTGCTCTCACCACTCTCCCCCTGCAGAATCCCTTTCTCCAGCTATCCAAAGCCTTTAAGACCCTATCAGAGCCTACCTTCTCCCTAAAGACTTCCCTACATGCCTTTTGGCGATGAAATACACACTGCCTTGTAAAATCTCTTCTGCTATCTAACTGTAGGCTGGGTTTTATTTTTCTGGAGGGTATGAGGAAAGGGGGATTTTTTTATTATTTTAGAAGGAATTACAGGCACATCACAGAAAAAATAGAAAATAAAGAAAAGGAAACATAACTCCAACACGCTGATATACCCATAACTCCTCCCAGTCTTTTTTTAACATAGCTATAAGAGTTTATAATGATAGTCTATTTAGACCTCGTTTCCTACCTTTGCTTCATTCTGCATCATTAGCCTCCATTGATGACGACCCCCTTGAGGGCAGAGGCAGAGAATCTGGCTTATACTGCCCTTGTCTGTCCCCTTAGAGCACCTAACCCAGGCTGGCACACACTAGGCAGTCAACAATTACTGCGGGTTTTCTTGTCTCCATGCCAGCAGAGAAAGTCATCTGTATTACAAATAACAAATAACAAAATACTACAGGGCTGTATAAGTTACAGAAAATAGAGAAGTATAAATAAATTATTGTATTTACCTATAAAGTCTCCTTTAGTCATTTTCTCATATAATTTGGCTTTTTCTTCCAATTTCTCCCTAGGAGAAAAAAAGACAAGTATTAGAAACGGTCCAACACCTGCCACTCCTGCTAAGGCTGCCTGCGTGTCGTGCCCTGCACAAGAGGCCCGTCTGATGATGCAGCGGCTGTACCTCGAGCTGACCACCCCGCCCTAAGGGGACCCTCAGACCCAGCAACGCCCGCTTTGTCGACTAAATGTCAGTTCTGTGAGAACAGGCCCATGTTTCTCTTATTCATGACTGTAGCCCAGGGCCTAAAACAATACCTGGCACAAGTTCTCAATCAGTACCTGAAAATAAATAATGAAGTAAGATTCCAGGTGCAAATGCCAAGTACAACCTACGTTAAATGCCAAAAAAAGGAGAGAGATGTCCAAACAAAAACATTTTCTATACACAACCTTCCAAATAGATCACCAAATTCAGTGTAAACTCTTTGCATTACTGTTTTCAGACAAGGGTCCCTGGTCATCCATGGCTTATTAGGCTTCTCTAAGGTAGCTAAAGACCAACTTCTTACAAGTCTCTTAAAAATATAGTATCTGACAAATGTAGTGATCCGAAGGGGCACCTGCACCCCAATGTTTATAGCAGCAATGTCCACAATAGCCAAACTGTGGAAAGAGCCCAGATGTCCATTGACAGATGAATGGATAAAGAAGATATGGTATACATACACAATGGAATATTACTCAGCCATCAGAAAGGATGAATACCTACCATTTGCATCGACAGGGATGGAACTGGAGGACATGCTAAGTGACATAAGTCAAGCAGAGAAAGACAATAGAGGATCATCAGGGAAGAGAGGAAAAAAATAAAACAAGACAAAACCAGAGAGGGAGACAAACCATAAGAGACTCTTCTTAAACAAAGGAAACAAACTGAGGGTTGCTGGAGGGGAGGGGGGTGGAAGGATGGAGTAACTGGGTGATGGACATTAAGGAGGGCATGTGATGTAATGAGCACTGGGTGTTGTCTAAGACTGATGAATCACAGATCTGTACCTCTGAAACCAATAATACATTATATGTTAATTAACGGAATTTATATTTTACAAATGTTAAAAAATATATATGTATCTGTTTTATACAAAGCATGAATAATTTATTTGTGACACATAGCTAATAAACAACAAACATCAACCCTGGTATTTCAATAAAGCAGCCTCTCTGCTCACATTAATTCTGATGACGTTTATTTTTTAGTGGGTACAGACGCAGTAAGACGGCTGGCAATTCTTTATTCTGGAAATACTTAATGATGGCAAAGAGAAGCCCCAAAAAGGTCATCTGAGCTTTTGCCTGTGAAGAATCACACTTAATCACAATGGAAAATTTCATTTCTAATGGCGTCCCGAGACAACAAAGTCCCTTGGTCACACGGCTGTGTGCTCTGGAGCGACCTACCTCACCTCTCTTGTGCCCCCAATTCCTAAATCTGGAATAGATGAAAAAAACAGCACTCCCTCTTAGGGTGGCCACGAAGAGTACCTAGACCACACCCGAAAGCTTGCCGTCAGTTACGGCATGTGCTTCTCTGCCATCTGGGTCAGAAAGATTCCTCTCCCATTTTACACATTCATTCCACGGGCACTGCTTCCAGGCCTCCTCTGTGCCAAGCACTGTTTCAAGCACCAAGGGCTCGGCAGTCAACAAGACACAGTCCCCACGCTCATAGAGTTCTTGTTATAGAAGGGGAGAAGGACAGTAACAAATCAATGAGAACGAGGATTTCAGACAAGTGCTGTCAAGGGGAAGAAATAAAAGCAGTTGTCACCACTGGAGGCCCTTCAACTTCCAAAAGGTTAATTTGCCCTATATCAGAGGGGGCTTAATGTAATAACCTCTGTCATTATAGACTCTTACTTTTTCATGAAAATAAAACTTTAATTAAAAAAAACAAAACACAAAAAAAACAGGTGTCAGGACAGAGTAACCGGGCGGATACTAAGCTAGAAAAGGAAGCCCAGGGAAACCTCTCTGAAGGTGACATTTGAGCTAAGGCTTATAGAGCAAGAAGCCAACCATGAGAGGATCTTGGGAAGAAAGCAAGTGAGGCAGAGGAAAGAGGAGGTGGGAATGAGCTTGGTATGTTCAAGCAGAGACCAGAGCGGTGGAGGATGCTGAGTACAGGAGAGAGGGGCACAAAATAAGGACAGAGAAAGGCAGGGACAGGAACGTGTGGGAAAGGATAAGGAGTCTGGATGCAGTGTAACAGAAAGAAGATGGCAGAAGAGTCTACAAAGGAATAATGGAGATCAAGCAAGATATCAGAGAAATGGCCACTGGATTTAGTAGATGAGGAAGTCATTAGAGACTTCAAGGAACAATTTCTTCAGTCGAGTAAGAAAGATGGAATTCAGAGGGCAAGAGCATGGGACACTTATCTGAAACTACTATGTGCCAGACACTACATAACTCCTTTAATCCCCTCAAGAGCTCCAGGAGCTGAGTATAAACTGCCTCACTTCACAGATAAGAAAAATCTCAATGGAGAAGTAACTTGCCTAAGGCCTTACACCCTCATGGGACTGTCCCTGCCTGTTTTGAGCTCTGGGGAGACGCAGAAGTCCTGCAGACCAAGGAAAGACTTGATTCCTCACAAGCGCAGTGAAGCCGAAGTATTACGTTAACAGGTCATTGAACAGAAAAAAAATCATAGCAAAGTACCCGGGGAAACTGTTATACAGAGTTTATACATTTATAAAGAATAAAAGATTACAGTACCTTTCAACAAATTAGAATTCTGAGAATATGTCCAGTAGGTGAGAAAGATGTCTCAAAAATTAACATATCCCATGTCTGCTGGGAACAGGTCAAATGCCAAGAAAAACAATCCCCCAAATGTGCTAATATCCTGCCTCTTTTTTTCAGACCCAGAAGAGCTGAGCAACCTTAGCGACCACTGTTTGCTACTGCAGTTTTTATTATGCAATAGATCCAAAAGCACATGAGTCATGACAGACATTAAAACTTGGGGTTCTCTCTGAATCTAGAGTGATACTGCAAATAAGGGAGAGTTCTTTACAGAAGAATGTCAGCTAATAAATGGAATGAAAAATAAAAATAAAGATGGAACAAAAGAATTAGAAAAATCATCACTTTGAAATCATCAATGTAATAACGATGTGGAAATATGTTGGTGAACAAGCATAGTCTCAGAGTTTCCCTCCTTAGATTATTATTAATTACAAATGGGGACAAGCACCTTTACAGTGGAAAAATCTAGCAGGCCTATCTTAACTGAGTGATCAAACTTCATCACCAATAAAAACTCAAACTGACATTGTGAACCTCTTGCTGTGATCCAACAGGAAGGACACACCATGTACATCATATTCTTAAGGAAAAGCAGTTAATGTGACTCTAATCAGATTATGGGACACTGCGGATCAACAGGTCTGGATTCTTCAAGAACAGCAATGGTATAACAGACAACAAAAAGGCATGGGAATTAGTCTAGATTAAAAGAGACTAAAGAAATATGCCATCTGGGGTGCCTGGCTGGCTTAGAGGAGTGTACATCTCGATCTCAGGGTTGTGAGTTCGAGCCCCACGTTGGGTGTAGATTACTAAAAAAAAAAAAAAGAGAAAAACTTTAAAATAAAGAAAGAAAGAAAGCCATGCTATAACCAAAATGTCTCCCTCTTAAAGAGAAAAAGAAAGAAAAATATGAAAACTAAATTCAATGTGCAATCTTTGAATTCTGGATTAAATTTAAAAAAAACTATAAAGGACTTAATTGTATCAAGATAATTGGTGAACTCTGCCTATAGACCATATAATAGATAATATTATTTTATTGGTGTTAAATTTCTTGGGTATGACAGCATTATCGTAGTGATGTAGGAGAATGTCCTTGCTCTTAGCGGATACATACTGAAATATTTTGAGGCAAAGTATCATGATGTTTAACAAAGTTTCTCTATACACACACAAAGAGGAGAGAAAGAGAGAAGCAAAAGCAGATGTGGAAAAACATTAATTGGTGAACTTAGGTAAATAGTATTAGAAGATTCATTGTACTCTTCTTTCAACTATTCTGTTGTTTTCAAGTTTTTCAAAATAAAAAGCTAGGGGGAAAATTTAGTTTCTAAATGCTACTGTCAAATTACCTAGTAGCCCAGAGCCACACCACCACGCGGACACTTCTTAAACACTTGTTGATGATCTTAGAGCCTAACAAAGGCTCAAAGTGGGACTCTGTTTCATCTTTCAGACTGCAGTTATGTATTCTCTTAAGACTACAAATACATCTGCAAATTATATTATTCTTAGAGTCTATTTTATATTTATAGAGCATATGACTGAAAAGATGACAAAATTAAAACTGTAAATCCAGAAGCGTAAAAGTGGAACTCTCACTTCTTTGCTTGGGTAGCCTCAGAGGCAACTACAGTTAGCAGAGCTTAACTTTACCTTGCTTTGTCTAAAGTCTTCTGTTCCTCGATCTTCTGTTCTGCATCCTTGTCAGCTCGATTTGAAACTCCTGCATTCTGTTTGCTCCAGATACTTGGTTTCTGCAGCATATTTATTTAAAAAGACAAAACAGAACCAAGTGATTGCAAAACAAAAATCTCTACTTACACATCGGAAGAAAAAAAAACGGATTAGATCTTATGAATCAATGGAGAAAACTAGATCTGACAGCCAACCTATGTCGTGCAAATAGACTATACAAGGAAAAGCTAGTGCTGAAAAAAAAAAGCCCTAAATTATATAAAGAATTCCTTTACAAGATACAGTTACTTATCTATTATCTCCTGAATGATTACAACTTAATTTAATAGATTTAGTAATATAAGTAATAAATACCACAACCTACTCACAACTGTTGAAGACCCTGACATTTTCTGCTATATTGCTGTATTATCTAATTATTTACCTGTTTGGATTAATAATACCTATACAGCTGATCTTCCATGAGAATGTACACAAACCACTAATTAAAACATGCACTCTTCCAAAAGAAGAGCTAAGTAATTACAGTATTATAATGCTCTAATTTCTTTTAAATGCTCTAATTTCTATTTTAATATAAAACATTTTATGCAGATGGTCAGCTACAAGGGAGTTTCCTTTAATTTTTATATGTAGCAGAGACCAGGATATTTTCAAAAAACCTAGGTATGGTATAATTCCCCCATATTTGGAATTAATGGAGATAACTAGATCTTATTTTTACCTTATTAGTTGTTTTTGGTTTTCCCAAAACGCCAGAATCTTTTAGAAGTTTTTCTTGTTTGAATTCTTCTTGTTTTCGGAAGAGTTCAGCCTTAAGGTCTACCAACTAGAATAAAACCAATAAGCAAACAAAAACATTTAATTAATTCTAATGACTGACTAGATTTCCAAGTTCTTCTAATTCTCAAAGTAAGATTTAAAGTTCCTATAAATGGACAATAATGGATACAAAATTAAATGTCTGAATGTACAAAATAAAACCAAGTCATACTGCATTCCAGTTCTGTTGGTAATGTATTTCTACCCTAACCTTCAATACTGGGCTAAGGGGAGAGTGATTAAGCAAAGTAAATGAAGTTTGCATCTGTTAGATTCAGATTGAACTAACAACTTTAAGGGACACCTGGGTGGCTCAGTCGGTTAAGTGGCTGCCTTCGGCTCAGGTCGTGATCCCAGGGTCCAGGGTCCTGGGATCAAGGCCCACATCAGGCTCCTTGCTCAGCGGGAAGCCTGCTTCTCCCTCCACCTGCTGTTCCCCTGCTTGTGCTTTCTCTGTCTCTCTCTGACAAATTAATAAAATCTTAAAAAAAAAAAAATGAACTAACAACTTTAAATACCTTCTCTCTGCCTGACACTGTACTTGGCTTTTTTTTTTTTTTTTTTTTTAAGATTTTATTTATTTGACAGAGGGAGACACAGCGAGAGAGGGAACACAAGCAGGGGGAATGGGAGAGGGAGAAACAGGCTTCTCGCCGAGCAGGGAGCCCGATGTGGGGCTTGATCCCAGGACTCTAGGATCGTGACCTGAGCCGAAGGCAGACGCTTAACGACTGAGCCACCCAGGCGCCCTTGTACTTGGCTTTTTTATACTGTAATCTCATTTAATCATCAAAATTTATTATTTCTGCAGAAAAAGGTCTTTGTTCAGCAACTATCTAAGCACTGAAGAATAGGATACAAACATGAAATAGACATTCTCCTGCCTCAAACAGTTAGAACCTAATTAAAAAAAAAAAAAGGTAACTTATAATACCAGTAAAATGTAATAAATGACTTCAAGAGTGGAAGAAAACAGGGGCACCTGACTGGCTCAGGGGGTGAAGCATGAGACTCTTGATCTCGGGGTTGTGAGTTCCAGCCCCACATTGTGTGTAGAGATTACTTAAAAAAATCTTTAAAAAGGTGGGGGGAGGTGGTAGAAGAAAAGAGCATAAAAGTTCAGCTACAGGAGCATTTCCTTCTGTCCACAGTGATCAGAGACACTTTGAGCTGAGCCTTAAAAGATAGGCAAGGGGCGCCTGGCTGGCTCAGTCAGAGGAGTGTGTAACTGTTGATCTCAGGGTCATGAGCTTGAGCCCCATGTTGGGTGTAGAGATTACTTAAATAAATAAAACTTAAAAAAAAAGAGATACGCAAGATTTCAACAGCTAGAAATAAAGTGGATTGAGTGAATGAGAAGAGCTCCAAGTTTATGTATGTTCTAGAAACTTTAAGTTTAGTTGAATCATAGGGTTCAAGAACAGGAAAGGCCAGGGCAAAGGGAACAGGGCAGTTGGGTGAACATCCATGCCTATCTCTCACTTGTACCAATCACCACTGTGTACTCCGCAAAGAAAGATAAAATGACAATTCCCTTTTTAAAGGTCCAGATACAGCTCCCTATAAATCAGATACTTATAAAGCCCAGCATCACAGACTGACTTCTAAGGGAAATCAAAATGACTGAGTTCAATGATCTATTTTGGAAGACGTCAATTTAAAAGCAGCCTTGGCAGGGATTTAATAACGCTAAGGGCAGTTTCATCCCAGACATACTAAGTTTCTAAACACAAAAACTGTAGACCCTTCTTCTGAGCCTTCTTCACTGTAACAATTTTCTAGCCACACATTTTCCTCTTCTATGACTACTTTTGAGTTTTAAAAGGAAGATGCTCTGAAAACTGCCCATTTCCAGATGGCATTTCTACTACGGTTATTGCTAAATTTTAACCTGTCAGGATAGAATAATATTTATAGCTTTTTGATTCCTTACGCGCAACCATAATAACCAGTACTAATTTTCAATATTAGACAAGGAAAAGAGACTCAAATATTGGGACACATAGTAGTTTTCCTTTGCACTCCCTTTGCATCCTAATACTTTGCAGGTAATTGAAGATTAAATCAAAGATTAGGCAATTTGCTCTCATGTAACAGAAAAGGCAGTAGCTCTGATGACAAACAGCCTGAGTGCGCCAGTTCTATCACTAAGAATTCTGTATGTAAGATGGGGAAAGCCACTTTCCCTCACTGGGCCTCAAATTTATCAGCTATAAAACACGGATATTAATAGCACCTACTCTCTAAAGCAGCTGAGAGGATTCAATGAGACAATGCACAGAAACGTACTCCGAGCAGGTTTTCTTCCTCGAAGTAGCTACTTTAACAAAACTGCTTACATCCTGCTGGACCTTACAGCCCGCAGGCACCGCAACCTATGGGTGCATTCACAACTGTTTAGTTCCTGATCGGGACGCTGGGCGCTCTCGGATCCCGGGGAATAAGTCACCCTCTCTCATGTTCTGGGAGGACCCTGCTGGTCCCTGGACTGGAAAGGAAACGAGGAAGGGGAATGTGTCAGCACAGCAAGCACACAGGGAGACAGGACTGGCAAGGAGGCCTGGCCCGGTTGTCGCAGAGGGGAGGCAGGGACACTCTTAAACGGGAAAAGACACCAGGTTCAGGTCTGTATCTAAGGAGGGAATCCTGGTCCGGGTGTACGTCCGAGGGGAGAAGCCAAGTGCGGGGTCCTGTAAGTAAGAAAAGTTGGCCCGGGTCCCCAACTGAGAAAAGCCAGGTCTGGGTTCCTGTTTGAGGGAAGGCCAGGTCTGGGTCTCCCGAGTGAAGAAACAAGGTCGAGATTCTTGTCTAGTGGACATGAGGAGAACTCGGAGCCCCGTAGCGTCATTTGTGCCCGCACTCACCGAGGAGGCCGTAACATCCAAAGGCTTTTTCCTCCGGTCCATTCTGGCGCCAGAGCGTCTCAGCGCAAAGCTGGACGCCGCACAGTCTCCCGCAGGCCTCAAATGCCTGCGTTCGGCACAACCGGAAGTGTCTGTAATAATAGCGACGATAAGTATGCGACGCTGGCGCCATCTTGGAAAGGTCCGATGTTGTGCGTATTGCGTCTGCCACCATTTTGAGAGAGTCAAAAAATGCCCAGTGTTAAGGCCATCTTGAAGAAAGAGGAAGGATAACAAGGGCTAGTGTTGGCGCCATCTTGAGAAGGGCGGAATGTGGCTTTCAGAGCAATGGACGCCATCTTGAGTGGGGCAGATTAGGTGTTGGGGTGGCGCCATCTTGGGGAGGGCGTAGTGACCACAAATGTTCGTGATGAAAAGAAAGGTGGATTGGTAGGACTGGAAAGATCTAAATGCCATTTGAAGACCTGCGGTATGACTGGCACTGTCTGGTGCTTCTCACACGTTAACTTATTTAATTCTCACAAGAACCATATGTGATTATATTATATAGGATTATTATATTAAGCTTGGTAGAAATGATAATAATAGAAAGCATTAATATAGTGCTTACTATGTGCCACTTTACATATTTCAGCTGGTAAGAACATGAACTCCAGAGGCCAGTTTCCTGGCTTCCAATCGCACTTACTGTTCATGTGGCTTTGGGAAAGTTACTTAACTTCTCTGTGCCTCAATTTCCAAATGGGAATAAAATATTATCTACTTCATGGGATTTAATGAGAATGAAATAAGTTAAATGAGCTAGTCTTGATAAAAATATTGATTGTGTTAGACAGACTAATGACCCCCTGCCAAAGGTGTCTGTCTTTTAATCCCCAAAACCTGTGAATATGTTACCTCTATGGCAAAAGGGAATTTGCAGCCATGATTAAATTAAAGATCTTGAGATGGGGAGATTATCTGGATAGGCCCAATGTAATCAGAAGGGTTGTAATCAGAAGGGTCCTTATGAAGGAGGCAGAAGGATCAAAGACCACATGCTAGGGAATGCGGGCAGCCTCTAGAAGGAAAAGAGAAATCCTCTTCTAGAACCTCTAGAAGGAGTGCAGCACCATGACACCTAGATTTTAGCCTTGTAGTGATTCTGCACCCCAGTTCAATGTGTGAGGGTTTTCCCACACCACCAAGCAATTCTTCAATGGCAGCTGTGTCCTACAATTCAAATCAATTCTGACATTATCTAACTGGAGATAGCCTCAGATCCCATAGGTTAAGGGCTCAGTCCTACAAGACTGCCTTCACTTCAGATACCAATTCCAAGTCCAGGCTGTGACCTGTGCTTCTAAATTGGAGGTTCCAGTGAACCCCTCCTTGGGTTTGATTAATTTATTAGAACAGCTCACAGGACTCAGAGAAACATATTACTTACTAGATTACTGGTTTAGATTATAAAGGGATGTAACTCAAGAACAGTCAGATGGAAAAGACGCACTAAGGCAAGGTATTTGGGAAGGGGGATGGAGATCCCTTGACCTCTCTGGGCAAGCCACAAATCTCCACAAATCTCTACATGCTCACAAACCTGGAAGCTCTCCGAACTTTTTTAGAGGGTTTTATGGAGGCTTCATTACGTAGGCATGATTGATTAAATCACTGGCCATTAGTGATTGAACTCAATCTCCAGCCCCTCTCCCCTCCATGGAGGTCAGAGGGTGGGACTGAAACTTCCAACTCTCTAATCACACTGTGGGTTATGGTTCTCCTAGCAACCAGCCCCTATCCTTAGGTGCTTTCCAAAAGTCATCATCAACATAACAAAAGACCCCTTTATTGCTGTCTTCCCTTAGGAAATTCCAAGGGTTTAGGAGCTCTGTGCCAGGAACTGGGCTGAAGACCAAATATACATTTATTATAAATCACAATATCACACCTTGTAAGGCTCATTTCAGACTTTCGACCTCCAGAAAAATAGGAGAATTTGTGTTGTTTTAAGCCAGTAAATCTGTAGTAATTAATTATGAAATGGCTTAGAAGCACGAAGTTGAACAAAAATCAAAATGGCTGCACTAATGTTTCAGCAAGTCTCGATTTTTAAACTAAGCAACCTTTTTCTTCTCTTCCCCAAACCTCCCCTCCTCTCTTCTTAGCTTTTTTGTTTCAGGAACCCCGTATCACCCCGAAGACATGGCAAATGAGGCTGGCAGCATATAAACAATTCCTGTCAAAACCAGCTAGATCCTGATTTCCCTAGGAAGCACCCCAGCCCTGACCTTTGGGAGGGCTTGCAGTTTTGAAGGCTTTAGCTTGCTGCAGCCTCCTCTGCCTGGCAAAAGCAATAAAGCTGTTGTTCCTGTTTACCCCAAACTCTGTCTTCGTGCGTTATATTTTGGCTCTGAGGCACGGAGGTCAGTTTTCGACGACAGTTACCATAGGAAACTGATAGAAATGATGAGTTTAGCGGTAGCACTAGTGGATGTCAGACATGTGTGTAACTCTTTTCATGGGTTATCTATTTGGCTTAATCCTTGGAATAATCTCAGAGGTCGGAGCTATTATCCCCATTTTACAGAGGAGAAAAACAAGGACCAAGAGGTTAAGTGATGCACCAAAGGGCCTTTGCCAGCTAGCTAGTGCTGGAGCCTAGAGTCAAAGAATAACTCAAAGACATTGAGTTAATTTTTTGCATGCTATTTCCTTGTAAAGAGGGGAACCATCTGAAAATGGCTAGAGAGGAATTAATAAAAGAAAGAGGGAAGAGGGGAGAAGGAGAAGACAAAGACAAACTGGAAACCATGAACTTTAGTTTTCTTGCCCAGCAATGATGCCATTCAGAGGGTTCTGATCTTTGGCAGCTAGAAAGAAACTTTAGTTGTTTATGGATGCCCAGAAGACCTCAAGAGTTGAGCTTTCTCTGTGTAATGCCTGTCATGGTCCTTTGCTGTCATCTTCATGCTCATTAGGCAGGTTTATACCATCACCTTTACCAGAAGTTCTCACCAGAGTGGCATCCAGCTGATTTTAATTACCTACCAAGACGTTGAAATTACCAAGAAAAAAAAACAAGGAATCTCCTTTATTTACCCCAGCTTTACACACTTCAAGGTCTGGAGAAGCAGGGAAAGCTTCTTCTTGGATTGACCAGAATGCCCTCTGAGCACACCCTTGATTTTTCACATATCCTGTTTCCTCAAATTCTTCCTTTGATGCTTTCCAAACGTGGGTCAATCTGGAATTGCCTTCTGCTACCAAATACAAAAATTGAGGCCACCCTCATGTTCTTTACCAGGCCATTCTCCTCCGGATCTCAGATCACGGACCTGGATTCACTCTGGAAGAAAGAGGCGGACAGGGGCTACTCTAGCCTGGTGAGAGAGAGCACAGGTTTCCCTCCAAGGAGCCTGGGATCAGCCCCAGCTGCACCCCTTCAGCTACCTCGAGAACATTGCCTCACCCCTGTTTGCCTCAGCCCCTGTACCTAGTTGGGCCCACAGGATGTTTGAGATACAGAGCACAGAAATGGCTTGCCTGCTGACAGGCGCTGTGCACGCATCACTTGCAGGATACAGAAGTTTTGCTCAGCGCCAGTTTTCTCACAGCAGAAGGCACACACCTGAAGACAGTCTGTGTTATGACGCTGCATATTTTGCAGTGTTCTGAGGTCCATTTTGTCCCCCTGCTGGGTCCCCAGGGGGTGGGACTGGGTGGGAGACCAATTATCTTCTTCCTGCTCATCTCTTAAGTGGATTTTGTCAAATCTCCTAGGCCTTTTAAAGAAGGGGGAGAGAGGAGACCTTCTGAAACACACAGCAGCTATTTCCCCGTGGACACGGCCACCGAGCCATGCTCTTATTTTTAAAGCGGGCCCTGGAGTCATTTTTTCCAACACGAAGTCTCAGAGCAGCTTAGTCGCAGGCTGCAGCCTGTGTTGCTGCTGTAGGGCTTTAATCGGCAGTTAAGTCAAGAGGTTTAATTTCATCCAGGCCCCCTTTCAGCATGTGTACCATTTTTCTACATATCTGGTTTCCTCAGACTAAAAATGTGTCTCTCCCCCATGCGTCCAGCCCGTAGCATCTTAACCTTTGTTCTGTCTCCAGAGCACTGCCTGTGATAATAAATTACTCAGCACCGGATGAATTAGCCAAAGCCAGTGGGTGAAAAAAGATTAGGTTGGACCTAAAGAAATTAGGTTCTAAGCACAGACACAGGATGAGGCTTGGACCCTGGATGACAAAGAAGCTTTACCTCTATTGGCATCAGGCACAAAATCGGTTGTTGGCAAAATACCACATTGAATCCCCACAACGACCTCAAGAGTATGTGTTGTTATTTTCCTTATTTTGTAGATGAGGAAACTGAGACCCAGAGAAGTTAAGTAACTTGACCAAGGTCACATACCTAGTCTTGGTCCCAAGATTCGAACCCAGGCAGCCTAGTTCCAGAACCTCACACTGTCCTCCCCCAGTGGATTTCCATTCATTAATTTATTCATTTATCCATTTAAACCTACCGAGGAAGGGAGAAAATGTTATGTAAGAACGGACCCCAGAATATTTCTGCAGAAGGCACCTGTCCTTAGGTCACTGTAGGTGGAAGGGGCCGAGCAGGTGAATGCCAGGAGAGGCCTGAAGGTGCAGGCTGGGGCGGGACAAGGATTATTTGGTGGCCTGGAGAACCCACCTGAGCTTGCAAGTCTGGAATAACAGGATGGTGAGTGGGGCTTGTCCTGCCAGCTGGGAAATTGGTGCTTGAGGCCACAGTTGAACACAAGAGGTACAAAGAATTCTATGGCCTGGAGGAAACTGCCCATCACTGGGGCCTGAGTGTTGCCCCCAACCTCAACCAGTGGCTCTGAGGAGAACAGGGGAAGATGCCTTACCACACTCAACCCCACACCAGCCCCACTGCTGGGAGGGAGCAGAAGAGCCTGAAGCCAAGTGAGGGGCTCCAAGGAGGGGCACAGAAGGCAAGTCAGGGACCTGGCAATGCTTGGGTGGGGGTATCCCTCAGAGGATGGTGAAGGCCATGAAGTGGGGAGAAGCAGACCCTTCCTTCTGGCCCCGTGTTAGTTTCCCAGGCCCAAACCCGGTGGCTTAAAACAATAGACATTGCCTCACAGTTCCGGGGGCTGGAAGTCTGAGATCAAGGTGCCAACAGGGCCACAACCCTGCAGTCTCTTGGGGAGTCATTCCTTACCTCTTCTTAGCTTCTGGTGGTTTGCTGGCAATCTTTGGTGTCCCTTGGCTTGTGGATGCATCACTCCAGTCCTCCGTCTTTGCTTGGCCTTCTCCCTGTGTCTCTGTCTTCACATAGCCGCCTTTAAGGCTGCTGGGCATTTTGGATTAGGGGCCCAGCCTCCTCCATATGACCTTGTCTTAAGTGATTACATCGGTTAATGACCATATTTCCAAATAAGGCCACATTTAGAGATACTGCGGTTCAGACTTCAATACATCATTTGATGGAGGGGACACATTTCAACCCAGAACAGGCTCCACGGCCAGTCTGGAAAAGGACGGCCGGTGGATCCAAGGTGCTGGCTAGGAGGAAGGAATCTAAAATCTCTACCCCAGAGAGCCCGGGGTTTGTAAACAGCCTGGGGCTTCGTTAAGAAGGGCAGAAGGAGGGCCAGAGAGCCTGGCTGCAGAGACGGGACAAGAGAATGCTGGTTTGTGTGTACGCCCCCATCCAGCTCAGGCTGCTTGGAGGCCAGCTTGCGAAGCCTGTCTCTCTGCTGAAGTCACTCATCACTGACATTAACTTTGATCACCTGGCTTGAGGCCGGATTTGCAGGTTTCTCTACTAGTAAGGCATCTTTAACCCTTTGCATACCTAACTCTTTGGAAGCAAGTCACCTGGGTCAGCCCACTGTCAAGTAGGGCTGTACAAGTTTTACCTCATTGGATTTTCACAATGACCTAACCTGGCAGGGCCTGTTACCATCTCATTTTACAGCGGAAGGCAATGAGACTCAGGGAGGTTCAGTGTCCGCACTGAGACCATGCGGGAGCTCCCAACCTCACACACCTGTCTCTCCTACAAGATGGGGCTCCTGCACCCACCTCTCCCCAATTCACCCCTTCTCTGTGTCCTGTCTGCTGTCCCCACTCTTCAGAGTTTCTTTATGGCCCCAAGTTTGCTATGAGACTGTACTTGAAAGAAAGAGGCCCCGAATCACATTCCTTTTTGCAGACATTACAGGGTATCACGGAGCTCTTTATTGCAAATGACCTGCTGCCTACTTTCATTTCCTGCATGGTCTAGATGGACACAGATAGAGGCAGGGAGTGACAGGCACCCACAGGGAGGTGCTGTGAATCTCACTAGAGGGACCCTAGTGATGGCTGCATCGCTCCTGGATCCTGCAAGGGAGACACAGACTGCAGGAAAACTGGGGCATCAGCCTGGGTCCTGTGACTTTGGGTGGAGGGACCTAGGGTCATGGTCTTACGGGTATAGAATAGGATCATTGAGAGAGAGAGAAAAGCAGAAGCTGCTGGATAAACTGGGCTCTGGCATCCCACCTCCATCTTCCTTCCTACCTTCCTTCCTTCCCAGTGTTCATCCTCAAAATGACAGCACACAGGAAGTGTGTTTATCCAAGCATCTGATATTCACCGCACACCTTACAAGGGCCTGTTCTGTGCTGGGAATCATACTGGCGCTCTGCATATGCTGTCCTCCTTCATCCTCATAGCAGCCTGGGAGATGGGATTCTTATGTCCATTTTACAGATGAGCAGATGGAGGCTTGGAGAGGGAAGATGACTCACAGCTGGTGGTGGAGCCAGAATTCAACTCAGGGGTGGCTGACTGCAAAGACTTTGCTCTTTCTACCCATTACTCATCTACTCATTCATTCAACACATTTATTTTTTACCTTTGCATGCACACCAGCTGTTGTGCTAGGTGCCGGAGAGACAGAAATAAATGACACAGGCATGGCGCTCTCCTCATGTCCTCCGGTTCCACAGGGAAAACAGATCCCTCCCCTCCTGGGTAACCAGTGCGTTACTGCATTGTAGATCAGCCTTGTCATGATCACTTATAAGATAATGGTGATGTGGTGTGATAATGGAGAATCATGAGGTGGTGGAAGGAAAGGTGTCACTGAGCAGGTGACATGTAACTTGTACCTGGATAATTGGAAGAGCAGGGGGAAATGCATTTAAGATAGAGGGAACAGCATG
This sequence comes from Halichoerus grypus, assembly GCF_964656455.1. Lineage (NCBI taxonomy): Eukaryota > Metazoa > Chordata > Mammalia > Carnivora > Phocidae > Halichoerus > Halichoerus grypus. The sequence goes on along the minus strand of NC_135712.1, from coordinate 162,801,120 downwards.
TACAAAGGCCCTGAGGTCTAAAAGAGGTCAGATGAAGGCAAAGGTGCTTAGCATCAAGTGAGGGAGGGGGAGGGTACAGGATGTAAGGTAGGAGAGGTGGGCAGGATCCCAGTCATACAGCGCTTTGTAGATCAAGGGGAGGGCTCCAGAATTGATCCTGGGTGTGATGGAAGCTGTTGGAGGATTCTAACCAGGGCCGTAACAAATCTTTTCTCTCAAGGTGCTCACATTTTAGAGCAGGGTTTCTTAACCCTGGCGCTGTTGACATTTTGGACCAAGTAATTCTCTGCGGTGGGCTATCCTGGGCATTGTAGGATGTTTAGCGCATCCCTGACCTCTACCCCTTAGATGCCATTTCCTCACCCCACCCCACATCTCACTGTGACTACCAAAATGTCTCCAGATATTATCAAATGCCCGTCTTTGAGAACCACTGACTTAACATATGAAAGGTTTAGTTGTTGCTTTCACAAAGTCCAGTGTCGCTGGGCCCAGTTGCTCTCCTGGGTGGCTTGCCTCCACACAGTGACTGAGGTATGAGGACCTATTCAGCAGGTGGCTCCAGTTTCTCAGAACGCTTTGCTTCCACCTGACAGGCAGGGAAGAGAGACAGTGTGGATAGTGGCCAGGCTGGATGTGAGTACGTATGCCATTCCCACCCACAGTCCACTGGCCAGCACTCAGTCCCGTGGCCCCAGTCTACCTGCAGGGAGGCAGGAGCATTCTTTCCTCGTGCACCCAGGAGATGGACATGCCCTTGGTGGCATAAAGCACCGCCTCCACACAAGGAGCTACGCATTTACTTACAGTGACCCGCTGATGGCTCACAACACCCAAGCAGGTAGTTTAATTCCATTTTCCCAACACTTATCTGAGTCATGGGCCTGTCGTCAGAGCAGGGACGCTGGGTCCCAGGGGAGCACACCAATGAGAAGGCTCAATGCTGGGCTCCTTGGACCACAGCAGCTTTAGGCTGACACAGGTAATAGAGGGTTGCAGTTTGTCTTGCCAGCATCCCACGCTCCTTTGTGAGGAAGAACCCTCAATTTTTATTTGGGGAGGTAGCCTTGCACACTGAGTCTCCCTGCCCAGTGTCAGCCAGTGAGTGTGGTGCATTCCTTGGGCCACGGTGCTTGGTTCATGGTCTCCTCATCCTGCTCAGTCAAAGTAAGTCTCAAGATTTTGCTAAGAATGCTGGGACAGAGACTCACCTTTTTCAGGCTGGGTGTGAACCAATGTTGCTGGCAACCACCTTGTGGCCGGGAGGAAAATCCTGAGAATGGAGCCAACCTGGAGAAAGTGGAGAAGAAAGACAGAGACAGAGTAAAATCAAGTTCAGATGGCCTATTTGTGCCTTGTGTCTACCCTCAGGAAGTCAGATAGACTCCTTGAACTTTCTCATTACACAAATCAGTAAGTTCCCATTTCCATCACTTGCAACCAGCAAAGTACTGAGCAACATAATACATTTTCCCCTCAAGCCCTGGGAAGGGGCTGGATCTGCAGGAGTGAGTATCTGTGGAACCCCCCCACGATGCACAGGAATGCGAGAGTTGGGGACAGAAAGCTGAGAACCGGGGCCAACTAGAAAAGGTTCTTAATATCTCTAATATCAGGACAAAGTTGCCCTGACAAGCCACCCTTAACTTAAAGCTCAAGTAAAGAAAATAATATCCAACATTGCTTCCAGCTTATGAATCACTAACCTAGCAGGCCTTGACCACAATCCTGAGAAGTAAATACATCTAAGATATCAGGTGAGGAGGCTCAGAGAGGCTAAGCAACTGGCCTAAGCTCACCCAGCTTAAATGGTAGAGTTGGGACTCAAAGTCAGGTTTCTCTGACTCAACAGTCCATGTGTTCTTTGGAGTTTTTCTATATAATAAACTCTAACATCTCCCTGAGCTTGTTTTAAAACATAAAGCCAGGATAGCCTTTTGTTTTTATCCAAGGCTGGGATTTAACAGGCTACCCACCCAGGTCACCCAGACATAGACTTGGGGAAGCCAGAGGAATGCCCCCCACCAGTTCTTCCTCCCTCTGGTCCTGTGTTTGGGTAACAAACGCCTTCGTTAGAGTACATATTTAAGCATTTCCAGGGCACACAACATCTGCTACAAGCACGCTCGCCTTCCCTTCTGCAGGTGCATGGTTCAGCGTGGGCGAGACGGAGCACAGAGAAGACGCGCTAGAAATGTCAGACAATAGTCACACCCCGCCATCTAAGAATTAACAAGCCTTTGCCGAATGGCTTCTGTCAGCAGCCCCAGGCGTGGGGGACACACCCCCTTCAAGCATGGCGTGTTTGTGCTCCTGGCAGGTGTGTGTGTGTGTGCGTGTGTGTGTGTGTGTATGCCCGTGGTTTGTGGGCGTGCACACACACTCGTGCGCACACAGCCCCTAACCAGAACTGAGTGGCAGCACCTCCTAGAGCCGAGCAAGTGAGTCAGCCACCCAGGAAAGGGAGGCATCATGATGATGATTTTTTCAGATGGAATGATGCTTCCTGCCACTTAAAGGAAAAAAAAAAAAGTCTTCCTGGTAATTTAGAGGAAACAAAAAACCAAATCAAATCCCAACTCTTACAGGCTCTCGGGAGACTCATTAGTGTGATAGGTACTTTATCATAAAGAAATTGGGTTTCTCTTTATGTAAGTGAATCAACACAGAATTTCTTCACAACCAGTTCTGGACAATAAGCCAAAGTGAATTGTATGCAAGGCTTCTGTTTGTTCTTCCCCTGGACCAACAGGAGGGCTGACTCCAGTTCTGTTGACTGCCCTCACCTGAGGCACCTTGCAGGTGATACATGACCCTAGCTGGCCAATCCTGACTGGTAGAATCTCATGATTGATTAGTAATGTCTGCCTTGGGTCATGAGCAGCAAGCAGAACTTCATATGTCAGATACTTCCCAATCCTGCTTAAGAGTTTGAGACACTGAACATGTCTCATGACTAATATTCTGTTTTTAAAGATTTTATTTATTTATTTGAGAGAGAGTGAGCATGAGCACCTGTGGGGAGGGGCAGAGGGAGAAGCAGGCTCCCTGCTGGGCAGGGAGCCCTACACGGGACTTGATCCCAGGACTATGGGATCATGACTTGAGCCGAAGGCAGATCCTTAACCGACTGAGCCACCCAGGCACCCCTCATGACTAATATTCTTAAAGCAATGAGAATATTCCTTATCAATCCATTAATAAATATTTATTGAACCCGTACACATGCCCAGTCCTGTGCTAGGTTCTGGGGGGCCATAACATGAGAAGGGTGAACAGAATTAGCATGGAGCATCTTCTACAGGCTGGTTGCTTTCTGTCCATGTTCTCAAACTTCATTTCACCATCAAAATACCAGGCCTGAACGGTTTTATTATCCCCACTTTATAGATGTTGCATTGAGGACCAGAGCTAGTCAGGGGCACATCCTGGACTCGAATCCAAGCCTTAGGTCTCTGATCTGAGCCTTTTGCCACCACACCACTCGTTGATTCTGTTTATGCTGATTCTGGTTAATTACAACATAACAACATGACCAGTAACAGCGGCTAACACTTACACAGTCTTTACTATGTGTGAGGCAGGGCTTTGCACAGTTAATTCACTTTCCAGTTCCTATGTTAAATAGAAGGGCAGAAAAATGGATAATAAAATGTATTTCCCAACCATAAGAAGCTCGTAGTTCAGCCACTGAGACAAAGACTTAGGTGGGTAATTAATAATTTCATGTTCACGTTCACACTCTCAACCTAATAAAGGTCAAGACTCGGCTCAAACATCATCTGCTCCACAACGCCTCCCCTGGGAGCCCCCAGCCTCTAGGTGCTGGGGAGCCCATCTGGTCCGTCTCTGACATCTGCTTCCCAGTACAAGACCTTTCCTAGGGTATGTGCTGGGGAGTATTTGCTTTGTGCATGTGCACATGGAAGTCTCCAGGGATGTATGGATGGCGGAAGGAGATGCTGCCTCTTCTGGGTCAATGAAAGTAAATCTCTGGGGCCTCTCAGAGCCCAGAGACTCAGCCATTTCCGTGTTTGGGGCCTCCTGATAGACCAAATAATGAAGAGATGGTGTTACAAAGTGATATATTTTAAATGGTACAAATCAACGAATGAAGGTTTTGAACAACACAGCAAGGAGTATGTGAGGGAGGTGTTGCTGAAGACCTTGCATAATTCAACCCTCAGAATTCAAGACCCAAGAGGACAAGACAGAGGCAACCCGTGTCTCCGGCTGGCGTGGCGCCATCGTGTGGCAGCAGCTCAGGGCAACTTACAATTCTTTTCCGGCCCACGTAAATGTGAGGATAGGATGAATTGCCACTCCGCAACCTGTGACAGGTCCCATTAGTCACCATGTTCACTGTTCACACCCCTCTCTCACTGGGTCCCGTCCCGGGGACATGGAGGCATGAAGCCAGGATGGCTGTGCCCCCCAACCCCAGGGGGTGCAATCCACACTGTAGCAATGAGTTCCTGCAGAGGCAAGCCCTTTGCTCCCAGGCTCTGGAGTGGCCCCACACCAGTCTTCAGTTTGGGATCCAAGACATCTCAGACCATCGAATCACGCATCCGGTGAGTAAATATTTAGTGAGCATTTACGACATGCCGGAGGCTGTGCTGGTACATAGAGCTCCCTCCCTCCCACTGTCCAGGGGGCTGCTTTCCCACCTTTTTGACATGCTGCATCTCACATCGGGGATTCATACAGCCCATCTGGGCAGTATAAAGGCAATGCTAGGTTTTGCATTTTGTAGGGGGTGAAGAGAAAGCATTCAATGTTGAACAATATTGTGCGAGCACCTCCCATGTGCCAGGCAGTGAGTGTCCTGTGTGCCAAGGACCCAGCCCTGAACAAAACAGGCAAAGATCCTGTCCTCTGGAGCTGCCATTCCAGTGGGGAGAACGGAAAAGAAACCACATAAATAAGTAAAATACATCCTATTTCATCGATTCTATGATGTGGATTTTTTCCACCCATTTAACATGTCTGAAATCAGGGTGTTTCCTACCTTCAATGGTGTCTTCGCATTGTTCTACAGTTTAATTGGTGGTATTTTTTCCTCCTTTGTGGTACAAAACTAATGGATCCTCTTGCTTTTGACGATGTGTGAATTTGATGAGCTGTGGAGTAAATTATACAGTGCTAAGTAATGAGGAGAAAAATCAAGCAGGGAAGCAGGATGGGGAGTGCCGCAGAGTGGGGGCTACATTCTCTAGACAGACCTGGCAGATAGGGAGAAGGTGAGTTTCAGCAAAGACAGGAAGGAGGGGAGGGGTGGCTCTCTTGGGGGAGAGCACTGCCGGTCAAGGGAATGGCATATGCAAGAGCCCGGAGGAAGCAGCCTGCCTGGAAGAGCAAGGAGGCCCACATAGCTAGAGGAAAATGAGCAAGGGGGTGCTGCATAGAGGATGAGTTCAGAGAGGGAACAGGGGCCAGATTATCCTACCTTTACCATCTTTGATTTTTACTCTGAGTGAACCTCAACAGCAATCTTGGTCATCTGATGCCCATTTTCCAGATGAGAAAGCTGAGTTTTAGTGAGGTTTTTAAAAATGTCCCAAAGCAACTCAGGAGAGCAGCGGAGCCCGGATTTGGAGCCAAATCTGATTCCCAGGGCTGCTGTCACCCAAAGCAGGTAGACAAGTAATTGGTGTGGGGGATGATGGTTGGTGCCTAGCCAGGGCCAAGGCAGAAGCTGGTGGGGGACCTGGCATGGAGGAGGCTCTGAAGTCCAGAGGGTGGTCAGCAAGACTAGAGTGATACCTCCTTTAACTCCCTCTGATGGAATCCCCTAAAGCTCAGGCACCCTAAATTCACACAAGGAACACCCCTTACCATATAGTTCTTGAAAGAGGGATTAAATGAGCATGATTATCATGGCAGCAATGACAGTAGAACGGATTTCGTGTGTTTATCTGGTTGCTCAAAGACGTGGGTAAATATGCTAAACAATTAGTTGCTAGTTTATGCACCAGTAATGCCCTATTAAACCAACTTCTAGAACTGTCTCAGGGATTCACTAAGTATTAGGAGCTCCAAGTTGGATGCCTGGAACACGCAGTGACAGAGCAAATCCCTCCCAGACCCTTGGCTGTTGGCAAGGACATGGAGGGAACACAGTGTTACCAAGATCCCAATCCTCTCTTCCTTCTTCCCTCTCTCCCTCCCTTCCTCTCTGGAGCAAGGCTGAATCTGCCAATTTGAAGACCCACATGCCTCAACTGTGGGTAGTGGCAGAGGATAGGCTGACCATTCCAGAATGCTTCCCTTTTGTAGTAGATTCATTGTATCAACGGCCTCCCTGTCCTCACGTCCCTTTGCAATGTGACTTTGCAGCCCCTCTCACTGAGAGATGAGTCTATTTCTCCACCGCTTTGAATCTGAGCTGAACTCATGACTTGCTCTTGCCAGAATGTGGCAGAAGCGATGGTGTGAGTTGTGCAAGTTGTGAGTACTTGCACACTTCCTCTCTCATACCATGTGAACAAAAGAGGTTAGTCTGCTGGATGTAAAACCACTTGGAGGAGAGCCCCGATGTCCCAGTTTACATCCTGGACTAGCTTCAAGCCATCTGAGCCCCAAAAGTACAAGAGGGCCCAGAGGAGATCAGAAAGCTCCTTACATGACTCTCAGCTGACCTCAGACATGTGAATGAGCCCAGCTGAGACCAGAAGTATCATCCAGCCGACCTGTAGTCTCAGGAGCAATAATGTTCACTGTTTCAAGCCATTGAGACTGTAGTGTTTGTTACACAGCAGGAGCTAACTGATACCCCTCTGTTCTAAAGTTGTTCCTGATGGGGCTGGGCAGTGTGACTTAGGATGTAAGGTCTTTTAGTCTTTTTTTTCTTGGTAGTAAGGAGAAAAATAGAAACTGGAGGATTTCTGAAGTAATGTCAGGATATTTGGATATTACTGTAACAGGATAAAAATGACCAAAAATTACTGTGACAGGAAAAAAATGTAACCAGATAAAAGTGTGTCAGGGGACAGTATCCACTGACATGAAGTTCATGCACATGTTTTGCCCCTTACACACACACACACACACACACACACACACACACACAACGAGGACACCTCTGTAAACAAATAAATGAGTATTTCCACTGGAACAGACTCATACTCATGAGCCAACCTACGTGACCCTTCCTAGAATAGTGGGAAGTGTGTATTCTTGTACTTGCTTGCTGACAAGTCTTGAGAAATGGCCAGCCTTGCCTATACTCATTTTTCACTAAGAACTCTATTGTGCTAGAAACATCATGAGTGAAGATTGCAGCCATTGAAAATGGAAAAAAGATGGCGACTCTTCAGGCTTATCAAGAAATGCAATGAAACATTTTGCCAGAAAAAAGGCACTGACCGCCTGTTTCCCCATCAGCTCACTTTCCCCCTAAGGTAGGTACTGCCATGATCCCCATCTCATAGATAAGGAAACTGAGGCTCAATGACCATGCAAGACCACAGCTGAGAAGGGCAGAGTGGAGCCTGGAAGCTCAGGTCCTGCATCCACGTCCCTAATGGGATGGTGGTTCTTGAAAAAAATGGAATCAGCTTGAAAAGGTCTAGCTCTAAAGCTTGGGGGTGGGTACATGGGTCTTTGCGACGTTACTGTTCCTCCACTTTGTATGTCTGAAATATTTGATCACAATTTTCTTAGAAGAAATTAAAAAGACTCAAGCCGTGTTGTTTACTGAACCCCAGGCACTGCATTTCAAATCCTCTGGATGCTCTCCTGGAGCTTCTTTGTTTTAAATTAAAACTTGAGGGAAACAGCAAGAAAAGTGAAGGGAGAGCAGGAAGAAGAAACAGCTTGGGGAAAACACTGGCTCAGCCAGCCACCCGCCCCCCCCCCCCCCAGGCCTTCCCAGGCTCTGGGGATGAGGCGGGCCCCTGATGTGCTCCACCGTTAAGGGTCTGGAATAGCCCGGATTTCAAATATTTTGGCCTGTTTTTCTGTTGAAGAGCAGTTTCCAGCTTGGGAGGATGAGGGTCGCAGCAGCCTCTGTCAGTGCCCCATGTGATGCCCCTGGCCTGGCCATCTGGCGGGGCCAGAGGCCTTTTTCTAGCTGTTGGACAGGCTGGCAAAGCGTTGCCCCAGGGAGCAGCCCCAACCAATGGCTGGAGAGAGTCAGGGTGAAAACATGCCCGATCCCCTGCCCCTCAGGTGGGACAGCTCTGAGCTCCATTCTTCCCTGACCCTCAGCTAGTCCCCACGACATTCCGCTCCAGTTGCCCCCAGCGGTGTCCACACCTGACACTTGCTCATTGGCCGCCTTTCCCTCTGGGACTCACGCGTCACTCTCCCAGCAGCGCACCCTGGACCCCCTCCCAAGTAAAACGCACGCACTTGAATCTTCGTCTCAGTGTTTGCCTCTGAGGGAACCCAAACGAAAGGAAATATTTTCAAAAAGCCCCAGAAGGTGCTTCCGAGATCCTTCTCTCTCTGTCCCTCTGAATTGAGAACCCCTTCAGCAGACCATCAGCCAGGCCTGGAAAGTCAGCCTGCGCAGGATTAACTCCCAACAATTCCACCAGCCAACTGTGTCACCTCAGATAATCGACTTAGGGCATTTGGGCCTCTCAGTTTTCTCGCCTGTCAGGGAGGGAGCACTCCTTTCCCCAGCGTTGTGAGGATTCCACGAGAGACCCACGGACTCACCCTGTTTGGGGACTGACACTGAGCAAAAACTCAATTTATGATTTAAAAAAATGTCAGGAAGCATTACCTTAATATACATGTCACAAAACTTTTTGTCAGACCCTGTTCTGATTTACTTGCTATGTAGGTCACATAGCAAGGCAATGCCTAAAATGTACAATTTAATCACCATTTATTAAGCTCCTTTTCCCTTAGGCTGGAATGGTGTTCTGGAATTATAAATTAGAAAGACCCTCGTTCCCTACTAGCTGGAGGAGGGAGATATAAACAAGTAATACGATGTGAAAAGTGCTCTAAGAGACGTTCAAGGTAGGCACTACGGGTTTGGGTGGCCTGGCCCCACTTGGCCTCTGGTTCCAGAGCTCTGATTTCCGTCCAGAAGCTGACTCTCCCTATTCTAGTACCTCGAGCTCCAGGGATGGCCATGTGACTCAGGCTGGGCCAATGGGAGCTCTTGCTCCCCTGGCTATAGTGATTGGGTCAAGGATCAGCACGTGACCAAGCCGGACCAATGAGACCCGATCCTGGGGCTTTTGCAGGGCTACTGGGAGAGTGAAGTCTTCGTGGAACTTAAAGCTAGGAGGGTCCGGTGTCGGGCTTTGAGGGGCTTCTGGGGGAGCTGTGTGAGGGAGAAGCCACACAAAGGAAGGCAGAGCCAATCCACAGCTAGAAGCAGGTCCCCATGGCAGCTCTACCACCCGGACTTTTCCATTACACAAAGCAATGAATCCTCCCGCTGCCTTTTTCTTAAGCCACCTGCTACCCAGAGTCATGCCCTGTGTCAGGTCCGTGCAAGACACGAAGGAGGCTCGGGGCAAGAGGTCAGCCACCGCATGAGAGGGTCTGGAAGGCTTCTGAAGGAGACCTATGACTTAGGTTTTGAGGGTTAAACTGAAGCTTGTTCTTCGATGATCAAGGCAGGGAAGGGCATTTGAGACAGAGGAAGTAACATGGCAGTGGCATGGAAGTGGGGTTTGGGAGCCCTTCAGTATGTCTAGAGTGTGGGACAGAAGAAAATGAGGCAGGGGAGTTACAAGGGGTCAGATCATAGACTGTCGAGCACCAGGCTATGAGGGGGCGCTTTTCTACTGTGGGATGCTGGGGAGAGGAGCAGATGCTGTGTGTGGTAGGCAGAAGGGAGATGATCAGCTCTCACTAGAGCTGTGGAGACTTAATACACGTCTCTTGTTGAAAGTGCCCCCCTCCTAAGCAGATACCTTAAGGGTTTAATATGCTAAGATTTTAGCTGGGAACGCACCCAGTGGACAGGGGCAAGGCTGAGATCTGAAATCATCTGTCCCACCTCGGCAGCCAAGATTAATGAAATCCGTGTGCAGCGTTCACGTGACAGAGGGGCGGCACGGTAGGGGGAAGGGGAAGGGGAGATGTGGGTGGCAGCTTCGGTGTCTGCTCCACACCCTGAGCAGTTCCACTCTGGTCCCGGTAAGACAGAGCCCTGAAGTTACTGGGCCACCCTCCTTAGAAGGTACCAGGGCCCACCTTCCTTAGAGCCTCCCACTGGAGCCGGCTTCTCGGGAATCTCACCCCTACCTCAGTGGCTTCTCAAACCCACACAGTCCTCGCAGTGACATTTTAGCGGTGCTTAGACATGGGTGCCTTGGACACCTCTTGCTGTCAATGGTAGAACCCCTCCCCCTCCAAAAACCAGGACTTAGGAACTGGAGCAAGAAGGCTGAGTGGGTTGGAGTTGACCCCAGCTCCGTGTGATTCAGCACATGGTCCAGGACCAGCAGTAGCATCATCTGTGAGCTTATTAAAAATCCCTGGCCCTGCCTCTGACCTACTGAGTCAGAATCTGCATTTTAACAAATCCCTAGGTGATCTGCTGGTACATCAGAGTTTGAAAAACTGAGCTACACACTGCATGGAACCAGCCAAACAAAAAGACAGAAGAAAAACACCAAAAAAACTAACTTTGGTTGGGTGGAAATGAGAGAATTATAAGGAGTTGGGGTTTTTTTTCCTCTTCTGCATATCCCACAATGTGGTTATATTACTTTCCTAATGAAAAAAAACTAGCACTTAAAAATTAAGAAAATTTAGAACACAAAATTACACACTGTTATAAAACTGGTAAATTAAGAAATGGTTACTTGCATTTGAAACAGGCCCCATTTTCGGTCTGTTATTACTTTTTATGTTAATTGCCCCCTCCCTTAAAAAAAAATACTTCTGCCTCCAAAGCCAGAAGCAGAGGTGCTTCAAAGGCAGGCTTGGGCCTTGCCCTCTGGGGGAATGGCCAGTGCAGCTAAGGGCGTCTTTCTGTCTGCAAAAGGAGCTCATCGTTATAATGTAGGTAGGTCTTATCAAAAACGAATAGAGATGAGCATGTCTGTCTCTATTGAAATGAAAGACAATGAGTTATTGAAGCATTAGGTGTGATTTGTGATTTGCCTTTTCCCCACGATGATCTCCCTTCATGAATACCTTTTCTGCACACAAGATGAGGGCCCTCCCCTTTCCTGAATTTCTCAAGGTTTTCAAGGCCCCAAACTGCTGATTTCAGAGTTGGCCTCTTTGCCTAGTTTACTCTTCTTACTCGTCCTTCAGCACTCAGCATGAATGTCACTTCTCAGGGAAGACTTCCAAGACCCTTTGGTCCTGTACTAGGCAGAGCCCTCGATTGCAAGTGGTGGAAAAACAAATTTAAACTGACTTGGGCCAAAAACGATGACAGTAGGTTCAGATAACAGAAAAGCCTAGGAATAATGGCTTCAGGTAGAGCTGGACCTCGGGTATCAAATGACACCTCCGGGAAGCTGCCTAATGACAAATCTCTCAACTTTCTTCTGTGGGACTTCAGGGTTAGGTAGGCTGTCCTGGGGGGTCCCCATAGCAGACCCAGATTTTTTACCTTTCTAGTTTAGAAACCCCAGCGCAGAGAGAACTTACTTTCCCTAATTGTCCTTACAAAAGTCCCAGAGTTGAATCTCATTGGCCAGACTTAGGTCACATGCAAATCTTTGACCAATCATTGAAGTGGTCAGGAAGTGGAATACTCTGATTGGCTGAGGTTACCTGCCTACCTTTAACTCATCCCCACCTGAATCACATGGGCTGATGAGAGAGAAACATAAGTCCCCAAATGAAAATTGAGAAAACGAGAGAATGAGGCTGGGTGGGCAAAAGCAACAGCAGTTTACAACAGATGTCCTATGACAAATTTTCGTAGTACCCTGCAATTTGCCTTGCAACATTTGCTAGATTTCAAAAACTATACATTAATTTGAGTGGCTACTTGACTAACGTCTGTGTCCCTAACTAGACTGAAACTCTAAGGGCAAGGATTATGTGTGCCCACAGAAAATGGTATTCACAATGCCTGACATGTGGCAGGCGTTCATCAAATATTTATTGAACGAATGGACTCTCTCTAACTGCTTTAACGACAGCTACGTTTACTCACAGTTGCCAGAGGTGATTCTGGAATGCTGGCAATCAGGGTCCCCATTTTAAATCAGATTTGGCTATTGACACCGCCACCTCTGTTCTAGTTGTTCTCTGGGATAATCCGTGCCATGGAAATGCTGCTCTGCAGAATTGGGGACATCTGCCATGCAGCCAATGGCGACAAGAGACTGTTGCTAGATAGTACATTCCTGGGGTGGGTTGGCAGCAGACAGGATGGGGATAGAGGGCGGAGATTTTAAACTCTGCTGCACTTAGCACCTGACATCTGAAAGTGGACTATCTCAAGCCTCACAGCCTCCTTGTATGGTAATAGAATTGCATCCACTTATTTCAAGGGAGAGACTGAGGTTCAGAATAGCCCACAAGACCTGCCAGCTCACACCCAACAGACCAGTACTTAAATCTGAGTCTTCCAGATGTTAGCTCTGCCATTGGTTTTCTGCATGGCCCTCAGCAAGTCTCTTTACCTCCGGGAGTCTCAGTCTTCCAATCTGTAAAATAGGCATGATTATCCTCATCTGAAGGGAGTGATATGTGATGATATGAACTCTTGTACAGTACGTGGAAGTCCTAGGCAAATAGTGGGCATTGCGTTCCCCTCCCTTTAGATGTTGTTCTAGCTAAGTTGAATATTCCAAGTGCTTTCCTAGCTGTAACTGAAGGAGAGACATGAGCTAATGGAAGGCCACGGGGGGAGGGGCTTTCTTTGGATTCATCAAGACAAGGAAATTCACACCTGACCATAAGATACGCTTGTCACTCAGGACACTGTCTAAGAAATAGCCTGCGTAAGGGTAGCACCAGGACTTTCCTATCCCCAGGAGTCTCCACAGTAGTCCAAGAGCTAGTCATGTTTGGTCCCCAGGTGACAGCTTCGGTCTAGGAAATGAGATGTACATTGGGCGGGTGTGGGCCTCAAGACTCATGCCATACTAGCCAATGTCTCTTGTAACAACAGCTCTGTATACAAAGCTTCCAGGGTGCCTGCAAAGACACACCAGTTCTAGGAATCTTTGTACATAAGAAAGCTCAACATTATGGCATCCCCATCAGGCACTTATAATTCCTTCATAGTCCTTCTAGTCTAGATGTAATTCACCGGTCAAGAGCCATTTTTAACATAAGCAATGTTACCTGGCAACACAGCCAATCTGGTTTCTAGGGTTGACAGAGCTAGTACGTTAACCCAAGGTCAAATCTGTTCTTAAGAGAAGGAAAGAGTTTTGTTAACTTTTTATCCACAAATATTTACTGATGTTTCCCCCATACATGTGAACACACACACACACACCTGCCCTATCCCTGAATCCTTTGTCCTCTCCCCATCTCCCAGTGCCATTCATTCAGTTTTAAAAGTCTAGACTTTGGGGTTTCAAATGCCAAGAATTTCAGAAGCTAAGACTTTTTAGTTTGAAAAGTTGAGACTTTTGAGTTTCAAATGCCAGGAACTCTAAATTCCAAGGCCAAGATTGATAAGTTTCAAATGCCATTTTGGTTTTTCTGAGTCTGGCCTTTTGGGTTTCAAAAATTGAAACCCTGATTCAGAGCATAGGTTCATTTTCTAATCGATAGATTTGGGAAGAACAGTTGAAGAGCCAGGTTACCTGGGCCTCAGAATATTGAAGAGTTTTCTGAATTGAGGAAGAGGGGAGGTGAGGCCATGATGATGGATGAGGTCAGCAGGGTCCACACAAGGGGCCCAAGGTTGAAGGGTCTGGCTGTCCTCACTGGTACCTTATGAGGACTCTTGCTGGAGAGAAGCAGCAGGAAGGACGCTGTCTGAGCCCTGAGGCATCTCTCGGCTCTATCTGACTTACGTGGGTGCACAGCCCCCTACTTGTCCACTCCATCTACCGTGATGAAAGTGCCTGGAGCTTGCAAGCTGCTCATGGCCTGAAGGGAAGCCAGTGACCTTGCACTTGGGTGGTTCTGAGCAGAGCCCACCTGTGGTCTCCCCACCAGGGGGAGCAGTGGGGAAACCCAGCCCCACTCTCCAGGAAGTCCACACCCCACAAAGATGAGAGCAGATGAAGCCTGCCTCTGTTGTGTGTATGAGAGAGGGGGATGGGAGGTCCTAGTGAGGAATACAGTTTTTCTGTGTGACAGGGGCAAGGTCATTGATTCAGTCAACAAATTGTCTTACCGCTCTGAGCCCAGGTTCTGGAGCCAGACTGCCTGGGATTGCCAGTTCTGCAACTCCCTGGGCAGGATATTTCATCTCTTTTTTTTTTTTTTTTTTTTTTTTAATTTATTTGACAGAGAGAGACAGAGTGAGAGAGGGAACACAAGCAGGGGGAGGGGAGAGGGAGAAGCAGGCTTCCGGCAGAGCAGGGAGCCCGATGCGGGGCTCGATCCCAGGACACGGGGATCACAACCTGAGCTGAAGGCAGACGCCTAATGACTGAGCCACCCAGGCGCCCCAGGATATTTCATCTCTTTGTGCTCAGTTTCCTCATCTATAAAACCGGGACAAAACAATACCCACTTCCTGGGGTCATGTTGAAGTCTAGAAGAATCAGGACATGCAAAGCATTTACTGAAGTGCCAGGCACCTAGGAGCCACCCCACAAATGTTAAGTGCTGTTCTTACTCCACCTCAGACGTTTCTCGAAGCACCAGGGGTGCAGGAATGAACAAAGGATCAGCTTCATGGAACTTATGTTCTAGTGAGGAGATGGAGGATACCAGATGCAAAACCAGTACCTTTCTTGGAAAGAAAGATAAAGCTCAGATGCCTCTTTTTCTCTCTGAGCGCTGGCCCCTCTGGGGTAAATGATGACTGGCATCCAGTCAGTGCTCACTGAAAGGGACTCCATTCCCTTCTGTCTGCCCTCCTCTCTGCTGCCAGCAGGACTGGCCGTGAGCCGCCACCCCTTCCTCGGTGGCGAACCCTGGAGCACCGGGAGAATCAATAGAATCACAGATACAAAGGAAATTCCCAGAAGCACTGTTCCCACCAACCAGATGTTCCCACGCCTTTCTCAAACAGATTAGTGTCCTAGCAACTGGAAAAGGGGGGATATGGTTTGTTTCTCTCCGGGAACAGAATGGACAAAAGACATTTGTTTAAGTTCAACCTTCTGGGAAAGCCCCACGGCAGGGAAGGCATTTAGTGAAGAGAGCATTCGGTTCAGGAGGCTTCCCTTCATCACTGTCACCAGGTCACTGTCCTGCTTGGAGAGCCCTCAATGACTCCCTGTTGTCAGAGCAAATAGAATGGGACTTTTGATCTTCTCCACCAGACCTGTGCTCTTGCTAGCCTCCCGGATCTTCTCTTCCTTGTCTAGATTTAGGGGACCCTGTGCACCCAGAAACCTGGGGGTCCTCCTTGACCTCTCCCCAACCCTCACTCTCACATGCAAACGTCAGCACCTCCTGTTGACTCCCCCTGCAGGGCACTCCAGTCTGTTTCCTTCTGTATCAGCTGCCTAGTATGCTCCTGCTGTGTAACAAACAGCCGTGGACCTTAGTGCCTACAATAAACATTCTGTGTCTAGGATAAGCTGGGCGTGGGCTAGGCCATTCTGCTAACCTTAGCTGGGCTCACTCATATGTCTGGAGGTTGCTGGCTGGCTGGCTGGCTGAGGGGGGCAGTGTCTAAGCTGGCCCTGGCTGGGGGCAACTCCACACATCTCTCATCCTGCACCAGGGTGGCCCAGTGGATGGCAACGTCAGAGGCACAGGACTAGCACACCCCACGTGCATGGGCCTGTCTTAGCCCCTGCTGCTGCCACGTCTGCTGACGTCCCATCAACCAGAGCAAGTCACGTGGCCAAGCCCAGCATGCGGGAGCAGGCTGCGACAAAGGGTGAGACTACAGGAAGGGGGGAGAGAATTGGGACCGAATGATGCTGACTCCCCACCTTCTCTGTGTCCCTAATGCCACTGCTTTTCCCAAAGCCACTAGCTCAGTTCTAGACCCCAAACCAGCCCCCAACTGCCACCCTGCTTTCATCCCTCTTGAAGTCTACTTCCTTGCAGAATGGACCCCACCCAGAATCCCAAAGGAACTTCTAGAAATATAAATCTGACCATGTCTCTCCCCTGCCTAAAACCTCTCTGTGGTTTCCTGTTGCCCTTAGAGTGAAATCCAAATGCCTCGTGGGGGCCTCCAGAGCCTGTGGGATAAGGCTTTGCCATTTTTTCTGGCCTCATTGCTGACCACCATCTCTTGCCCCCTGATCTTCCAGTTGCCGGGGCCATCGCTCAGTGTTCCGTGTGTCTCGTGATGGCCTTCTCTTCACCACTCAAATCTCAGCTTTAACACCAGCCCCTCATCGTCCCCCTGATTTATGTTCTCCTCATCACTCATTGTATCTCATATATATTTTAACTTTTCTCCCATTTTCTTCTCCCTTTCCCACTAGAATGTAAACTCTACAAGGGCAAGGACTATGTCCTTCTTGTTGACTTTTTATGCCCTGAGCCAACACATAGTAGATGGCGGCTATGGACTGAATTTTGCACCCCCCCCCCCCCAGCCAAATTCTTAAGTTGAAGTCCTAACCCCAATGTGATGGTATTTGGAGGTGGGGACTTAGGATGGTAATTAGGGTTGGATGAGGTCATGAGTCAACAGTCATTTCTACGGGTCCTCATGATGAGAGAGGCAGAGACACCAGAGCACTCTCTCTCCGTGGAAGCCGTTAACGATGGCCATTAAGGGGAGAGGCCATTAAGGATACAGTAAGAAGGTAGCCATCTGCACCCCAGGGAGAGAGCCCTCATCAGACCTTTGTGGCACCTTCATCTTGGGCTTCCAGTCTCCAGACCTGTGAGACAATAAATTTTGGGGGTTTAAGCCACGTAGTCTATGGCATTCTGTTGTGGCAGCCCTAGCTGACAAAGATAATGATCACAGAGGATGAAGGACCAAAGGAACATTTTTTATCCAGTGCTCAAGGCTCTTAATATCCGGTTCTTGCAAAGACATGAGGAAGAGGGTGGGAGGGTGGTGGAGAGCAGCTGGGGTCTGGCATTAGGCCTATCTGCTGGGCTGGGGACGACAAACAGGATGGCAGCTCTAGGGTCTGAATAGACACATTCAGCTCAACATCCAGCTTAGCCAGGATGGATCAGTGACCAGAAAGCACAGTAATTTCTGAGCCCAAATCCAGCCCCAGGGACATCCGTTCCACACATTTCTCTTGAGCAGCCTACTCTGTGCCAGGGACTGAGCTAGGCCTTGGGGACCTCTTCTCCTTCATTCAGTGAACACCTAGCATGTGTTCTGCACAAGCACGGGGTCAAGTGCTGGGAACGCTCTTGGGGGCATTTCTCTGCCAGTCTTGTCTTGTAGTGACCCATTTACCTAGCTGTCTGTGTCCCTCACTGGTCCCCCAGCACCTTGGGGGCAGGGAACTTGTCTGAGAGACTCTGGCATCTGTGGGCCTGGCATATAGCATGGAGCTGGAGAAAGGGGCATTGACCGAAAGTGAAATGGACCCAAACTTGCCCTCAAGAGGCCATAGTTGAGACAGTGAGAGTCTGATCATTAACATACAGTATGACAAGGCTGTGCTGGGGACAAAACGAGCTCAGATGTGAGGAGAGTGCTTATCTCATAGTAGGTATCAATATTGGGAAGTCCCCACTCTTAGAAAACCCTGGCTTATCTTTCATGACCCTGGTCCAGTGCTCTCTGCCATGGAAGCCTTTTCTCTCTCTCCTGTGCTCCACCCGGATCCCCATCACCAAAGTGGTGCACCGCCTCCCGGCTTCTGTAAGTGTTGGCTGCTAACAGCTCCCAGCTGCACCTTTCCACGGAGAATGGCTTTCAGCCAACAGGAGCCTCCCCGGGGAATTTCTGGGAAGTTACACTCTTCCCGTGGGATGGTGGGACATCCCCTCCAGTATTGCTCAGGCTCCAGAGCAACTTGTGGGATCAGGCTGGGGCTAGGCTTTTCCTGAAACCACATCTTTGTGTGATTTCTTTCCTGCCTCATCCTGCTGCCCCCCCCCACCCGCCCCCCACACTCTTTCTAGTTACAATTGAGTTCTCCCTAAATAAATGCATGCATAAGAGTCTGGCTAAGGCTTTGCCTTGAGGAAACCTAACCTAAGATCATGCATCTCTCTCTACATATATACACTTCATGCGACGGAAGCCTCTTCCAGGCCTGGACTCCAAAGCCCTCTCAAACCTTCCTGCCTCCCGTTTCCCTTTTCACCAGCATAACGTAGATGACCATGTGGAGATGGTGGGTCACAACACGCAAGAAACTCCATCTCCGAATCCCTGCCTGGAGGAGGTAGTTTTGAACTTCACATGAGTGAGAAATAAACTGAGATCATATTTGAGCCGTAACACACTTGGGGGTCTGTTTGATACAGCAGGAAATGTTACTGTAACAAACACATGTGGGTTTCAGTCATTTGTATGCCCTGGCTGATGCTGGGAACTAATGCAAGCTTTGGAGTTAGACAAACTTTGAGTTCCAGCTCTGCTATACTTTACCTCTCTGAGACTCAGTTCCCTTATCTCTAAAGGGAAAAAAAAAACATGCAGACCATCATCTGAGGATGATTTATGAGCATTAAATAAGATCATACTTTAGCCCTGTGCTTAGCCTGGCACAAAGTTGCCAGGGATTGATAAATGCTAGTTCCTTTCCCTGAAAGTTTCACAAGGTCATCATCTCAAGCTCTAGGGGGTACTTTCACACTACGTGTTCTAGGCCTAGGCCGGGACTTCTCCCTGAGCATGTTGGCTAGAAGGGCCCACGGCTAACATGGCATGATGGTTAATGTCATACATCAACATGACTGGTCATGGGATTTCCACATATTTAGTCAACCATTATTCCAGGTGTGTCTCTGAGGGTGTTTCTGAATGAGATTAACATTTGAATCAGTAAACTGAGTAAAGCAGGTTGTCCTCCCCAACGTGCCTGGGCCTCGTCTAACCTGTTGAAGGTCTAAATAGAATAATAGGCTGAGTAAGAAAGAATTCTTTTTCTTTGCCTGACTGTCTTTGAGCTGGGACATTGCTCTTCTCCTGCCTTTGGACTCAGACTGGAATTCACATCATTGGCTTGCCTTGGTCTGGACTTCTCAGCTTCCATAATCACATCAGCCAATTTCTTATTCATATGTATATGTAATCTTCATATATACACACACACATCCTATTGGTTCCCTTTCCCTGGAGAGCCCTGACTCATACACATGGGGTTTTTCAGCCAGCCTTCATTGCTGGAACATAGCCATATCACACAATGTCACCCATGTGAGCCTCTCTCCCTACAGCTCTCTCTGTGGTTACTGCCCCGGGACAGGCCTCCTTATGCTCACTTGGACCATCACACCAACCTCCTCACTGGTGTCCCTGTTTGTGATCTTGCCTCTGCAATCTATCCTCACCAAAGGCCACAAGAATGCAGTTTCTAAAACCCATATCAGTCCATGTTATGCTTGTACAGAAAAAGTTTCTCTTTGCTCACAAGTCCCAATTTTCTCATCTGTAAAATGGGAGGGTTGAGAAGATGAACTCTCTGACTCCTTCTAGATATTTGTTTTCATGATATGGAATGTGGTCTTCACCCCTTGGGTTAGCAGCAAAGGGATGCTCCTCATCTGACCCAATAGGGCTGCATTATTCTTCTCCCATGACTTGTGTGTGCCAATATTCAAACTGTTGTGCTCTCCTGACTGCCCCTGGCCACTTGGCCATGTTGCCCATGTCCTCCTAGCAGGCCAGCTCCACCTCCTGTGAAAATCTTTCCCATTCTTGAGGCCTGGGTCAAATACCGCCTCCTTCATGAAGCCTAGCCTGAATTTCAACAGGATAAGAGGAGATTTCTCTCTCTCTTTCAAATTCCTACTAAATGATATGGTGCAAGGGACTGTGACTCCCTTATCTGTGTATTACGCATTAAGCACAGTCTCTGCACTTAGTAAGTACTTTAAAAATATTTATTGAATGATTCCATTTTATATTTACAAACTTACTCTTTGTTTCCCATCTATACCACCAGTTTTATGTTCTGTTTCCTGTTTTCTTTCCTTATCTTAGACTAATCAAAAAGCAATTTTTATTATTTCATTTCCCCCTCTGCTAGTTTATTAGTTTTACTCTCTTTGGTAATTTAGTGGTTACTCTCAATATGACAATATGCTTTTATCACATGACAGACAATGCTAGGACCTTATACTACTTGAACTCCTTATTTATACTTCCATTGTTGTTGTGCATTTTAATGATATATACTTTTTAACCCCCAGAAGACATCACTATAGCTTTTTGTACAAAGTTCATTTCAATTTACTCCAAATGTACCCTTCATTCCTTCTTGCATGTTCATGTTTCCTTCCGGGGTTATTGACCTTCTGCTGGGGAACTCTATAGAATGTTTTTTCATGTGGTCTGTTGGCAATGTTTCTCTAAGTTGTCTGTAAGCATCTTTATTTTACCTTCACTGTTGGAGGATTTTTTTCCGAGTACAGAATTTGGGGTTGGTGGTTGTTTTCTTTCAGTAGTTTAAAGATGCTGTCTGTTGTTTTCCACCTTACAATGTTTCTATTAAGAAGTTCACTGTCAATATAACTGTTGTTCCTTTGAAGGTCAAGTGTCTTTTCGCCTTTGATCGCTTTTAAGTTATTTATTTGTGTATGTATGTATGTATGTATGTATGTTTGTATTTGCCTTTGGATTTTAGCAATTTTACTCTTACGGGCATATGGGTGTGGTTTTCCTTATATCTCTCCTGCTTCGGGTTTATAGCATTTATTGGAACTGTGGCTTGGTGTGTTTTTACCAATTTTGGAAGATTCTTGGTCATTACCAGAACTAGTGCTTCTGCTCCATGCTACCTCTTCACCACGTCCCATGCATCTCTTTCCTGTATTTTCCATTCTTTTTCCTCTTTATTTTGGAGATGTTTTTCTGCATAAATTTTACTGACCTACCTTTCAGCTCACAGATCCTCTCTTCAGATGTGCAAAATCATCTGTAAACCCATTGATTGAGCTCTCAATTTCAGTGATGGTGTTTTTCAGCTCTTGAATTTCCAGTTGGTTATTTCTTACAGATCCCAGGTCTCTGATAAAATTCTTCATTTGTTGCATCTTCTTGAACATATCAATCACAGTTGTTTTAAAGTCCACATCTGATAACACTCATATTTGGGTCATCTTTGAGTCTATTTCTACCAGGTTTTATTTTTTATTATTTTTTTCATTTGGGTTCTGTGTATTTGTGTGTCTGGTGAAAAAAATTTTTTTTCTAAATTGAAGGCCAGATATTGTACATGAGATATAGAAAAGGATCTTTGTGTTGTTACCTACCTCCAGATAAGTCTTTGCCCTTTCCTGTGACATAGCTAGAGTTGGGGCTTATCATCTTAATCCAATCAGAGGCTGAGCTGATTCAAGTCTGGCTTGCAATTTTTGTAAGTCTTGGCCTGCCTGTGGTTCCCTGCTTACTCCTGGGCTATAACCCGCAGTCATCCGAACTAAAAGCTTGGGATATATCCCAAGACTCTTGGGAGTAGGCATCCCAGCATGCCTACTAACTGGTCTTTTAACAAAAGGGTGGGGCAGGAATCAGGCTTTTGCTTTGCTGAGTAAGATGTGCAGGCTTGTGGCTGGAGACAAGCTTCAGGGGATGAGAAAAGAAGACTGATTCTGACCCCTGCATGCTCCTCCTCACCCTTCCCCATGCTGTGTTTGGCCTTTCCCTGAATGTCTGTGACCACACCGGGTAGGTATTTAAAGAACAGTCATTTCTACGGGAGACTCAGACGCTGGGCTGCCTGGGGCTCCCAAGCCATTGTTCTGGCCCCGACACTGGATGCTGCTGTTTCTCAAAGGGAGCTGGGGATGTTTCCCTGCAATGACCACTTGGTGGTGAAGTGAGGGGGAGAAGTTGGCTTCTGGTTTTGGGGGCTGGCACAAGGTGAAGGTAGACTTGGGAGTCAGAGTGCTTTCTTTCTACACAGGACGATGATGTCCCCCTCAGTCCTGGCTGGACCATGCAGAGAGCTTCAGACTGGAGGAAAGAGGAATAAGAGAAGATCTCTGGACTCCAGTTCTTGCTCTGCCCCACCTTGGACAAGTGGCCTTGGATGAGTCGTTGCCCCTTTCTCGACTGCATTTGTCAAGAGCTGCAGAATAAGGGGGTTGGACTGAGGTTCCTTCCAGGTCTAGGCACCTGGGATGCCTTCCGTCGAATGCCCCAGGTCCCAGACCTCCTCTTATCACAGCTGTCCTGCAAGGTTGGGGATTATGAGCCCCACTTCACAGAGAGGTAAATGACACTCAGAGAGGTACAGTGACCCTCCTGAGGTCATGCAGCAAATAAGCTGTCCCCACAGGATGTAAGCTGCATAAGAGCAAGGATTTTGTGTCATGCCTCGCACGTAGTGGGTGCTCAACAAATAACCATCGAGTAAATGAATACAACAGTGGAGTTGAGATTTGAAGCTAGGCCTGAGTGACTCTGAAGCCATTGTTCTTTCCAGTGCTCAATGCTGCTTCCAGGTAATCCGTTTGGAATTATTTGGATAATGTTCTTGGAGGAGCAAGGACGTATAAAAATGTAGATTACTGATCGTTTGATAGCAATAATCAGGGGAGGAGTGAAATAAAAGCTCAGGATGATGTGGAGGCCAATCCCAGACTTGAGCTTGAAAAGAGAAGCGAAGCATGAGGTCCTGTTCAGGAGCTCAGGCCAGAACACAGAGGTCTTTCTGGAGTCCTAGTGGGGTCCCACAGTAATTGCAGAGCAATTGTTAGCGGGTGATTGCACTTAACCTTCCCCTGAAGGGCTGGCTTGCATGGTGTGATTACCTTTGCACAGGGTTCTCTGAACTTTTGTAGTCTCACACACTATTGGTAAAACAACTGGGGAGCATGTACCCCCAAAATATGTACATGCTTATAAGTTAAATATATGTACTACACTCAGTCCATATATTAAATACCAGTAAACTTGCTTTCTTTATTAATAAGGAGAAAGAGAAGTCATATTCGTTCCTTCCCGCACCCCAGTGGTTTGCTCAGCTCCCACACGTCATCAGACCAGGTTGAGCTTGCTGCCCTCCCAACCAAAGGCTGTTAGGTTCCCATGAAATGCAGTCAGAGTCAGGAGTCAAGAAGGTTCTAGTGTACCAGTCCTGACCACCTGGAACCAAGCCTACATGGGCCCCTTCTCCCTTGAGAGCTCTGGGAGGGGAGAGCCTGGAAGCCTGGGTGCAGCCCGGGTCCTGCCATGCCTTGGTGAGTAACCTTGGCTGAGTTCTGTCTCTGCTTTGGTTCTTGGTTCCTGCCTGTGGCAGGGCTTATAGTCCTCACCCTACCTCCTGCCCAGAAGCTGCTGAGAGGCCCTGAGGTGAGGGGGGGGCGGGGCATGAACTAAGTGCGCTGGGTGGCGGGCTAGGCCCTTGGGGAGGGGCCATGCCCTGGTCACCAGCGAGGCAGCAACAGGCCAGGCAGGCCTTTGAGTCAGCGGGACCTACCTCCCTGACAGGCAGCCCCTGCTGCTTCTGTTGCTCAGGGGATCTCTCCCATTTCTAGGGTATTAATAGAACTAGGAATGATGTCTAACGCTTACATCGGCCCCGCTATGAGCCAGGCACTAAATGCTTCAATGTATTAACTCACCAACCCTCATCAGGGAGATGTGATTGGGATCACCATCCCCATTTCACAGATACAAAGACTGAGGCACAGTTCAGAAACTCACCAGAGGTACAGTTTGGAGGTGGATTTGAAAGCAGGTACCAGGTTCTGGAGTGTTCCGGGTCCTAAACCACTCCGCCACACCCCCTCCTGTTACTCCTGCTCCTGCCCTCATTCATTAATTCACATTTCCCCCATTCTTTTTTTTTAGATTTTGATTTATTTATTTGTCAGAGGGAGAGAGAACACAAGTAGGCAGAGTGGCAGACAGAGGCAGAGGGAGAAGCAGGCTCCCGCTGAGCAAGGAGCCCGATGCGGGGCTCGATCCCAAGACCCCAGGATCATGACCTGAGCCGAAGTCTCAACAGACTGAGCCACCCAGGCACCCCCACATCTCCCCCATTCTTACTCCTTTTCCTTTCACTATTTCTCTGATTACATCCCCATGCTGCTTCTCCCATTACTACTAGCTACATCTCCCCTGTCCTATTTCATTGCAAGATTGCTCACTTGCGGTCATTCTTCTTACTATTTCCTTTCTGTTATGCCCCAAATGCTGCTCTTCTGTTTGCACACTATCTCTCTC
This sequence comes from Halichoerus grypus, assembly GCF_964656455.1. NCBI lineage: Eukaryota > Metazoa > Chordata > Mammalia > Carnivora > Phocidae > Halichoerus > Halichoerus grypus. The sequence continues at coordinate 162,776,816 of NC_135712.1, read as the reverse complement.
TCCTCTCCTACTGTAGAAGGGCCTCTCCCATTCCTACCGCTGTTCAGGAATTCCTGGTTGGGCTGCTATTACATTTCTTGCTACTATTCTTAATGTTACCTCTCCACCCATTGTTTCTCTTCTCTTCCCTTCCTCCTACTACGACTCCTTTCATCTCTCCTCCCAGTAAGGGATTTCTTCTCTGACTCTTTCACATTACTCTTTTTCTCTTACTTCTCCTCCAGTGGATAGGACTTGCTCTATTACCCTCCCTCCTCTTCTTTCCTCTCACATCTCCCTTCTGTGGGTTTCAAACATACTTGGATCCTTCGACATTCCTCCCACAAGAGGGGGTCCGTGCCGCTTCCCTGGAATTTGGGAGGCTAAGAAGAACAGGCAGTGATGCTCCCCGATTTCCGAGGCTAGCCCATGAACGGGGATGAGGCTTCTCCCTTGAGCTGCGGCACACCTGCTCTGGCATGCCTTGCTGTGAGCCCCATGTAAGAGGTTCTGCTGCCCCGAGGTTGCCATGCTGTGAGGAAGACCAGGCCACGTGGAGAGGCCATTGGCAGACACTTGGGGCCACGGTCTCCGCGGAGCCTAGCCTTTGAGTCATTCCAGCTCAGGCAGTAGTGAGTGAAGAAGTCTCCAGATGATTCCAGCCCCAGCCTTCGAGTCTTCGCAGCTGAGGCCCTGATATCACGGAGCTGAGACAGCCCCTTTGCCCTGCCCGAATTCCTGACCCAGAGAATTCGCAACCATAACACAATGGTTGTTTCATGCCCCTGAAGTTTAGAGTGGCCTGATTTGCAACAATGGATAACAGGAACACCCTCTCCTCAATCACGCTGTCCATCCTCCTCATGTCACTTCTCTCTCCTGCCACTGCCACTCCTCTCCTGTGCCCTGCCCTCCTCACTGCCCTCCTCTGCTGGCGCCTCTTGACCTTGGTGCTGGTGAGTTTGCCTCTCTCCCTTCAGCCATCCCGGCCCTGTCATCCTCTGAGCAGCTGGCCGCCTGGCTGTGGAGCTCATCAATCTGGGTGCGGACAGCAGTGATTCACAGTTCTGCTGCCAGGGAGACTCACTCCCTTGTCAGGAGCTCACAGCCATTAAGACAAGTTCTGGAGTCAGCACTCTGCAGACCAGGGCCTGAGTGCAGATCCGCCCCTCCCTTGCCCTAACCCCCTGGGCCTGCGCCCTACTTACTGAAGTGATTAATAATTCAGAATTAATACAGGGCTGGGATATGACCCATCTGAGGGTCTTAGGAGCACAAACAGGGGATAAATATATTAGCTGATCTGTGTGGGCAGTGCTGTCTGCGGGTGCTTGGAGCTGGGCAGATCTGGGTTTAAACGCCAGTTCTGACAATTCCTGGCTGTGCGAACTTGGGTAAGACAGTTAACTTCTCGAAACCCCTGTGCCCTCCTTTGTAAAATGGGGCTAATTATACCAACATTGCTGAAGTATTGGGGATCTAAGATCACATAAAAAGCTTACCCTCTGGGGCACCTGGGTGGCTCAGTCAGTTAAGCGTTTGCCTTCGGCTCAGGCCATGATCCCAGGGTCCTGGGATTGAGCCCCACATTGGACTTCCTGCTCAGTGGGGAGTCTGCTTCTCCCTTTCCCTCTGCTCCTGCCCTCTGCTCCTGCTCTCTCTCTCTCATTCTCTCTCTCAAATAAATAAAATCTTAAAAAAAAAAAGCTTACCCTCACCTTACAAAAGGGCTACTTGTGAAGGCCAAAGTTTAGGTGGCTTTACTGTTAGGGTCAAGGTGCCTGGGGTTCCACCATTGAACTACCTTTTGGAATTCAAGTACCTGGCTCCAGCTTTACTGGACTCTGGTAGGACAATATGATGATCTCTGGTTTGCAGGTGGGGAATGGGAGGCTCAAAAAGATGAGGTAATTTGCCCAAAGACACACAGCTAAAAACTGACAAACCCAGGATCGAAGCAGAGGATGCTTGTTTTCCTCCCAGCATTCACAAAGGGTAGAATGTGCTCTGCACTGACCACCACATTCGTATTTTGCTCTGCTGATGACTACCAAGGCTCTCTCCCTCTCTGAGCTAGATGTGGGAGAGAGGGTATCCAGGCAAATAGGCTGACTTGTTGGGTCAGGGAGGAAACAGCTTTTACTGAGGTATAGATGTTTTTTTAAATATTGTTGTAAAAAAAATGAAAAAATAAATATTGTAAAAATGTATTTAAAAAATTTAGCTTATTTTTTGGATAGGTAATGCATTTCCAGGGTTCAAAATTTCAAGAGGCACAAAAGGGGATTCAATGAAAAGTGAGTCTCTCCCACCTGCCCCTAGCCACATGATTCCCATTCTGGAAGGGACCAGTGTTTCCACTAGAGATAATTTTCCACATATTTGAGCAAATATGAATGTAGAGCCTTCCCTCCTGTTTTCTACACATATTATAAACACTGTTCTTCATTTTGTCTTCTTCCAAAGAATATTCTCCTCCTTTTTTATGGCAGTGTAGTACTCCTCTGTCTGGATTGCACACCCACCTTCCCCTCCCCCCCTCCAACCCATTCCCATGGAAGAAGCAAATCTGACTTCTGAGGATAAGACCATCCTGTGCCCCTTCCCTGGCTGTTGTTCGCAGAATCTCTGAGACCCGGTGAGCTCAACGGCTGCCAGGTAGATGGAGGGCAACTGTGATTGTGCGCAGTAGACAAAGCCTGCACACAGACCGACCTCCTTCCTGCTGGCCCCCAGCCTTTGCTGTGTGTCCATGGACAGGCCCCATCCTCCCTGGGCCTCCCCTGTCTCCTCTGCAAGATGCCGCCCAAAGGCCTCCCTCCCAGAGCAAGGGTGAGGCCTTCTGTGGAGGGTCCTACCCCTCTTACAGGCCTGAGGCCGGGGTGCACTCCCTCATTCATTGATTCACTGGTTCATTTATTTATTCCCTCAGTCACTTATTTACATATTCCTTCACCCATTTAGTCAGTCATTAATTTTCTCATTCATCAATTCACTAACTCATTCATTCATTCAGTCACTCATTTTCTCACTCATCTATACACCCGATTATTCCCTCAGCCACTCACTTCTTCACCATTTATTTAACGCATTCATTGTTTCACTCATTCATTCATTGACTAATTGGCGGTGATTAGCGTTATTAGGCTGTGACTCGGAGAGCTCAGGGGTGGGGAGCCTGGAAACGCGGGCGGTGGGGGCCGTGGGAGAGAAGCGGGGGGGGCGAGAGCGCGCGGGCCCCGCGGGGTCCCCCTCCAGCCTGGCTCTCCGCGCCCGCCCGCCGCCCCGCCCCCCCCGCGCCGGGGAAAGCGCGCGCTCTCGGGGAGCGTCGCTGCTCAGCCGCGGGCTCGCGAGCCGAGCGGAGCGCCGGGCGGCCCCCGACCCTCGGCGGCCGCCCATGCCCGGCGCGCCCCGGGCCCGCGGCCCTCCCCAGCGCTGCGCTGCGCCGCCCAGCCCGGCGGGGGCGGGGGCGGGGGCGGGGCCGGGGCCGGGGCCGGGCTGGCAAGGCCGGGCCGGGCCGCAGGGCGGCCGCGGGGATGCGGGGCTGGCGGAGGAACCTCGCGCTCTGCCTGCAGCGGCTGCCGGACGAAGGTAGGACGCGGCCGCTGCCCAGGCCCGTGAGCACCGGCGCGGCGCGGGGCGCGGAGGGCGGACCCAGCGCCAAGCCGGCCGGGGGGCCGCCGGCTGAGGGTCTCCGCGGGAGGCGAAGGGCCGGCGGCCGCGTCCGAGGCGCGGAGCTTGCGGGGTCACCGCAGGACACGCGGTGCGGAGCGGAGCCTGGCCGGGGAAACCTGCGGGGGCGCTCCGCAGGGCGCGCGGAGGTGGCACCCGGGGCAGGGCGGCCGCGGGAGGCTGGAGCGCAGCCTCTGAACCCTCGAGGGCGCAGCCCCGGACCCGCTCGCGAGTCCGGTTCCCGGAGCGAGCCCTGGCCGGCGCGGCCGCCACGTGCCTCCCGGCTGCCGGCGAGTTTGCCGGGGGTCGGAATGTGCGGGTGCTCTCGGCGGGGGACTTCGGAACCCGGATCCCGACGCCGCAGTCGCCGGGACCCAACTTTCCTTCGCACGCCCGGCAGCAGCCCCGTGCCGACCCCACGGGCTGCAGTTCGTCAAAGTTGCATAGAGGCCGGAGGCGGGAGGGGGTGCGGGGGTGGGGGGTAGATTCGGCCGCACTGCCCCCGGCCCGGGCCTGGCCCTGCCGCAGCGCTGCGGCGCAGCCCCCTCCGCCGGGGCGCCTCCAGGGCTGCTCCACCCCAGTACCTGTTGTCGGAACCGCGGTGGCGTAGGGAGGAGGAAGGACCCGCGCCCAGGCCCTGTCACTGCTGAGGAAAGTTCGGATTCGGTGCTAGTTAGGAATTGCTAGAACTGTGAGTCAGAGTTAGAGTGAGGTGGGAATGGCAGCCGCCCACCCTGTGCTCACTTAGGGGGGCATAATGGCGGACTTACCGGCACCCCGGAGCCTCACATCTGCTCCAGTCTTTAACCTTCACAGCCGCCCCCTCAGGAGGGCGCTGTCATTCTTTCCACTTTACAGGTGAGGACACTGAGCCTCAGAGAGAGGAAGCCTCCTGCCCAAGGTCACACGGCCAGTAGGTGGTAGAGCAGGGATATGAACCTAAGTCTTTGTGACCAACAAGATTTTGGTGGTGTCCAGCACCCCCCTTCCTGTCTGCCCCCCAAGTTGGGCCCGGCTCAGTTCATAGGAAAGGATCCATTTCCAGCCAAGGCTAGAAGCTCCTGTGTGGGCCATGGGAGAGGGGAAGAGGAGGGTGACAGCGAGAACTCATCCCTGCTCGTCCTGCCCTGTCCCCAGGGTTAAGTCTGGTCTGTAACCTCTACCCCACTGTGGCCCTAGGTTCTGAGGACCTGGAAGCAGAGCTTGTGGAGAGTCTTGTTTAGACCCTCATCAGGCCTTAGCTGGTGCCCCAAGACCCTGGCAGGCTGATAGCTCTGCCCAGCGGAGGGGCAGACCTTCCTCTCCTCCTTCAACCTGAGTCGGTACTGATGGGACAGCTATAGGGCCCAGAGGGTGTCGGTCTTTCCTTCCCTGGGGTTGAGGGAGGAGGAAGATGGATAAGGTTACCAACAAGGAGATCTTGGAGGAGTGCCCCTGAGAAGAAAATCTTGCAGAGCCAGGTGCCCATGACCAATGTTCAGTCTGAGCTTGGCCCTTTAGAAAACGGGGCAACTCAACCACAGGCATGCTCTGTGATCTTGGACAAGTCATTCCCTCTCTCTGAGGCTCACTTTCTGTATCTGTAAGGGGAGGGCCTAACGCTTGTCCTGTGGGGTTCCTAGGGGGATGAAATGAGGTCTTGGCCTTGGCATAGCACATAACCCAGAGCAGGCCCTGAAGTGGGAGCTGTGATGTCCTGGGACAGAGGATGTTGCTCTCTTGCTCCTGATTTGCACTCCCCACCCTGTGTGTGTATGTGTGTGTGTGTGTGTGTATGTGTGTGAGGTGTGCATGGAGGCATGTGGGTGTCATGTTTGAGATCCATGCGGGTATCAATGAGGCTCACGTGTGACATGTATGAGGCATGTGGGTCTTGGGATACCTACGGTCATTTTGCATGCCACTGGCCACATCTTTTGAGAGGAGGCCACTTCTCCCTTCGTCAATGCCAGGAAGTACCCAGCATTTGAGTTTTCCTTGGAAAATCTTACTTGAGATTGATCCTTGAGCTCAGCACTAAATCAGAGGGTGACTGGTGCATCCACCCGCGCTGGCAGGAAATTACTATTTTAAAAAGACAAAATCCCTGGCTTTCTCTGGGCCACAGGAACATTGGATCTCAAATGAGAGGCTTTGATATATGTGTCCAGCTTGATAAGAGGCTCATGGTGGGAGGTCAGTCAAGCCCAAGAGTGACAGAGAGAGACACAGAGACAGGGATGTGGACCTGGCATCCTCAGCGAAGTGTCAGCGGGAGGGATATTTTGAATAAAACCAGCTTACCTGCTTATTCTGTGGTATAATTTAAGGCCCTGGGGAAAGAAGACCAGACTCATGTCCTGGACTTAGGCCTCTCCACTTGCCAGCTCTGTGACCTTAGGCATACTGCTTAATTCTTCTGGGCTTCATTTTTTTTTTTTTCCAATCCATGAAGTGGGAAGTGTAACCTTGCAGGGTGGTCTTGAGGAATCAGTGTTAACAGATTCTAGTATAAAGCCTAGCATATAGTAGATGCTCAAGAAATGCTAATCCTGCTCTTCCTTTCTTGATCTTTACATCTGCTTTAATTTCGTATTTGGAGAAATGAGCTGGTGCATTGGTCAGTGGAGTAGCTCAGGCCTCAGGGTGGATTTCTGTGTTATGAGCAGCCACCTTGAGGATCTCCAAAGCTAGGATTTGGGGGATCCAATCGGGTTGTGTCTACCATGTGGCTACTTGAATCCACCATCTGGCCTTCCCCAAGGAGGTTGGCCAAAAGCGTGGTTATGCTCCCTGTTATGCTCCCCACACACTTGCACAGCACACGTGTCCAGATCACTCTGCAGTTTTTGGAACCTGAAGTCATAGTCATGTCCATTGAAGAGAGACACGGGCTGCCACTGGGATTGGGGAACTCTGATTCTAGCTTCATGATGCTTCTGAGTTTGTGTGTGCAGGCATGCGTGTGTGTGTGTGTATGTGTGTGTGTGACTTGTGTTCTAATGATATTCCACCTTGATGTTTGTGGTCCTGTAGACAGTGACACATTTTTTTTTTGTCTTTACTGCAGTAAATGCTTCCAGAGGACTCCCCCGCGTGCCCCCGCCGCCCCCAGGCTCTTGCTGGTTCCTGTGTGGGATCCAAAAAATGAAAGCCAGTCCTCAGCTTTGAGTTGCCCCCAGACCCTCAGATAACAAAAGTTCAAGGTGCCCAGTGCTTGGGGAACGTGAAGTTGAAGGCAGCAACAATTCTGAGTGGGGAGGCTGCTCAGAGGAGGGGGGCACTGCAGCCCGGGGCAGGTCAGCTTTCCACTGGCAGATCCTTCCCGTGGTGTGGCCTGATTAATTTTCCTCCTTATGCCAGTCCTTTCTGCTCTCTAATGGACTCTTGGAATGTGAGCCAGGAGGGTTAATAGAAGTCATCTCGTCTTATTAGAGAGATGGGGAAATACAGGAGCAGTGAGGAAGAAATGACTTTTTATTCATTCAACAAATATTTATTGGGCCCTATTCTGGGGGCTGGGGATATGGCCATGAACGAGACAAAGTCCCTGTTGTAACAGACTTCACGTTCTAGGGAGGGGAGACGGGGGACAAGGAAATATAAGTAGGACTGGGATGGTTCTAGAGTCACGAGTGAGATGAGGGCAACAGAAGAGCAGAGGGCAATGTTGTGGGAGAGTCCCAGGGGAGGGAACTTCTCCAGATAGGGTAGCCAAGGGTGTCAGGGAAAGCCTCTCTGAAAGGTGACTTCTGAGCTGAGACTAAAGAGCAGGGAGGCTCAGGCCTGCCAAGAGCTGAAGGCAGAGCTAGTAGGCGAGGGAATAGCAAGTCCCAAGAAAAGCCCTGGTCTGTAGGGCGTAGTGTGGAGAGGACCAATTTAACCTGTTGGAGGAAGAGCAAGGAGCAAGGGAGAGGGAGAGTGATGAGCAGTGAGGCTGTAGGAGGTAGATCATGAAAGGCCAGATCACCATAGGGGAAGGAGCGTGGATTTTATTCCATGTTGGGCACCTTTGGAAGTCTTGACCAAGGACATGGGCTGGCTCCGAACATGAGCAAGGTTTTGAGTGATGGAGATGGCAGTGGGGAGAGGCACGCCAGGCAGAGGAATGGCATGAGTAAAGGAGCGGAGGTGGGAAAGCTGTAGGGGCTGAGGCTGCCAGACAGGCGGGGACCAGAGGCATTGAAGGCCGCTCCCGGGAGCTGTCTAGGGTTCTGACAGGCACATCTGGTGTTCCTGCAATTATGGACGTGTGTGTGTGTGTGTGTGTGTGTGTTTGTGTGTGTGTGTGTGTCCGTGGTACCCAGCTAGCTGATGTGTCCCTGTGCCGGTTACCTAGGAGACAACGGGAAGACGATGGGGCAAGATCTGATTGGCTACTCACTCCCGCTGCTCATCTCTCTATCAGAACAGCAGGCAGAGGTTACAAATGGTCCATGCCGGCATGCCAAGTGCTGAAGGGGAGCTTGCGAATGTTCGTTGCCCTGAGTCTTGTGTGTATGTGTGTGTGTGTGTGTGTGCGTGCATGCGAATGTGTGTGTGGTTGCCAGTGCATGTGTGTGCCCGTCTTGAACAAAGCGGTGGCATCTGGAGCTAATGTGCTTCCTGCTGTGAAACATCTGCTCGTTGCCTTAAATCAGGTAGTGGGGGCCCAGATAAATTTAAGAAGAACCAGCCAGACTTGGGAAAGGTTCTTTTGTTTGGTTTTAATAACTGCAATGTCAACCTTGGAGCCGATTTTCAACGTTTCCCTGTATCTCTAAAAATGCAAATAAAGCTTTGAATGGCGGAAGTTATGTCCCGCGACACGGACTGTGATGTCAGTTGGCAGAATTGCCTCTCCCACCCCAGTCCAGAAGTTTGGTAGAAGACTGTAGGTCTGTTTTTTCCTCCCCTCTCCTTCTTTAGAACAGCAATGCCCTCTGTTTCTTCTACCTTGTGGGTAAAGGGACAAGGAATCCACACTTGAATTTTGCTTAGGAAGGGGACAAACAAGCAAAACCCACCAAAGTGTTTCCTTTGCAGTGGGTTTTCTAAAGCAGCAGCAACCAGGGCAGCTTGGGAAAAAAACAAAACGTGGCAACAACAGCAACAATCAGGGCTGGAGAAGCTTCAGCATTCTTAGTCTCTTTCCCCCCACTCCTGCCTCCCATTGTGCAGGGCTTGGCAGATGAGGCAGCTGGTGAGAAAGGAAATGAGGATTTCCCTGCTCCCACCCTTGGTTTCTCTGTCCTGTGCTCAAGTTTTAATGTTCCATGTATGATGAGCCTCCTCTGCCTCTTTGTCATTGGAAAAAAAAAACATCATCCTGTTTCCTATTGGAGACAAATCGTACCATGTCTTCCATTCATTGTCTCCATTTGCCCGTCTCTCCCCCCACTAGTCAGAGGTATTTTATCTGAAACATACATCAGGGGGTGGTTTCCATCTGTTTATACATTCGTCATGTGCTCCATTACTTACAGGAGGGGTCTCACACTGACCTGCCTAAGGGGGCAAGGCAAGTGACCCAAAAGATGAGTGAAGAAGGCCCCAGGGCCTTTGCACTTGCTGTTCCCGCTGCTGGGTTGATCTTACAGGTACACGATTCACTCACTTCATTTAGATCTATGCAACTGTCTCCTCCTCAGAGAGGCCTTCCCTGACCCTCCTATCTAAAATGGAAGCTTTTTAGCCCCATAACTTTCTTTTTCTTTCCAGTGTTTTCCACTGCCTGACCTTATGTTATATCCTTGTTTGTTGCCCTCCTCTCTCACTAGTATGCAAGTGCCATGAGGGCTGTGGCTGTGTCTTTCTTATTCTCCATTTTATCTCCAGTAACCAGTACATTGCCTGACACATAGTAGTTGCTCAGTAAATATTTGTGGATGAAGGGAGTGAAATGGGTCTGGGGGACAGAGAATATAGACTTTATAGGAGCTCTGGCTCAGCATCACAGATCTGATTTTTCTAGAGAAGCTAAAAACCCACAGTTTTACATGCCACCTCCCAACTCCAGAATGTTAAACAGCAATCCAAATGAAGATCCCGAGGGTCAAGCAGCATTCCTTTTGGAGTGGAGGCCTCTGGTGTTCAAGGCCCTTTGCCATCTGGCTGCAGTAATCTTTCTAACCTCCTTAGTCATGCACAGACCTTGTTCTGCCCCACCTCCGAGCCTTTGCTCGGGCTGCCACTCTGCCTGGAGTGCCTCTCCTTCACCCTCTCCTCCACCTGGCAAAGTATTGTTTCCTCTGGTTCCAACCCCAGGCCAGGCCAAGGGGCAGCTTCCTGTTGTTCCCCTCCTCCCAACATGGCAGATTGAGGACCTCCCACCATGTTTCTGTCTTGGCCCCTTTCCTTTTGGAGCATAACTATGTCTCCTCATCTGTCTCCTCTACTACACACAGAGCTCCAGGGGCAGAAGCCTCATCTAGGCCATCTGTTGGTCTGCAGCTTATGGGCCAGCATACAGTAGGTGCCCACTAAGTGAGTGGTGCGTGAAATAGAGGAAGGAAGGGGAAGAACACACCTTTCTGAGCATTTCCTCTGAAAGGGGCCCTGGGCTGACCGTGTTGACATCCTTCGCTCACAGTGGCCTAGTGACGAGGATGTTGGGGCTCAGAGAGGCTGTGACTTGGCCCGAGATGCTGGTGTGCATGGGGCTCCCCATTGAGCAGAACAGCCTTTCCCTGCTTGCTGTAGAGTCCCCGCCTCATTCTATTCTATTCTTTCTTTTTTTTTTTTTAAGATTTTATTTATTTATTCGAGAGAGAGAGAAAGGCAGAGCAGGGAGTCTCGGATGTGGGGCTCGATCCCAGGATCCCAAGATCATGACCTGAGCTGAAGGCAGGTGCTTAGCCGACTGAGCCACCCAGGCGCCCCTCATTCCATTCTCTAAACAAACCTCTGTGCTTTGTCTTTCTGAGCTTCACTTTTCTTCTCTGTAAAATGGGAGCATTACCAGCCTCCAGGAGATCTGTTGTGAGGTTCCAGATATGACAGATGGGGGAGGGCTTTGCCAGTTGTGCAGTGGGGTGCGCTCGTGGGACGGCCACTGACACGGTGAGGGCAGTGCCCAGTTACTCACTGAGCAGGACATGGCTCGCCTGTATGTTCGAGCATCCTGAGGAAATACTTTTTCTTCTTTTCATTTATTCTTTCATTCTGCAATTATTAAGCCCCTACTACATGCCAGCTACTTCTCTTATACCCTTTTGTCTTATATTCCCGGAAACCTGACCCTGTGTAGGTCTTGCTATCTCCATCTCACGATTGGGAACCTGAGGCACAGAGAGGGTTGGTCACTTGCCCAAGGATGCACTGCTAGGAAGTGGCAAAGCAGGAATTTTTTTACCCCAGGAATGTCTTTCTCCCAAACCAGGGCTCTTTCTGTGGCCCCAGGCTGCTTCCTTTAGAATTCTGGTTCCAGGAATTACAAGCAATGGGGCACTCAGGGAAGGGGCGTGGAATTCTGCCTGGCATTGGGGAAGTGGCGCTGACCTCTGACCGGGGTTTTAAAGAGCAAAGGTGAGTGGCCGGGAAGAGAAGGGCACTTAAGGCCAAGAGATCAGTGTGTGCAAAAGCACAGAGTTGAGAAGGACCTGGTGTGACCACAGTTGTGCAGCATGGCTGGCCTGTCGGCTGGTCGCACTATGTGTGTGTGTGTGGGGGGGGGGGTGGGCACGATTCTGGCTGTGGACAGATTGTGAGGGTAGAGATGGCCACACCCCAGTCACAAATGGGTCTTGCTTGACCCTGACAGTGGTGTAAAAAAAATTGGTTGTCATTAAATTTTGAGTGTGTGTGTGTGTGTGTGTATGTGTGTGTGTTGGGGGTGGGATTTGACATAACGAAAAAGATCTGCAGCTTTCTTCAGAGGATCTGGTAACACTGGGCTTACATTTCTGCTGTCCCTTGTGGGCTGGGGGTGTGCTTGCCATTGCTCCCTGTCCACCCACCGATGCATTCGCTCACTTGCTCAGCCTTAGTGGTGTTTGTGTTTGAGACCTTGAACTCACCCACTAAAGGAGTTTGAACTTCATCATCTTCAGGCAGCTGAAGGGTTTTTAAGCAGGAGGGTGGCGTGTTCAGGAAGCTACTGCTGGCTGCTGGGGCATGGGAGGCAAGGTGGGGCAGGGAGACCCGCAAAATGACCATGCTAGGAGGGTCTGCTCCACACTGCGGGGTGCCTTATTCACACTGTCTCCACTCCCCCTAACAACCCTGCAAGGTCGGGTTATCAGCCTTATCAGAGGAAATAGAAGCTACAAAAGTAGATGCCATCAAAGAAAGGATTGAAAAATTGGACTACATAAAAATGTAGAAGTTATATATGACCAAAGACACTGTTCACGAGGTTCCAAGACAAGCCACGGATCAGGAGGGAGAGTATTTACAGCATACATCACAGGTAAAGACTAATACCCAGTGTATATATTAGGATCTCCTGCAAATCAATAAGAAAAGATACACAGTCTAGAAGGAATGTCATGGATTCAAGCAGGAATTTACTAGAAGATACACAAATGGCCAGAAAGTGAATGAAAAGACGGCCGACCTCAACATTTTAGGGGATTATTCTATTAGCATGAGGAAAATGCTCAGAGAAACAACAGCTCAGTATCAATTTTAAGGGGAAGTTAAAAAATCCGTAGCATCTAGTGTTGGTGAGATCACGGGGGCCGCCGAAGCTGACCTGCAGGAAGGGGAGGCATATAGGAGGGCAGTTTGACAAGTTATCTGGCAGTTTGGAAAGCACTTACACCCTTTGACCCAGCAATTCCTTTTCTAAGTATAAGTATGCTAAATATTTTCTAGTCTAGAGAAGAAAATCTAGCACAGATGCATAAGGCGTCGTGGACAGAAACATTCGCTGAGGTGTTAATGGAGGGGGGAAAAAGGAAAGAAACCAACTGTCTATCAGGGGCAGACTGGCATGAGAACACAAGGGTCATGTGGCTCAGATGAAAAACTTCCGACCACCTCAGTGGTCTTTCTCGAACCTCTGCTCCTGTTTGCCAAGCCCCCACCCCTTCTGTGGAAGGGGACGCTGTCACCTACCTGTTCCTAGCACTGTGCATACATACCCTTTCCCTTTCTTTTACACAAATAGCGGCATAACGTCATGCCCTTCTGCATCTTGCTCTTTTATCATAAGATCTGTTATCCCTAAAGAGGAGTGATTAAAACATTTGTACTTTTTGGGGCACCTGGGTGGCTCAGTTGGTTGAGCGTCTGCCTTCAGCTCAGGTCGTGGTCCCGGGGTGGGATCCTGGGATCGAGCCCCACATCGGGCTCCCTGCTCAGCGGGAGGCCTGCTTCTCCCTCTCCCTCTGCCTGCAGCTCCTCTCTGCTTGTCTGCGCATGCTCTCTCTCTCTCTCTTTCTCTTCCCCTGTCAAATAAATAAATAAATAAATAAATAAAATCTTTAAAAAATTTTGTACTTTTTAAAGAGCAACATAAGACCCCAAGTTGAGAAAAAGATGGTTCTCAGTACCCACTGCCACACGGCTCTCCAAAATGGCTGTTGAGATTTGTACTCCCCTTTGGGATTTGTGTAATTTTACAAAAGAGGAAAAAAGATTTGAGGTTGGTTTGCTTGTTCAAGGTCTCAGGGCTAGATGGTGGCTTTGGTTTGGCCTGTGACCTGTCTGTTTCACAGGGTGCAGACTGCAAGCCCAGAGCAGGGGGACATGGGGGACAGAATGGACCAGACGTGGCAGTGGACAGATGTGGAGGGCCGGGCCTGGATGACACTCAGAGTTTCCGGACTGGGATTCCTCCTGGCCTGGGGGGTTATGCTGGTGCCTTTCACTGAGCTAGGGGACAGGCAGGGGTGGATTGTAGGGGGCTGAGTGTGAGAGGTCTGCTGAGCGACGTCTGTCCTGGAGGCTCCTGGATGGATAGCCCCGGGAGCTGGCAGCCCAGCTGGGGAACCCCATGGGGGGGGGTGCCCTTCGAACAGCCATTTTTCAACTGTATGAACAAATGCTTCCCCTCTCTAGTCCAGCAAGGATAATTTATCCTAGGCTGAAAGGTGAATTCTCCCAGGAAGCTTCACTGCCAGAGACCCGGGAGCTTCAAGTTTACTGCTTGCCTTCTGTGCTGATGGAACTGGGCCTCAAGATTTATGTCTGGGGGTTTGTGGGCAGCTGGCTGTGGTTGGCAGGAGTCCTAGGGGACAGGCAGGGTGGGGACAGCTGTATTTTATAGTGAGACTGGGCCCCAGGAGGGTGTAAATCAGTGTGGCCTCCTGGCCTCCCAGGAGAGGCTGCTTCCCTCAAGTGGGTGGGAAGGGGCTCAAGGGGATGATGCCTGAGGACGGCAGAGAGCACCCTCCCTCAGAAGCCACTTGGTCCAGCTCCCTCAGGTTCTAGGCGGGGAGACTGTGTCCAGAGAGAGGGAGAGCACAGGTCCCATGGGAGGCCAGGGTTCCTTAGACCCAAGGAGTCAGACTCTGGTTTGAGTGGTTTTCTTTTGGCTGTTTTGTTTCTTTCAGAGATAAACCAGCTCAAACCCCAGACGTCCCTCTGAACTACTCTCAACTGATCTCAGGGGTCTCCGCCATCCAGGAGCCCACAGACTCAGGTGGTGGTCTCCAGAGTGGGGTGGGGTGCCTCACCCAGGACAGTCTCTTGGGGAAAGAGATGGAAAAAAAAGTATTAAGAGCTTTAGTTACATTTGTTTTCTAACACATTTTAGTTTTTTCTAGTTTTGTGTATGTTTATAATATGAGTGATACATAGACATGGTAGCACATGGGTAAGTCATAAATAATATGTGTGTGTTATTGCAGAAGAATGCACAGACATTTTTATACACATGGGGTACAAGATCAAAAGGGTTTGAGGACCAGTCCCTGCCCACCTGTTGGACTATAGTAGTTGGAAGGACCCTGGGATCCTGGGCTGGGATCTCCCTTGCTTAGAGGGCAGAGGGCAACATTTATTGAACATCTACTAAGTGCTAGGCACGGGTGCATCCTTTTCTATCAAGGCTTGGATTCTACCATAACAATGGGGGTGGTTAATGCCATTTTACAGACTGGGAGACTGAGGCCAAGAGAGGAGAAGAGATTTGCCCCACTTCATGCCTGAGCTAGGACTCATTTCTCAGCTCTCCTGTTGACCAGTTTCACAGTTCATCCTTTTTCTGTTTCCAGTTAAAAAAGATAACACTTGTAAAGTGTTTGTTGGGTGTTTAAACTATTTTAAATAATTAAACACAGCAATATCAGTTAAAAAAAAAAAGACATTGCAATGTCCCTCCTTCTCCATACAGCACTAATATGTACACATTTTTCTGCCCTCTTGCTGTCATTAAAAAGAGTACCCTTTTAAAAAAAAAAAAAAAAAGGTTTCATTTTATTTATTTGAGAGAGAGAGAGAGAGAGAGAGAGAGAGAGCGCTAGCACAAGCAGGGGGAGGGGCTGAGGGAGAGGGTGAGAGAATCTCAAGTGGACTCCATGTCCAGTGCAGAGCCTGATACAGGGCTAGATCTCACGGCCCTGAAATCATGATCTGAGCTGAAATCAAGAGTTAGACGCTGAACTGACTGAGCCACCCAGGAGCCCCAAGAGTATCCTTTTATATCAGGTTACTTTCTCTCTGATTAAGTATGCAGTTATTGTTAAATGCAGATCATTTTGGAAAGAAAGAAGAAAATTAAAATCATCCTCCATCAACCCACCATCCAGGGACAGTTTGGGTGCATTTCCTTCTAGTCTCTTTTCCCACTGTCTATTTTTGTTGAGATCATATTATGTATACCATTTTATGGGTTTTTTTTTTTTTTTTTTGCTTTGCTTGCTTTTATAGGATCAGCTGCAGAGTTCCCCCTGGGGTGTCTGTACCAGGCAGAGTTTATTTACCTGCTCCCCTACGGTTGGGTAGCCAGGTTGTTTCCAGCATTTTGCTGTTATAAATGAGGCTGCAGTAAGACTCAGCTTTCCTGTGATCGTCATCAGCCTTGATATAATTCTGCATGGGCTTTTCCCCCCTGCAGATGTTATTTATCTCTTACACTTGTCATTGTTAATGGCTGTGTAATCTCCTGAAGTGTTGCTGTTCCTCACATGCCAGGCCATTTCCCCCTCTTCGTATCCCACCAGACTTCCCCGCTCCCTCTGGGAAGCCACCCCCTCCCCAACCCCTCCCCCACCCCAGCACCTTCCATGCAGGGAACCAACCTCCAGTGGGGAGGGGAGGGCTGTCATCATCTTGCCCAGACCCCAGGCATTTGCTGCTTCCCTCCTGCCCTTGTCCTGGTCCTGGCATTCAGACCCTGTGTAGCTTGATTCCTTCCTTTCTCCTTTCATTCTGTGGTGGTTTAACTCTGACCTACTATGTGCCAGCCAGGGTTCTAAGTGCTGGGATACAGTAGTAAGCGAGATAGTCTTAGTCCTTATGGAACAGGGGAGACAGGCCATGAACTGGTGGAGAAACAAATAAGAGAATAGATAAGAGTCCATAGGGAAAAGTGCTACCCCTGTGACAAGGAAAGGGGCTGAGATGAAAGAGGGTGATGATGGGTGGTCAGGGAGGGCCTTCTGGAGGAGGTGACATGTGTGCAGGGACCAGTTAAGGGAGGAGCTGGGAGAGGAGGATTCCAGGCGGATGGCCTGGCAGAGGCAAAGGCCCTGGGCACACTGCATGTTTGAGGACTGGAGGCCAGTGTGGCCATAGTGCGGTGGGGGAGCAGGAGAGCAGAATGGGGTGAGGCCGGCAGGCCCAGCAGGTGGAGGGGAGGTGTTTGGGTCTCTTTTGAGAGTCACGGGAAGCCTTTGCAGTGCCTGGCACACAGTAGGTGCCTGGTGGAACTAGCTGCTCTTACTGCTGCTCTCTCTTCATGAAGAAAGTCAAGAGGCGAAACTTGCTTGCTCCAGAATGCCCCGTGGCTGCTGCCTGACCTCCTTGAGGTCTGACCTGTCTCCTCGCTGTGGCTCACACCTGTTCCCTCTGGCAGTGGCCCTAGGACAGGCTGGCTCTGCGCATCAGGAGTCCCCCCCCCCCACCTCACTGGGCCCCAGAGTTGGGGGTCTGATGGGCCGCTCTTTGCTCTGAACTATCTTTCTGTGTGAAATGGGCTGATTCTTCCTCCTGGGGCTATTAGGAGGTTTTGCCCGTGCCTAGTAGGGGCTTACTAATGTCAGCTCTGAAGATACGAAATCAAACATCTTAAAAAATAATATTTTACCTAGAACTCTCTATGCTGTTTGCATGAAGGGGTGTGGGAGCACCCCGCAGCAGCTCTGGCCCCGCAAGCTCCCTGGAGGGAGGTGGCCAGTGGCCCCTCAGGGAAAATCAAAAGCAATTGCATCAGATTCTGCACTTAATTTAATGAAAAGGCCCTGCAGGGAGGCAGAGGCAGTGAGGCAGGGCTTGTGGGCCTGGGCAGGAGCGATTCTGGGGAGATTTATGATGCTTCATAAAAGATTCAGATCTAGGCTGAGCTTGGGAGGTGCTGGGCTCCGCGCTCTGGGCTGTCTCCGTGACCTGGGAGGCTGATAGTCTGAGGCTCCTGATGGCCACGACTGCTGTGTGACCCTGGGCAAGTCATGGCCCCTCTCTGGTCTTTGTAGCACCATTTGGCATTCTGGGTTCCTTCCTCCCCCAGTGTCCTTGACCCTAGCCCACTGCCTGCCTCCCACCAGACCTGTGTTTTACAAGCCTTTCCACACCCGTGAGATGCTCTTCCTCACAGCCTGTGTCCTTCCCTGCCCAGTTGTTTTTCCATTTTACAGAGGAGAAAACTGAGGCTCTGGGAGGTTCCCTGGTGTTCCCAGAGTCACACAGCAGGCCTAGGGCAGGGTGGGGTCTGTCTGGGCCCTTCAGCAGGGGAGTCGGGAGCATTGGTGGTGGTGGGCTTGAAGGCCACTCAGGATTGGTGGCAATTTGAGTCTCCACACAGCCCCGTGTGAAGTCTGTCCTGTTGTGTTTTACTTTCCCATCCAGTAGAGAGGGGTCAGGAGAGTTAAGGGACCAGTGTGGGCCCCAGGGCAACTGGCGCTAGAGCCGGGAACGTAGTCACCTCCTGGTCTGGCCTTTCTCCCCTGCACACTGTGGAACTCTTTGGCGCTCCCCGAGCTTGAGCTCAGCCTCTCCACTCACTTGCTGTGTGACCCTAGGCAAGTGACCTAATGTCTCTGAGCTTCCTTGTCTTCATCTATAAAATGAGGATGACAATATGCCCACCTCTCAGGCTTGCTGAGGGGGCTGGTGGGGATCAGCTATCGGTAAATGGTGTACAAAAGTACCCCATGTCCATTTTCTCTGAAAAATTATAATTCCAGGGCTGCTCCAACCCTGGAGAAAATCATACTAGAAAGGAGCCCATTCTTTGCCAGGACCAGGGCTTTGCTGGTATGGCCCCTCCCGAGGCGGCAGAGGGAGGGAAGAAACTTACCGTAGGCTGCTGGTTGCAGATGGCAGGCAGCTAATTTATTTACCTCTTCCTAATAAATATGCACGACACATAACTAAAATACTGTACTGGTACTGCTCCTCCCGGATCCAGGCAGGCACTGACAGTCGGCAGTGTAGCTCTGAAACAGGCTCTGTGTGCGTGTGGAGTCTGGTGAGCGGGTTAATGAGCTGACGATTCCTTCTTTAACCTAATTTCTTGTCACAGATCCAGCAGCACTGAGTTCCCTGTTCCCCGTTCTGGAGGTGCTGGGCTCCCCCTCCAGACCTTCCAGCCAGGCCCTAGCACCTTTGGCTTCCCTTGAGCAGGGCAAGATTGGACTGGACTGTCCCAGGAGGTAGTGAGCTCCCCGTCAAGGCTGCCGTCAAAAGCGTTCCTGTTCTGAGGGGGCATTTGGACTCGGGTACTCTCAGGACATCTCTGGAGATGGGTTGACCACAGTGGTGGGCCTAGTTTTTCCAATTCGTGCACTGGCGCCTTGGTAGGGTCCCAGCCTCCACACTGTCCCTGCTGTAGTCCGTTCTCCCTGGCGCCTCTGACCCAGCTCATCTGGGGGCCAGGAAATCCAGTTCTAAGACAGAGTCCCGATTTCATGGAACTGCCACCCCCAGGGCTGTATGAAAACCTAGAGTGGGGCAGGAGGGCAGGGCCAGCCTGTGCAGTCAGAAGGACCGGGTTCCACTCCTGCTCTGCCATGTTTTCGGAGACCTTGGACAAGCTACCTCGCTTCTCTGAGTCTCATCTGTGAAATGGGCACAGTGTTGACATTTACCTGACGGGGTTGTTGTGAGGCTCGTTCATTCATTCACTTGACAAATGTTTACTGAGCAGCTGCTAGGTGCCAGGCACTGCCTCAGGCCCTGGGGATATAGTGGTGAATAAGACAGAGTAGTACCTTGGATGGATCTTACATTCTGTGTGCAAGCCAGCCAAGCACCATGTCAGCAGATAGATGTGCGCTCTAACAATGGTCATGGAATGAAAATCAGTGAAGCAGAGTCGGGTCACCGAGATGGTGGAAATGCTTTCTCAGTTGCAGTGCTCAGGGAAGACTTCTCTGGGGAGGTGATATTTGAGCATGCACTTGAATGAAGAGAAGGAGCCAGCTCTGCAAAGAACTGCACAGGCAGAGGGAATGGCACACACAATGGCCCTGAGGTGCAGACGAGTCTGGCATGTTCGGGGAAGGCCGGGGCAGCAGGAGGAGTGAGATGAAGCAGGTGACACATCTGGCACAGGGCTTGGCGTAGGGCAAACACTTGTTGGCTCTGTCTTCCTCCTTCCCACTGCCCTCCTGCTTCTTTGCTCTCCCTGGCCTGCGCTTAAATACTCCATGTAATCTAGATGTGAGGGTCAGAGATTCCTATAATGTCCAAGCTGGAAAAGCTTCATAATTTGTCCAAAGACCTCTTTTAGACCCATCCCAAATAAACCTAAGTCCCATGAGTAGCCTATTGTCTCTGTGCCCAACCTGTAGCCATATTTAGCATATATAGTCTACAAAGGACTCATAGCCTAAATATATAAAGAGCTCCTATAAATCAACAAGAAAAAAACCCCAGACAACCCAATAGCAAACTGGACAAGAGACTTGAGTAGGTGCTTCACAAAGGAGATCCCAATGACCAGTGAACATATGAAAAGGTACTCAACAGGATCTCACAAAGGGAAAGGGAAATTAAAACTACAGGGATATACCCACCAGAAGGGCTGACATTAAAAAGACTGACAATACTGAGTGTTCGCGTGGAGGTGGAATAGCAGGACTTTCATGCACTGAGAGTGGGAGTGTAAATGTCACTTTACTAAAGATTCCCTGGAGAGACAAGGAGCAGCTTACATCACACCCCACAGAGCAACATGGCGTCACATTCACCCGGCCATCCACTCTTCTCTCTTCCAGCCTGTCCCCTGGCAGCCCTGCTGCTGGGTCCCTTCTCCCACTCCTTCTCCCTTCCCTTCATAGCCTTTCCTCTGTTGCCCTGCTCATCAGCTTTGCTTCCAAGCTTGCACACCAGTGTCCAAAACAGAAGCCAGGCTCTTTCTCAAGCCTGCTTCAGGAGGTGGTACCAGGTTATAAAGTACAGAAACCCAACCCCAACTGGCCCAAGCCAGGGAGAGACCTTAACTGGCTCACATCAGCTTCAGGAAGGGTTGAGTCCAGGGGCTCAAAGGATGACATCACAGCTTGATCTTTCCATTCCTTGCCTCTTTTTCTCTGTTCTGCTGGCTTTGCCCCAGACTCCTATTATTTTACATTCTGATGGGGAAAGAATATAGAGATAGCTCCAGCCTGGGGCTGTGTCCTATTGGACAGTATTGGGTCACATATTCTGTTCCTTAGCCAGTCACTGTGGCCTAGAGAATGTCCTGCTCCTATTGGCTAAACCTGGCTATGCCCCCCTTGGAAGCAAGGTCAGCCCCATGAAGTACATGGACAGAGGGTGGAGGAGGGCATCTCCCCACCCAGAGCAAAATCAGGGCGTTGTTACCAGGAGGAGGTCTGGATGTTGGATGGGTAGAAACAACTGATGTCCACTATGGGCACCTCCATTCACTTGGATGAGGAGAGTGGGCTCAGAGTTTTATCAGTCAGGGTTCTCCAGAGAACCGGAACCAGTAGGAGATCTATATATTTATGTATCTATCTATTGAAAGAGATTTTATTTTAAAGAATTGGTTCATGTGATCGTGGGGCTGGCATGGAGAAATCTGTAGTGCGGCTTGGGTAGGCTAGAAACTCAAGCAGGGTTTCCATTCTGAAGTCTTAAGGCAGAATTCTCTTTCTTCTTGGGGGAACCTCTGTCTTTGCTCTTAAGACCTTCAACTGATTGGACAAAGCCCACCCACAATATGGAGAGTAATCTGTTTCACCCAAAGTCAACTGATTGTCAGCGTTAATCATATCTACAAAAATACCTTCACAGCAACTGCTAGACTGGTGTTTGACGAAACAGCTGGGTACCATAGCCGAACCAACTTGGCACATAAAATGAGTAATCACAGAGCAACAAAGGTGTGTATTTAAGTAAGTATTATATGATAATGTAAAAGTGTGTTTGTCCCCTTCCCAGCTAAGTCTGGGAGAACCACTCAGGGAAGGACAGGAGAGGCCACATGGCCTCAGCACAGGGAGAGGGGAGGAGAACCTTCCGGGGCCACCAGGACCTGGGTGTGGTTTTCACTCACTATCATGGAGTGTTGGCTCAGCATCTGCTCTAGGAGGTAGAGCTCAGGGTTGGCCAGACCAAACCTCTGTCCTGCAGAGTCCCCAGGCTGGTGGGGAGGTAGCTCTGGCATCCAGCATGAAGTTTCATGGTGGGGTTGGCAGCTCTCCCAGCACCCTGGCACGAGGTGATTTAGCCATCAGCCGCTGTGCTGAGAGCAGGGGGCCTGCTGGTCACTGATGGAAGAATCACAGTAATTAGCGACAGGGAAACTGTTATACATGCAAAGGACAGGCCTGCCCCACTTCCCAGTCTGGCACTGACCACAGCCCGGAGGAATGGTGTGGAAGAGCATGGGGTTCTGACCACCTCTGCCATTGCAGAGTTGTGAGTCGTGGGAGCTTCTCCCTTCTTGGCACTGGTCTCCCCATCGGTGGGATCCTGGAGAAGTCCACGTTTGATGAGGGCCAGTCGCATGCCTGGTGTTCAGCCCAGAGCTGGGAGTTTTGCTGACTTTGAATCAGAGGACTATTCTGGAAGCTGAGACTCCGGAAGGGAAACCACTCCTTTGCCCCAGGTTGCACAGTGGATTGGGGAAAGTGGGAGGCTGAATTCTAGCCCCAGTCAGCCTGGCTCTAGAGCCAAGTCTCTTGTTCATGGGCATTTGGGTGGATTCTAGTTTGGGGCCGCTGTGAGTAAAGCTGCTACGAACACCCATGTCCAAGTTTTTATGTGAACACATTTCCATTGCTCTGGGCTAATTCCCTAGGAGTGGGACCCTGGGTTGCATGCTAAATGTATATTCAATATTTTGTAAGAAACAGGCCCATTTTATGGATAAGGAAAATCGAGGGTCAGAGAAAGCAGTGGGCCTGGGTCACCCAGTACAAAAACAATCCAGCCCAGAGCTCTTTTTTTTTTTTTTTTTTAAGATTTTATTTATTTGCGAGAGAGAGAATGAGAGACAGAGAGCGTGAGAGGGAGGAGGGTCAGAGGGAGAAGCAGACTCCCTGCTGAGCAGGGAGCCTGATGTGGGACTCGATCCCGGGACTCCAGGATCATGACCTGAGCCGAAGGCAGTCGCTTAACCAACTGAGCCACCCAGGTGCCCCAGCCCAGAGCTCTTTTACCTCGCTATTGACTCACCTAAGAAATAAGAGACTAAAAAACCTCATTCATTCATAAAATTTTATTAATACCTACAAATACACCATTTCACTTAATCCTCACAACAGTCCTGTGAGATGAATCACAATATTCTCCCCATTTCTCGGGTGAAAGACTGAGGCTCAGGGAGTTAACAGGATTTGTCCAAGGTCACCAGCATGCCGTGGTGTAGCTGAATCTCAGTCATCTGTGCTCTGGGTCTTTGCTGTGCACCAACTAAAGATGCAGAAGACAAGAAGACATGCTCTCCAGCCCAAGGCCACGGTGGATATTGCTAATTGATTGCTGTGCTCTCTCCTGCTGACTCAGCCTCAGAGGCTTTTTTAACGCCTAACCTCATGCAATCAACCACTCGTGATGGTTTGGAGACAGCAGGCAAGAGAAGAGCAGTCAAGACCAGCACAGGGTCCAGCTCTGCCCTGCAGCAGGGCCGCTCACCAGCCTGAAGGTGAGCCGGGAGGGACCCCAAGCTCAGATCCTCTTCACCCCACAGGCCCCGGGGTGAGGATGGGGCCATTGCTCTGTTGCCAGTAGGCAGTGCTGAGAGCGACTGCGCCGTCCTCAGCCAGCCCAGCAGCGTGGGGGCCACAGATGCCATTGGGGCAGAGGGACCTGTTAGGTGCTTCCCACATGGAGCCCCAGCCTCACACGCACCCTTGCAAGCTGGCTGTTTATCCCCAGTTCTCAGATGAGGCAGCTGAGAACTGAGGTGGAGAAACTGACAAGAGCTAGAACTTGAACCCAGCCTGCCCGGCCCCAGTGCCCACGCTCCCTCTGCCACGTCGGCTGTTCTTTCGCTGGGATTTCCCTGGCTCCAGGCTGAGGGCTGGGACTGGTCTTACTTGGGCCTGGGGTGGTGTAGCTGGCCAGTATCTGACCAGAGGCCCTGTCTACTGGGACACAATCTGAGCGACTTTTTTTTTCTTATTTTGGTAAAACTTTCCTGAGTAATGGAATAAGCAAGCCCCCAGCTGAATGTCAAGAAGGGAAGGGCCTTCTGGGTCAGGAGATGGGAATGTCCAGACTTCGACAGGAGAGGAGGCAGGGCCCACCAGTTTGGACATTGCCCTTTGACTGCTGAGTGGCTGGGAGTTCACGGGTCTCTCTCCCCCTGACCCGTATCTCTCTGTCTTTGTCTCTGTGTCATTCTGTCTCTCCCTGTCAGCCCGTCTGTCTCTGGATCTTGCTATCTTTAGTCTTCTTTTATTTTTCTGCTCACAAACATGTTTCAATTTTTCATGGATTTCCTAAGAAAGAAACACAAACTGTTTGTCTCTGATCTAATCCATCATGAACATCACTGGTAGAAATAATGAACACAAAATAAAACTGACATCGGCTACAACTGTGCACAGTAAGAATAGTTAT